>NW_021940682.1:20860590-21289063 GCF_001715985.3 Manacus vitellinus
GAAAACAAGCCCTTAGAATTTAGGAAATACCAGAATCAAGTTTGCCTGTGCACATTTAATTGAGTTCTGTTCTGGTTTTGAATTATGATGAGTGCTCAATCGTACAGCTACATGTTTTTTACCCACAGGTGGCTGCTATGGATTAGGATCACTTGCTGGGCAGCTTTTCAATATTCTGTTTTATCTTCATAGTTCAGCACGTGACCCCATGTCTCAGTATTGCAGTCTATTGAAGCTGTGATCTGGATACATAATTATTAGTTTCATCAGCAGCTTTTGGGTGGCAGGCACTGCAATTGTTTTCAAGCGACTCACAAATAGCATTGAATTCTGTTTTCCCTCTCTAAGATGAGGGGACATTGTTATCTTAATTTTTCAGGTGGAATAAAAAGAAGCAGGAAGATTATAGTCCAGAGGTTCCACTAATTTCAGCCACTAAAGATCTCTGCTAATTACCCTTGTGGAAAGCTGATAGTGTTAGCAACAGCCTTTATGTGGTCCAGTGCTAACAAAGCCTCGGCAGCGGCCATCATAACTACTTGCTGCCAGGGAAAGCATTGGAGCCTCAAGTACCTCCCAGACTCTTTGAGATAAACACACTACAGACAGATACAGACTCCTCTGCTCACCTCCTCCACAGCAAATGATCTGTGGGCAGCCAGTCTCCCACTTCCCATCCTTGCCTCTGCCTGAAGAGGGCAGTTTCATCACAGTGCCACCGAGAGTGAGCCAAGTGGGGGCTCTGCTGCCAGCCCTGGTCACCGTCTCCAGGTGAGCAGCAGCAGCAGCCTCGAACAGTAGATGCTGGGTGATGCCGAGGTACCCCAGTGGGGGCCATGCTCTGAAAACACAGACTCTGAGGAATTTAACTGCTTTCCTGTACTTGGACTGTGGTCTTAGGAAAGTGTGTAACATGCAAATTTGGGCTGACTTGCACAGGGTTAGCAAATGACCTGTTAACTTTTCAAGAAGATGAGGCCAGGATAAATATTTTTTCCTTAAACTTCTTCTTAGAAAATAAAAAAGGAACAGTCTGAAGTTGGATATTTCCCTAAGTATACAGCCTGCAGGAAAATCTGCCTAAAATAATTCAATCCAACAGGTTAAAGTCTAGTAAAAATGTTAGCAAATGAAGCAGGGAAATCCTGGATGACTTTACTATTAAGTAGTTCTTGAAGTGGCCTTGCTGCTAATAAGAAGGCACATACACGCAGGTAGTCACCCACACACGGACTGTGTACATGCACAAGCACAGTAATTAGCAGAATGCTAGATGCCTTCTCCATTTATTTTACTTGTTCTTTTCTGTAGAGCTTAATCTTGCAGACAGTTCGCTTTAACCATGAGCGGGTGGAAACAGCAGGAGTTTGTATAAAATTGGTGTGAGTTTTTAGCCGCTGAGAGCAGAACCCATCAGAAGGCAGTGCTGAATAAATCTAGAAGAACACTATGGCATTAATTGTGCACTGTACTGAGCATACCTACTGCGGCAGAAGGTGACTCCCACCTGGGTGGAATAGAATCCTGAACAAACTAGATCCTCCTCATGTTTCACCAATGCAGAAGTGCTTAAAGCTTCATGTCGCGGCCTAATTCAAATTACTTGAATTTAAATGGTAAACACAGATCATACAAACAACTGAAGTACAAAGCGAAGGAACCTACTGCTCGTTTGAAATGTGTTAACACCTTTGGAGGACAAATCTTGAGACTTGGAGGAAAAAAGAATCATTTGCTTATGAAAAAAAAAATGGTGTTAGGCCTTTTAAAGGTGATCGGACAAATGCTTTTTTTATATTAGTTGTATCTTAATCAATAATATAAGTGGGGGTAATGCATGAATCAGTAAGGGCTCAGAATTACAAGGAGTGTTAAACAGTAATTTAGTCCTCCTGAGATATGTTATCAGTGTCAGTCCCACGCTTTTTATACATGCATAAAATTAAGTGGAAGCCACCTTAACTGTTTTCCTTCTTATTAAACACTATTCCAAAATCTATAATTCTGTGAGACATTAAGCAGTTGGCATTTGTTTCTATGCAATCCCATTCCACAGGCCCCACTGCGAATTCAGCAGGGCATTTGGCACTAGCCAGCTTATGTTATCAGTAACTCTACATGAAAGAACTTGCATTTTCCTGCTGATGAAACAAACTGAAGAATAATAAAGTATTTTATTTAAAGTATTTTAAAACCTTAGGGTGGATTCCAGCTCGGAGATTTCAACACAGAGAACTGTTGAGATGCTCTCAAGTCCAAGAGTCTCTCACTGCTAAGTGCCTGTCTGCTTTTATCTCCTACAGATGAGCATATACAAGTTACAGCAACTATTAGACATCAGTGAGATAACATCACTAAATCCTGATAAGGGATTGCAAATATTCAATTAGCTTTATCTATATTAGGGAATTACAATTTGAAAAGGCAAACTAGACCCTTGGGTCTGAAGGTGGTGAGCAAGATGATGAAAATGGAGGGTGCAAACACAAGGTAGAAATATCCCTGATACATATCTCCCCTTATCTTCCTACATGATCATTGCTTTTTAGGACCTGTATTTTTGAAGAATGGTAGCAGTTTTTGCCCCTCACATAGTTTATTGACTGATAAGCCTGGCAGCAGCACTCCAGTTGCAGGCACTGACTTCAAATCCTCTTTGGAAGAGTGCACTGAGGTCCTGACAGCTACTTTCGGCCACCCGTGTGTTTGTGTGGTGCCTGCCACTGCCTCCCCTGTGTGAACCCAGCTCAGTCTGAGGAGATGGGTTTTGCTTAGTGAAGTGGCTGGTGTTGCTCCTGAGATGACCAAAGTGTGATGGATGGAAGTTGCTCAGAGTGAAGTGTCTGGGCTGGACATGGTGGTGTGGGGCTACAGCACTTGGGAAGTCCTGGTCCTAGTGTAGTGGGGATCATGCTGGAGTGTCACCGGGGCATGCCTGGTAAGCACCTCTGGCTTCTGGAAAGCTCAAAATGGAGATAATGAGAAGATGAGTCAAAGCTATTTTAAACTTTGGTCTCTGGCTTGTGCTTACCTCTGTCCTGCGCTTCTCAGGCCAACTCTGTGCTGTCATTGTGTCCAAAGGCTGGTCCCTCCATTCCCTTTTTTGATTTCTGGTAATTTGCCTGAAGAACAGGTTATTTGCCCTTTGCTATGATGTGTACACCCATCTTGTTTCTCATATTATCAAGCAAAGGGATACAACATCTTTTTTGGAAAACCACACCCTACCCTACTACCTTGGATTTCATTGTCCATCTGCCTCCATCCTGCTCCACAGAAGAAGGGAATTAACTGGATTTATCAGCATTGTGGGAGTAACACATGATGTCACATTAAGCTAGAGAAATTCTTTCAAATGGGAGGAATTTCACTTTAGTAGATAAGAGACAATTTTTGAGAAGCAAGTGCTCCAAGTTTGGACTCTGTCAGCGGAGGAGAGTCTGTATCCCACAATCAGCAATAGGGTGAGTTTGCACTGATGAAACCAGGACAAGTTTTGCTGCTTATCTATGGATGGGCAGTCCAGAGAGTTCTGCTTTTCTGCACTTGTATTTTTCAGCTTTTTTTTTGACTAGATGAATTAATGCTGAAATAATTGTAAAGAACCAACTGCAAATATCTGCCTTTTGCAGGAAAATGCTCCATCTCCCTCCTTTCTGCACCCAAAAATATATCTCCTCAGCTCTGCTTGTTGAGGGACACCACATCAGAGCTAGGAGCACAGTTTTGTAGGGGGAGGGAAGGACCGAAGGAGCAGTCAGCAAAGTTACAGAAGCTGTTGCATGAGATTTGTTTTGCCCAGCACAACATTGTGCTAGCAAAAGGTTTCCAGGTTGTGCAAAAATATGCAAAGCATTAATGATCCTGATTTCTAATGAATTTCAAAAGGAATTTGTGCTGGTGCAATCAGTTTTGTTAACTGCTGAGCAACGGTATTTGTGTTCACAGTTGGTTGTGGAAGTACAATGACAGGCATACAAATAGAAGCTGGATTTAAACCAGCACATTCCAATTAAGTACATGGCTGATAACTACACGACTGGAGGCTTGTAACAATGGTATTGTCAGGAAAGATCAGACGGAGGCAACTTTGAGGGTTGAAATACTGCACTCTGTGATGTCTGTGAGGAGAGCTGGATCTTTTCACTGCAAAAACCTGGATTGTGAGGGTGAATGGGAAGCAAGAAAAACAGTTACAGACTTCTTATAGTGGAGGGTTGTAAGGACTCTTAAGTATACCAGAAAAGCAAGGTCTCAGGGCCTCTATTTTGTCCCTTGATCTGACAGAGAGACTAGCTTGTTCCCATTATGGAATACTGTGAAGACACAGCATCAGCCCCTTTGTGCAATAATTGCAACTTTGAACAATCCTGTTTACGTAAGACTTAGGAAGTAAGTTGCTAAGTGTATGGATTGTTGAGGACAGAGGAGAGCACTGTATTTTAGGAGGTGTCAGTTCCTGGGTCACTTCACAAGTTTCTGCCATTGCAAAAGGGGACTTTTATGAGTCCCTGCTGTTGCAAGCCGGTCTTGACTTCCCTGGGTAGCTGAATTTGGAGACCTTGTGGTAGGACATTCATATGAGAATAATCATATTTCCTAGCCAATGAAGTAGAGTTTCCAAAGTTTATTATAAATCTTGTAGAAAAAATGGGAAGCGAGACATAGAGGAGGGAGACCAAGGAGTTCTTCTGCCTCTCCTAAGAGCCCTAGATTCCTTACAGTCATCACATCACAGGACACTGGGAAATACCCAAGATGGAGAAAACACTGGTAAAATCTCTCCTTGTCTGTCTATGTATTCATCTGCATGTAGCCAGCTGAAGAGACAGAAGGGAACTGGTTTATTAGTTCCTCAAAAGAATGTCTATTTCTTGTCAGGGAAAGTGCAGGCTGAGACACAGTATGACACTCCACACCTGCCAGGAGTAGCAAGGAGATGGGCTTGGAGCAATATCCACATCCAGCAGTTAACATCTGTCCTAGCTGCTGGTGCTACAGGGGTGGGAGGGTGAGTGGAGGGGCTGCCTGTAGGCTTGGCACTGGGCAGAACACCTGCTGTCTGCTGCCTGTCTGTAGCTGGTGCCTTAGGCAGCCCAGTCCTGCTCCATGGGTGCACACACCTCCCAGTGCCAAGATGAGAGACTCTGAAGGGGTCTTGTCCTCTATTATCCTTTGAAAAAGGGATTATCAGTGTTAAAGATGCACAGCAGTTCTTCTGGACAGCTTCACTATTCCCATTTTATTGCCTCTCTGGAGGAGGCTGCCCAGCCCTGACACAGTTGCTGGACCAACTGCTGTTGTCGTCTGACTTGCTCATTTTGCCAAGGGCTAAAGGGAGATTGGTCGGGAAGAGTTAAGTCATTGGGCTGATGATACAGACTGGAGGCATGGAAATGGCATGGTGTGAACAGAAGAGAACAAACCAGAATATATTTTTAGAGCTGATAGCTACTTCACCACCCTATTCCCTGGCTTCCTATCTTTAGGCCTACTCCACTGCTGTGGCAGAAAGAGCAAGAGAGGTTAACTGTGGAATCAACTGCTGCTCATACAACTAGCACAGTTTCTGCACCAGAGAGACATAAACAGCAAAATGTGCTATTTTCAAGGAAAAGTGCTACTGTAGATTCCTGGAGAAGTAGGGGAAATAAAGGGATTTTATTCCCCTTAGACTTTGGGCTACAGTTAAGTGGCTTCCGGGCACTTTGTGCAAAAAGAAATACTAGACACATAGAAAAGCAGCTCAGGAAGTATTATTTGAATGTCAGGATTCATCATCATGGCTAGGCTTCGCAAATGAAGATTTGGGAAGGACTCTACCCACACTTGCTACAAGTGCACCGGTGGCTAAACCACCCTGATTTTAAGAGCATCCCCTGTCTCAGGTGGCTAGGTAAAGGGCCCCTTTGTTATGAAGCTTGTGAAAGCATCATCAAGACTGATTTATCAAATAATTGCATAAACAACAATGGTATTACAATAGCCAGACTTCTACAGTGCTTTGAGTTCCTCCCTAAAGAGCTCACTGCTGGGCAGAGGGAAAGCAACTGGGAGGACAGCACCCATTCTTGCAAAATTTTCTGTGGTTTAAAAGTTTTTCTGCCAAAGAAGAATGGATCAAGACAGAACTAAACCTGTTCTCTATGCACAAGGCTATAAAATCATCTCTGTACCTGCTTTGCTTTACCTGTCCTTCCTGCACACCTCTTTGTCATTCAAAGTATGCTCATAGGAAACTTCAAGAGAAGCTGCCAACAACATTATCAACATCAGGAGACACAAACAAACCAATGACACAGGATGCAAGTGAAAGGATACCACTGAGAAAAGCTACAGAGATTGTTTTAGAGATTAAAAAAGCTGGCATTTCTAAAGCTCAGGATGGTTAAAAAACATCGACAGATAGAGGGAGAGAGGGTGAGAGAGAGAAGTAACCTACTTATTCAATCCTTCTGGTCTGGTATTTCTGTAGGCCCCATCTGTATGTCACAAGAATGGGTTTGTTCTTTTGATTGCACTCCCACCTTGTTCTTCTAGGTGTTTATAGACTATCACAGATGTCAAATTCTTCTTCACAAAGCAAGTTGATAGCTCCTCGCAGCAAGAATTGTTCTGTTCTGGGACTGTGCTGAGGATTTTGCATTTTTGAAGTGATTTCCAGTCCAGAGAAGTCCTGTGAGGAATGACTTTTCTCTTCCTAGGGCAAAGAAGCACTCTGTCTCTCTCGGCCTGCCTGCCTTTTAGCTAGAAGAAATTCTTAGTTATAACCTTTGTTGACTCATTCTCTCTTTGCCTAAAATCACTTATTCTAGTAGTTCCCAAAACATGATCTCTTGTGACACATCAAACAGTGCTTTCTAGGGTGCTTTCCACTGAAGGCTTCAGGAAGGGAACACGTTCTGAGAAATTTCGGTAGTGCAATATTTGAACAAAAGTTTTGGAAAAACAAACAGACCATTTCTCTTTCAGAAGATTTATTGGATTACCAGCAGTGAGACATCAACAAGGAGATAAAAATGGTAAGGGGGACTCCACAAGCCTTCTAGAATATTTGCCAAAAGTTGCAAGGTTTCAGGAATTCTCACTTCTGAATAAGCCACCCAAAAAAAGCCGTGTCCTTCCTGCTAAGTAATTCACATTAAATATAAATAAATAAAAATTAAATGTTACTTCTGGGCACCCAATCCACACCTCCTGGCGCCATGCATCCCCTGGCTATCCTGCCAGATTCTGCACCAAACGGACCCCAACTTTGCTGGGCATACCTCGTGTCTTACCTATGGTCCCAGACAACAAGAAGGCAATAAAAAGATCCTGAAATATTTTCTTCCATGCCAGTCCCCTGGCTAGTTTGGCTTGTGCTGAAGTTTCACTTTCCACATATATGACAATCATGAAAGGCACAAACTGTCCTTGGGTCACTTGCAGCATCTTGGATGAAAGAGGGACTATTCCAGGCAGCTGTTCATGGCATTCCATTTCATAACCCAAGCAAAAGTAATACTCCATCTCTGTCAGAGCCTCTGTTTAAACGTTTGAGGCTGTGACAAGTGTTTGATTAAAAAAACTCTTCTAAGGGAAAAAATGTTTTCTTACTGGGGACTGGAAGGGAATAAGCTTCTGGGTAGTAAACAGAGAGATAGAAATATGTAGACAGACGAATGGGTTGGTGATAAAATTGGTCCTTTACTCTGTTTCTAACATATTTCAAAATAGCAGCTTTGGAAGATGGCACTTCCTTTTACAGTCCTTTTCAGAAATGATAAGTGTAGTTTGCTAGAATTTTGGTCTAACTATATAATTACCACATTACCTTTTAGCAAAGGTTTGCCTCCCATCATTAAGTAATTCACTCGAGGTAACAAGTGGAATAAAACCAGGGTGATGATGTGGTAGTCTCAAATGCAAGCCTTAAATGACAATAAAACCCAGTGTGGTTAGGCTTTCTCCACAGGGTACTTTTTTTCTGTATGTGTTTCCTTGCTTGTTACATCTTGCAGAAAGCAGAGATTACAATATGTATCTGCTGATCAATATTAAACTAGTAGAGTAAAATGTCAAGAAGAAAAAAATTGAAATCATACTAGATTTCAACACCAACAGAGAAAATCCCAGCATTGTGAAATTCCAGCAATAAAACTAGCAATTGTTATTTAGTTTTAAGTAATGAACCAAATAAAAAATATGCTTGCTACATTGCCTCCCAAATGGAGCTTATTACACTGCTGCATGAATGTTTGTACAATCTTTAATTTAAACATTTTCTCTTCAGGTCTTAATAATAGGCATGGATTGTTGCCTTCAAAGGCAAAAAATGAAAGAGGAAAACAAAATGCTTTAACAACTCACATGTGAACAGAATTGGCTCATGCAGCCAGAGGAGGGGTTGAAAGTCAGAAAATTTCACCCCATGATTTATCTTTCAGGCAGGTAAGGGCGGGATTAGCATGTGGGCACTCCAAAGCTGCTCCCCCAGTGAGAAGGAAGAGCCATTCATCACTGTTTACTGGGCCTTTGTTGTGCTGCAAACCCTCGCAGAGAAGAAATGTAAGGAGTAATTTGTGTTTCTCAAAAGAAGACCAACACACAATCACATAGATGCTTCAAGGATTTTTTTATTATTATTATTATATTTTAATATGTAAGCAATCGAGAAAAGCCTTTAGAGGTGAATGTTAATATATTCCATTCCTCGTGGCCCACAGGATTCTCAATTCTCAGTTCAGTTTTTTCATTATATTTCTGGAATTACTGTGATAGTTTACTGGTTTGAAGGACTTTAGAGTCATAAATAGGAGCAAATCTTAACCTTGAAACTTGAATGACAAAATAATCCTATTTGATACAACTCTTGAGTGGCACAGGGAGGAGAAAGAAAAAAATAAATTAATTCCCTTTTTTTCCCTCTATATGACAATTCAAGCCCAAGCTGCTATTTAAAATTGATCGTCTAATAAAACACCAAATTTTAAAATGCCTGGCTCTGATTTTTTTATGAAGGAATAGAAGTGGGCTGGAGTATTTATTCCTGGCCTTGGGAACTGTGGATGCATGACCCTCTGTTTCCCCACTCCCTTTGGGGCACCAGTGCTTACAGCTTCATGTACAGGCAGAAGTCATTTTGAAAAACATGGGTTCAGATGCTCACCTTAAAGGTAAATAAGGAAATTTTCCTCTTGGTCTACATTTGATTTCTTTAAATATTTTTTGTCTTTGGATTCTGGTATGCCTTAGCAGTGAAGCATGGATCATTACACAGCCTGCCAGGAAGTAGGACCTGAATAGAAGGGCTGCTGCTTTGCAGGAGTCACAGCTCCCTCTGGGCACTGCACAAACCCAAAGCTATTTGGGGTGAGACCCCAATACACCCACCTGAATATTTACATCTGCATTAAGGGGTCCTCTGGAGCATGATGAGACAATCCCCATACTTCAGACTTTGTTATCCTTACCCATGTGTGCAGAAACCTTCAGGACAGGACACATTTCCAGCTTATCTGTGACAGCTGATAGAAGAAACTAGGAGCAAGTGACAGTGATATCTGGAAAATGCACTGTGAAAAGTTGTCCAGAAGAATTTGGATTTGGTTTGCTTTTACAAGGGAAATTTAGAGAAAATGTGTGTTTAATAATGAGTTACTATGTCGAAGAGTGTACTGGAGGTCTAGCACAGCTGCATAATATGAGAGTTAAGAGAGTACTGCTGAAATGTTATCAGTACTTGCACCTACATAATGCTGTTCATCTTTTAGGATCTGTTACAGATAGACTCATACAAGCATGGTAAAACAGATTGACATTACACTTTTTTTTCCCTAGATTAATCTAGGAAGCAGCTGGAAACACAGTATTCATTTCTGTCTTCCTTATTTGTTGCATTGAGAGTTTTTAACACATTCAAACTATTGGTTAACCAGTAATCTTTAAGCCCCAAGAGGCTGGCCATAAGAAATTAAGATAGGAAACTATTTTCCAAATTATGCCATATAATTTTTCCTCAATCACAGTTAAGTTAAAGGAAAAAAGCAATTAGAAAGATATTACTTAAGCCTGAGTATATATAAGGCAAAGAGACAGTTCTTGCTGCCAGCAATAAGACTCTTCTATCTATCAAATATTGAATGTTGAAGGTAGACCCTTCAAAAGCTAGGAACAATTTTATATCTAGAGAGAATACAATTTTAAAGAGACTAGAAATTTCAATTATGTATAAAGATTTAAGAAAATACCAGCTCTGCATGGTAAATTGAGAAAAGTGCATCCTAAATCTAAGTGGTTACCTAATGAACTTCAGAGGCATCAGGTGATTGTAGATAGTCAAAAGAGAGCATTGTAATAAAACTATACCTCAAGTGCTTACTGTTTTGAGAGAGAATCTAGCTTAGGGAAAAAAATAACACCCACACATACTCATACATAGCTGCACAAAACACATGAAGCTTTAATGATAATCCATCATCAACATTAATGAGGAAGCCTTGCAGCCACATGAAGTAACCATGAGTGGGTGACCACACCTCGAGGTACTAAACCAGCCTGCAGTCATCATAATTTTCCTGGTAATTCATTGCTTCTTTTTTAATCAAGTGTTATTGTATACCTTCATAGACCTGTTGACCTGGTCTCCCAGGCCAACAGCAGTACACAAGGCAAGGAATTTCAGGTAGTACTTCCTACATCTTATAATCCTTTGTCCTTGCCTTAGAGCAGGAGATAGCCTTGGGACCTCTAGAAACTAAGTAGGCACTCAGCTATGCAATGATTTCCCAGTGATTTCAGGAGTTGTTAGCACCTTCCCAAAGGGAAAGAGAGTTAATCTATGTTATTAGCAACTACATATGCAAAAGAAAAAAAAGTTAAGAGAATTTCAGTATAGCTGATGAAATTGAAGAGTCCTCTATCTTCTGGGAAGTGTTACTGAGTCTGGCTCAGATTAACTGTGATCAAAATACATTTTTATCCTCAGAAGGCAAAGCAAATGCTTTTGTCTCAGGCCTTTGCTCCATGACAAAGGTTAGGTTTTTGCATCTGCAGATCTGACCTGAGGCTGCAGAAGTGCTCAAATAGGAGAACGAGGAAAGCAAGGAGGAATTATCTGTAGCTAAAAGGCAAGCCTCCCAACAGAGGTTAAAGCTTTTTTGCTTTCAGCTGCTGTCTCTTGTTTCATGTGGTCTGATCTAGCATCTAGCTGATAGAAACTCCCTGCAAAATGAGGCATAACAAAGGCAGGAGACAGAGGGGAATCACTTCACTCTACATCAATGGTTTATGCTTGGTGCCAGGGAGGAGAGGAAGGCATAGGCATGCAGTCTGAAGGCTTTGTCCCTCTGTAGCAGGGAAGGACGCTGAAACTGAAACAATACACTGTTGAAAGCTCAACAAAACCAATATTTATTACCAAGAGGTGGCCAACAAAACAAAAACCCAAGAGAGAGGAAGGAGTAGGAAAATAAGCCCTCAGTACAACTCCCCTTCTCACTCAGATGTTGCTTATGAAGTTCTTACCAACCCCAGAATGCCTAGAATTACCCATAGCAGAATCTGCATCCTCAGAGAGTCGGCAGGCTCGCAAGGTGGCGGGTGTCCCCACAAAAGGCAACGTTGTCCTTTGATGTGAAGCTTGCATTCCACTCCTAGAACGAGCTCTCTGCTTTTTATACAATTAATTGGTGACGTCTACCTGAGCAGGTGTGGTCAGCACCACCCAGCTAGAGGCCTTCAGTCCCTCCCTCCGTTATGCAAGTGGCATCTCTTCTGCGCATGCATGGGTACCTTAGAATTTCCCTGCGCCTGCGTGCTATGCCTCAGGGGGTCTTTCCTAAATGAGTCTGGGGGCTTACTTTATCATCCTCCTTTTCACTTTCTTTTTCAAATGCCCTTGAAGGGCTACCAGCCAATAGTGAGGCACCAATTAATTACAGTTTACTCAAGATGCTCCCTTCAAGGACGAAAGTTCTCATTTATCAGTGCTTGTTTTCTCATAACTTGGCAGGAAAAGAATAAATTCTCACAGGTGGGTGGGCCAACCACAGACCAAAAAATAGCAGCATCTAATTAAGCACAAATACACCCTTGTTAGGTCAAAAAGGAAGAGCCTGTAGGTGGAAGCCTTGAGAAAAAAGACAGTATTTATAGAGGTTATGGAACAGGAAGGGAAACTTTATATCATGAAAGAAGAGAACCCCTGTTTGAGCAAGAAGATAGATAGAAACTTAAAACCAAATGAAGGATTTTCTTGGAAGGAAAAAGCAGAAGAGGGTGGTGTCCCTGCTTACGAGATAAGACCAAAAGAAAAGACAGAACAAAGAAAATTTTCTCAGTTAGAGACAGAAAAATAATCATAGTAGGAGAAACGATGTAATTTTGTCCATAGCAGCAAGCACTAAATATAGAAGATGAATGGAATTCTGTAAGAGAGACAGTGGAACTCGGTGCTTGTTACAGCTAATGCCAAGCAGTAATACTTTACCCCACCAGGTATTAGTGAACATTAATATTATGTCATTAGCAAGTTTTCAGTACCACTGGCAGTATGTTATGCCTTTTCTGGGTGAAATGAAAGAACTCAGTTTCTAGCCCTACTAATTTTATGTCTTTTAAGAGCAACCCATTCCCTTCTAAAAATAAAATACAGCATGCAAAAGTAGTAATTTACAGCTAAAGCAACTATTTTCTGATCTCATTAAGCCTATTTTATGCACCTGTCTTCAATTCACTCTTTTGAAATTGTAGACCACAAATAAGTGTACTGGGAATGAGTAATTAGCCATAATTATTGTTTCTTTGTAATATTTTTGGATGTTGAGAAGATTTCTTACATGAGAGTGTCCTTTGTGAGAAAGGAAATATTCATAATGATGTTGAAGCTTATGACTTGAACCTACACATCAACAGCAGCCTGCAGTGAAGAGAGAAAGAAAGAATTATAGCAGGATGCTTGCAGCAGCAGGTTTCACCAAGGACAAATCCCAATATGGTCTAATCACTGCTTGGTTTTAAATGTTTTTCATGAAATATTTGCATTTTTATGTCTGCTAAAGGCCTCAGTAGTTACAAGCTCTTTCATTTCCCAAATTTGCTGTAATGGTGTGTATGTTTAAATACATCTGTATATGTATAATGATCCTTAATGTCAGTGATCCTCTGTGTAATGAATTAGACTTTTCACTGTTGTAAATACAACTGATGCAAGATTAATAAACCAAGCCAAAGAGTATTGATACATGGAACTGATTAGATTGGTTAGATGAGAAGCTCATTAACATGCTTGAGTGATTTGCAGTCTGGTCCTATACAAAAGATTGGAAACCAAACTTGTGAGCACTGAAACAACGAATCCCAGCTGAAGTGTTAAAAATAATGTTCCAAATTTTTCCATGGTTTATCCCTTCAACACTCCTTAATATTACATTAGGTATGATTTTGCAGACTAAATATGGGCATTGGTATTTATTTTAAAATTGGATTTAACATGAAATATATTCTTCACAAGGATTTTTTAAGAAATGAGTGGATTTCTCCATCTATTTGCAAATCTAAACTATTCAATTCAAACAGTAACTGTGAAAGTGTGAAAAGCTGTTTGCAAGTCTACAGCCATCTCTAGTTTCATCAATTTGTTTTTCAGTCTTTGCTGTTATTTCTTGTTTCTCATGTGTCTCCTGGGACAACTTCTTCTTGAAGAGAGAATGTTAATAGCTCATTCATCCTCCTGGATGTTTCCTCGCAACAATGAGAATAGTCCCCAAATTTAATCTAATTCCTTTGCCTCTTTTCTGTAAAATCAAGGGAAAAAATGGCCAAGAAACATGAATGTCATCTGAATAAGGTTACTGTGTAATAACAACCTGATTTTGCTTGGTTTGTATAAAGGGATATGAAAATAGATTATAAGTTTCAAAAATCCATTAGTGAAATTCCAGACTATTTTAGGTCCAAAGTTCAGAGTACTGTAGATGTTAAACAAAGTTCATCTGAGAAGGGACTTATGCTTTGGGGTTTTTTTTGGTTGGTTTTTTTTTTTGTTTGGTTGGTTTTGTTTTTGGTTTTGTTTGTTTGTTTGTTTTGTTTTTAAATTTACCAACATATTCATCAAACCTGTGTACCTGTACACAATTAAACCCTGTGTACCTGTACAACTAGTTTCCATTTTCCTGGAACTGTAAGATATTTCTTAGCCCATGTAATATGCAAATGCACTGTGATGTTCGTAGTATTTCTTAAAAAAAAGGTAAAGAAATATGAGCATGAATGTAGACAAGTATTTGCACTCTAGATAGATTCTAGAGAAAAATAACCTTGAATTAGGTGGAGAGCTTAAGTTTTCTAATATAATATACGGGGAAAGCATCTGGTTTTTTTCTCTTTACCTCCAATTCACAAGAAAAGATAATTTCTTTTGTTTGGGGCATGTCTACCAGGGTAAATTGACTATAACAGCATTCTGGATTAATTCTTCACACGGAGGCTGGGTTAATATCAAACAGGATTTGAGCATTCTTATTCCAGAACTACAGAGCATATGTAAGGGAGATAGTCTTACATCTTGCAAACTTGTTCTGTTCATTCCTGAATTTATCCAGATTAATTTCCTTACAGTCACCCTGGAAAAAAATCTGTTCTTTTAGTTTTTAGAAAAAGGACTTAGAACCATAGAATGGCTTGTCTCAGAAGGGATCTTAAAGATTATCTCATTCTGAACTTCATGCCGTGGGCCGGAACATCATCCACTAGACCAGACTCCTCAAAGCCCCATCCAGCCTGGCCTTGAACACTTCCAGGGGTAGGGCATCCACAGCTTCTCTGAGCAACCTGTTCCAGCGTTTTGCCACACAGGAAATGATTTCTTCCTAATACCTAATCTAAATCTGCCCTCTTTCACTTCAAAGCCTTGTACACCTTCAGGTGTTATTACACAGTAGCCTTATTCAGATGACATTCATGTTTCTTGGCCATGGTCAGAGAGTGGTTCTTCATTCTTTCAGTCCCTGCCTTTGCCTTCTGCATCTTGTGCAATGTGGCTGGAGCACTTGCAGGTGAAGACTGAAGCAAAAAAATGAGTACCTCAGCCTTCTCCATATCCTGACTTACCAGGTCTCCTGTCTCCTTCCAGAGAGGGCCCACATTTGCTCTAGTCTTCCTTTCATCACTGATGCACCTATAGAAGCTTTTCTTGTTCTATTGGTGTCCTTAGTCAGATTTAATTCTGCCAGAGGCCAAAGTCTTCTCTCCTGAATCCAGGGTAGTGAGCTTCCTGTGTGTCCTCCTCATTACCTTAAGGGTCTCAAACTTCACCATTTCATGGTCACTGCAGCCCAGGCTGCCCTTGAGCCTCACATTCCCCACCAGATCCTCCTTGTTGGTGAGAACAAGGTCCATCATAGCACCTCTCCTTGTGGATGCTCTATCATTTGGAGAAGGAAGTTATCATCAAGGCAATCCAGGAACCTCCTGGATTGCTTCTGCCTACTGTGTTGTCCTTTCAACAGATCTCAGAGTGGTTGAAATCCCCCATGAGGACCAAGGTTTGTGAATGTGAGGCTGCTCCTATCTGTCTATAGAGGACCTAATCTCCTTGGTCTTCCTGGTCAGGCGGCCTGTAGCAGACCCTCTTTATTATCTCACTTGTCCTTGCCTTTCCTTTAATCCTGACCGATAAGCTCTTGATCAGCTTCTCGTCCAGCCCCAGGTGGAGTTCCAGGCATGTCAGCTGGTCATTGACACGGAGGATGACACCACCTCCTCATTTCCCTTGCCTGTCCTTTCTAAAGAGCCTGTATCCCTCCATTCCCACTCTCCTGTGATAGGAGCCATCCCACCATATCTCAGTGACTCTGATAAGATCATAGCCTTGTAGGCCTATACACGTTTTTAACTCCTCTCCTTAATTCTTATGCTACATTCATTTGCACAGAGGCATTTAAGGGGCCCCCTAATGAAGTGAATTACTGGCTGGAATGGCTTGAATTTCTTTGTGCTGCTCTTCAGGTGCTCTCCTGCGGACCTGCGATCATTCTCTAAGCTCTAGGTATCTATTGCTGACACTGGCATCAAAATGATGCCAGTGGGATAGGTTTGAGATTCCCCTTCCCCAGCAACTTTTTTTTAAAGCTCTCTTTGCCATCTTCATAGTAGTTCCTTAAAGTTGGGTCTGAACTCTGAGAAAAGGAGAATTACCTGTGTACTGATTTAATCTATTTCTGTGTAGTTACTACTTCAGTTCCTATATGATTATACTTTGGGAGTTATTGAGCATTGTGACCCTTGGAGCTGCATGCAACAGATACGAGCTCTGTTCTGAACCGACCTGAAAAAAAAAAAAGAAAACAATAAAATTATGTTCCCTGGAACAGATCTATAGCAAACCAGAATATTAAATTCATTGTTGAAGTTTGGTGTGACAGTAAAGCTGAGACTGTGACTTCTCTGTCCACATCTTACATATCTGTAAAATCTGTGAAATTACTGAACCTTTTGTCTTTCTAGACTCTGACAGGTTATTTCTCTCTTTGTTAACATAAATGGCTACCTGGTAGAGGGACCACATTCTCATATTAGTTACATGATTATTGTCCAGCATATTGTAGCTTAACCCAACTTTCCCTCCCCATTTCCCCTCAAACAAAAAGCCTCTAAAAACCTATGGGAAATCAGGTGAGAAACTGTATTAGAGAAAATCAGCTCATATATATACAGACCAACAACCTTCTGACCTTTCTTGCCAGAATACACATGATAAGGGTAATTGCCAGCACTGTTATTTGTTCTCATTTTATTAAGTCTGTTTTTACAATAGGTGTTAGAGATAAGTACTCTGATGGCTATTTCTCCGGATGTCTGGTTTAAATGTACCATAAAACACACTAGATGGTGTACCCATTAACACCATATAGTGATGAGGATAGCAGATAAACATTAAAAAATGTGTTAAAGGGGAAAATGTCTCTAAATTGCATTTGCTTGGGTTAGTCGCAGCAACTGGAAATAATAAAAACCGGAATAATTTAAAAAATATTTCCTTCTCTACTCAGTTTACTTTTTTCTTCCTTTTTTTAATTCCCAGATGCTTTCAGAGGAAGGATAGTCAGGCTTTGCACTTCTGATGCTATGACAATGGAGAGAATATGTTTTGTGCTTCTAGATCTGGTAAAGAATCACAGATATTCTGTCTCTACTCCCTCTGCACTCTCTTATTATGCACAGACACTCTGCCCTTGCATGTTGGGTTATTTTATACACAAATGAGATGCACAGCACCATGATAAATGCACACAGCTTTTAAAAAATAACAGCTTTTCTGTTTTCAATATTGCTGCTCCAAATTTTCACCTTTGAAAGTCTCTTATGTATTCCAAACCTAACTGTTGGACCTACGCTACAGGGAAACAACTCAGCCTTTCAGCCTCTGGAAAGAGTCAATAGTCTTTAATTCTAAGAACCCATGATGCTTTTCATGAAATACACTTTCATATGTTCTTCTAAACAGCATCTCTCCTCTTTTGGTCCCCCAACAAAACACTGAATACACTTTTTGTGTGCATTGCTTTGTTGCCATCACCACAACCCTGGTTATACCTTTTAGCTTTGGTGTTCTTCTCTGCCTTTTTCTAGAACTCCTAAACAATAGTCTCCAGCTACTTATTAATTTTCTTTCTTTTTAAACTTTTTTATTCCTTTATTGGATAATTTCTCCTTTCTATCTCTTCCACAAAGTATTTTTCAACAGCAACAGTATCTGATTTCTTTGATTTCCTTTCCTAGTAACTTGTATAGAGAAAACATACTTTGGCAGATATTTCAGGCACATAATGAGGATTTTGGAGATGGGTGATCATGTGGTACTTGAAATCCCTGCTGGAATGAATAACAGCCTCTCCCCAACTGGATGTGTTCCATTTCACTTTGTTTAAATGTCTGTCTCAGCTTCACAGACTGTAGAGTAGCACTAAGTTCTTCTGAAAGGTTTTCAATTAGTACTGTGTTCCCAAACTATCAAAGAAAAATTGCATCAGAAGGGGGGAAAAAAAGCAAACAATTAACAATTTTATTTCAAAATCCTTAAACCACTTTGGTTGCCTTGCATAGCAAGAAACATAATTTGAATGGAGCCTAATGAACTAATTTTGATTAGTCCTGTGCTCGTCAAGCATTGTTTTTTCCCCCCTTTAAATTGATACAACACATTGCTTTTATTTCTAAGCAGTGAGGAGAAGTAAGTGAAACATTTTAATTGAGCACTGAGCTGGTATATTCAGCATAAGGGGAAAAAAACCAGAGAGCAGAAAATGTTTCCTTTGCATTAACAGATGATGAAAAGTTTTCCTCTGTTCTGTGAGAATGTGATGATTTTCATTTCTCAGTGTCAGCATATTATGACCCCTCACAATACTCCAGAATTTTTTTTCCTTGACTTTGGATGTTTACCTTCTTTTTAAACCTCAGTGCACGGGATGGCAGCACACCTACCACACAGGAGGCTGGACCCTGAATTTAAACTTCTCAATGAAGTGGGAGTTCCTGGCATGAGGAGGGTGATTATATTCATTGAAACACAGCTCTGTGAGACTGGATAACTGATGATTGCCTGACTATGTGTTTAGGAGAAGGACTTCTGCAATTACCTATCAGGTGGAAGCAGGAACAAGCATTGCTTTACTGGGAGGAAATATTTCAAGGGATTAACATTATGGTACCTACCTATATGAAGAGGTTTAGTAAAAAGCTCTTGTCTTCTGAATTGGTAGATTTTTCCAGCTGTATTGCATTGCTTCTCAGTAGGGTTGAAAACCCATGAGGCTGATGCCTAGGTCAGCCAGCACCATTTTGCACCCACAGTCTTCAGGAGGAAGGCAGGGATTTCATGGGTAAAAGAGGGCTCTTGAACTTTATGAAGGTGACCTTTTTTGTCTTCTCTTAACCCCTCCCAAACGTGGGAGTGGGATACCAGCTGAGGCTAGTTTTCCATGCACAGTGGCCATTTGTCGTCATCTTGAAAAGCTTCCCAGCAGACAGGAATTTGGAGAGTTGATGTGAGTTTGACAATGTTTCTTTCTTCCTTGACAGCTCATCAGTCACAATATTTACAAAAGATTTTCAGTACAGTGAACGGATACAGCATAAGATTTTCATTAATGGGTTTCACTGCTGTGATGAGTGGGACTTATTTTCACTTGTAATAGCCCAGGCACCCCCTGAAACTCCAGCGTTTTCTTGTCGGCTCAGAAATTAAGGTAGGTAACATTGGTGTCCTTTCCTCCTGAGTAACTGTTTGGGACTCAGCTAACCCTTTCATCAGAGTTGTGGATTAAAAACCCGAATTATCACAGCTGACACTTGGGTCTGAGATTAGGGGAAGGCAAACAGGGGTTATTATCAGATGAATCATAAAAAGAGTTTAAGAAAGTTGTTAAATTCCTGTGCTTAAGTGCTTCACAGTGCCTCAGCTTCCTTCAGCATGCAGTGACCATTTGTGCCCTCAAAATTGCAAGGACATGTGACGAGAGATCAGAGAAGCCACAGAGGGCATGAAAGGAGCTTGAATACCCCGGGGCCCATGGATTTGTGATAGAAGAGGAGTGAATGAAGGTGCTCTCTGGTGAAGAGGAACAGGAAGAAGGGATAATGAAGGAATAGTTACAGTAAGACAAAGGGGAGAGGGTGAAATGATCATGCAAGAAAGTGGAACTGGAGACACAAAACCAGAGTAGAGAATAGATGGGGAAAGATGGAACTCCGTCCTCTGCTGCGACTGCCAAGAACACTGCTGTGTCAACGGTGACAGGGAAAACTTCAGTTATACATACAAACTGTGTTGTTGGGACTGGAAGAGGAAGGCCATTCCTTGCCCCAATTACCCATTTAATATAGAAGGATTCTAGAGAATGATAATGTTAAATTCAACAACTTTTTAAAAAGATGTTCTTTTGAAGTGGTGCAAATTTTACCTGATCACATGAATATAAAAACATAGTCTGCAAAGTTAGGCATTTGATGCACTGAAAAATTAGAGTAGAAAATTGCTTCTTGTGGAGTGATTACTATAATGAACCTCGTTTATAGCAGTTATGTTTATAATGGATATGTCTTCAGAACAACAGAACAGTTTTATGAGATCATGTCCATTTTTTGCTGGTGATAAAAGTTGTTAAAGATTTCCTGGTCTTTTTTAGTATCCCTTTGTGACTAGTACTTCTCACAAAATGCTTGCTACTGTGCAAATGTAATTAATATGGGCATTTTGAAATAGGTATGTTCCATCTTCTGTATAGAAAACATTAACAGGAACCAATGTTGGTGAATAGATAGAGAAAACAGGCCAGCCTTTGAATTTTCTAGCACATAACTATATAAATCTTTTCCATGTAAACCAATTCTGTAGAAGAACGATTTCATGGTGTCACTGGACAAAGCTATGTTTTGGATTTGTACTGGTGTGTTGATAACCCAGAGGTGTTTTAGCTATTGCTGACTGGTGCTTGCACAGAGCCAAGGCCTTTTCTGCTTCTGATACCACCCCACCAGCAAGGAGTCTGGGGGTGCACAAGGAGTTGGAAGGGGGCGCAGATGGAGCAGTTGACCTCACTGACCAAAGGGATATCCCATACCTTACAGCATCATGCTCATATAAAGCTGGAGGAAGAAGAAGGAAGGGAGGACATTCACAGTGATGATGCTTGTCTTCCCAAGTCACCATTACATGTGATGGAGCCCTGCTTTCCTGAAGATGGCTGAACACCTGCCTGCCCTTGAGAAGTGGTGAATGAATTCCTTGTTTTGCTTTGCTTGTGAGTGTGATTTTTGCCTTATCTATTGAACTGTCTTTATCTCAACCCATGGGTTTTCTCACTTTTCCTATTCTCTCCCCTAGCTTGTGGGAGAATGAGTGAGTGGCTGCATGGGGATTAGTTGCTTGCTGAGTTTAAACCATGACACAGGTTTACCTTGACTTTCAGCAATAAGCTTCTTTCAAATAAATAGCACTTTCCCTGGGTACAAATGGTTGTTCAGCAAACACAGACAAAAAGTCAAAACCCAAATGCATGAACAAACAGTAGTTGTATGTAATTGTACTTCAGAAATGCCATGGAGTGTGTTTTAAAAGTATAGGACAACAGGCAGGTTTTTTCCTGGTTTGATAGTATTGAAACCTCGTACAAGAACTGGGAAAGTTTTGAAGTACTGCCTCTAGATACAGCTTGTTATTGAAGCAACATAGTACTGCTCAACAAGAAATTCCTCTAATGAACTCCTCTGCTGTAAGTTCCCCAAACCAATAAGTAGCAGCTGGACGTAACATGGGCCTTTTGCATGCTGGAGAATATACCTGCTCTCACTCAGCTAGTGAGGGAGCATTAATTCTCTGTGGCAGCTTGGAAAACACGGACGTGCTACCAATTAGGAAACCTTTCAAAGTGCGGCTTTGCAGCTCATCTGTGATCAGCAGACCTCATCTTGGGAACCAATATTCTCTACTAATGGCACCTGTGGGGCACTAGGAATGGGAAACTGGGGTTTGAGGGAGCAGAGTCTATTAAATGCTATGGCAACAGGTAGCAAAACAGTGTTCTCCCTTTCTCCCTTACTAATTAGTAGCTGTTAGCATCTGGAGTTTGACTGACTGTTTCTGGATGCAATTTGCTGCACTGTATTTTGTGACAGGGCAAGGAAACTGAAGGACGATGCAAGGAGCAGACAAGAGGCAAAAGAAATATTAGGGATGAGCTCCTATACATGTGCTTTGCAATACCATGTTTAAAATATATTCATGCTCCTGGAGGCCTGGGAGTAATGTGCCTAACATATCAATATTTTCTACCCTGTCTTAATTGTTTTTTTTTACACTCTGCATTCTTTTGGCAGAAAGTAGTCCCATACTGATCTTTTCACTTGTTGGAAATTTCCAGAAAATTAAATTGCCTATTGAAAAGAAAACTCCCACAGTAGATCTGAGAATATCTTTACCCTTAACTATCAGTGATCCAACCCCATTGGAAAGAAGAGGTTTCCAGGTAAGTTCTAGTCTGGTGGCATGCTGATAGAGGGCTGGGGAAGGAGCCAACAGAAGGGGTTGCTCCTCTCCATGGGGAAAAGTAGGTTCACTTCAACCACTAGTGAATCAAGAGTGTTGTTAGTGAAGTCTTTCTTTTTACCAGAGTTGAATGTTCTGAGATCACCATCTTAGATATGATTATTACGAAATAAATTTGGCCTTTAGGGTTCAACATTGTTTGGAGAGAGAGGAGGAAATGTGTCTGAAGATGTACTATATTTACAGAAGCAAATATATTTCCTCATTTCCTGAGGAAACCAAGCTAAAAGGAATTTCAGACTTAAATATTGCATATACTGGATATGTTTGCATGCAGGAGTGACATTAGACCACTGTGTTCAATTGCACTGATATTTTATGCTTGATTGTATTAATCTCTTTCATTCAGTGCTCAATTACTACCAAACTCCACAGTTTCTTCACTGACTGGCTGGAGTGGAAAAAGTAGTTGACACCAAGAGATGTCAAGGGAAAGATCTGTCAGCTGAAACTCTGCCCAGGATCATTTTCTGTACAAAATACGTTGGGGTGGTCGCTATTCATTAGTCAAGTACCAGGGTTTACCAGGTGCTATTCTGACATGCTACAGAGAGAACAATTATAGTTGTACAGCTCTGATGGTCCAAGGAATGTTCATTCTCCTGCCTGCTTCAGTAGCCAAGAGAGTGCAGTACAATTATTTATGTACCTTTATAAGACTTTATATAAAGCTGTGCATTTTATCTGGTCCTAATCGGCAAAAATTTATTCATAGATTTGTTTCTATTGTTGTAAGAAATTCCAGTTATACATATACACATTCACAGAATGTAGCTATCTCATGATATATACTAAAGCACAGCCTTCCAAGTTACATCAGCTCTTTGTCATCAGCAGATGGACAATATCTAATGATTTAATAAGCACAATTCTGATTATTCTGATTATTCATGTTTTCCTTTGCTGCTTTATGTGAGTTTGGATGAACAATGCAGCAGCTCTGCAGGAAGTTAGATATTATGAGAAACTGGAAGAAAATTGAAATTTCTTCTAAAACCAGAAGTCACAGTTGATTTATTAGGTAAACAGTATAGTTTAACAGAACAAAGGTGTTTTAATTTTTAACCACACCTAAATCCAAGTTTCAAATTCAAACATCATGAGCTTTGCCAAAATGGATTATAATTCTCCTCTGTGTTTTCAGTCTGTATACCAGCTTGACCTTGAACGCCTGCCAAAGAGACAAAACTATCTTCTCTAAATGCAGAAGAAATGATAAAAGCTATGAGATCTAGGTGAGATGGGCATTTGAAAATCCCACTAGATACTCATCTCTGTTTTTAGGCACCTGAAATAAAAATTCATCCTAAAATCTGCAAAAACATCAATTACTCGTTGAGCATTTGTGATGGCAGATTTAAGGGGTCTTCTGCACTAATAAGAAATCAACAGGATCTGAAGCAACAGGAATAGTTGTGTTATGCAGAAACTGTAAACCGGGATGGGCTGCAGGAATGAATCAATGGAAAAATTTTGGTGAAACTTGAGGAGCAGAAGCTCCATAAGGACCACAGGGAAATATTTGATTAGGGTAGTTCTGGTTATCATTAGTGCTTGGTGCATATGTTTTACACAAATATTTTCTTTTTTCCCCAAGCCCAATTTCAGCAGTTCAATGGATGGCACTGGATTAAACCCTAATGACACATACAGTAAAGCAACACTGAAGTAATTGCTTGGGATGCAGACATTGTCTGAGACATGCAGATTATAGAAGGGAGAAAAAAAATCGATACAAATCATACCAAAATAGTCTTAATCACTACATTGGTTTTTAGTGCCCAAATCATTGAGGAGAAGAATGGCAGACAAAGAGCAAACGAAATGAAGGTCAGACAACACAAAAGTAAATCTAGTGTTTCCCTTAGCTCCAAGTCCTGCCTGTCATTTCTCTACATTAAAAAGGTATTTTTGAAGTACCATTTCATTCAAGATACATGATACCTATATCAAAGGTAGTCTAATGCTTTGCAGGACTAAGATATTCCCAGCTGCAGGATTTTCCTGTTCGAGATTATGAAAATTCCTTTGTACTGCATTTTTTAGCTCAGTGGCCCATTGTACTTGCTCTAGTTTTTTAGCCTACAAGAACAATGACACTCATTTTATGAGAATGAGGCTGTAAATCACTTACTTTTTCAGTTCAATGTTTTCTGCCAGCGTTCTCCTCTGGGAGCATCTGACAGAGCTGGGCCTGGAGGACAGTACTTCACTGCTTAGTCCCTATGACTGCCATCTTGGTTTTTCTTCACCTGCATGTTTAAGATAGTTCTCCTGAACTTCCAGTCACTGTCACTTTGTGATGAGACATCTGTTAATTGCCTCAGGGGCTGTTGTGCACCTTCTTCAACCTGGTCCTGGACAAAGGGTGTGGGATGGCATCACAGAAGAGCTAGGACTTGACTCTATTCTGCTTGTATTTAGCTGAACATACAAACATACTCAGAACTGATTTTTCAGATATTTTAAAATTTATCACTCTTATTACTTAATTTGTACAAGCTTCACTGTGCAAAATCAAGTCTTACATACAGTGGCATGAGTATTATTTTAGATGTGAGACTAGAATATGTTTTAAATATCTTCACTAGCCACTGAGACTCAAAATGTAAAACTTATGTTTAAATATAAGGGAGAGAAAACTGCAAGAGCAAATAAAACATGTCTCAGCAGACTTTTCAGAACCAATCTGCTTAAGTAAGAAACCTTAGCATAGTTTATTCTCTTGCAGCAATTTTTTGAAGTTTTACAGAGGATGGTTTTCAACTTAGGATGTCTTAACTGGAAAATATTCTGGAAAGAATCACTTTTGGCTTTTTGGTTGATTGTCAGTTCCATGCTGCATCTTTTCACAGAAAGACAGTTTTTCTTAGTAGAGATAATTAATAGTATTTTGATAAAAGTAAATTGAAAACAAAAAGAAAGTTATTAATATAATTTTTTCTTGCTTGAAACTGAAATTATCAGATTTAGAAGCAATGAGAAAGATTTCTTCTAAGCACAAGTCCGTTCTCGCATTTTATCTCTTGACTCTAGCCCTACTGAAACTGATTTCTTTCTTACTTTTGCATGCCAATCAACTGAAAGGACAATAAAGTAATTTAACTTTCTCTTACGAAGTAGTAGTTGGTCCTACTATTTATTTGCCCCGGAGGGCAAGGGGGCCTAGAACAGCTGGTTGATTTCCAAGGACAACCTCCTGAGAGCACAAAAACCACTCTGATGTGCAGAAAGTCGAGAAAATGAAGGAGCTGACTACCATGAACGAGCAGGAGTCTCCCAATTGAGCTTAAGTGCAGCAGATAAGGGCATGGAAGGAAGAAATATGAACACCTTCCCAGGAGCGATAGGGAGCCTGCAGAGATGGAATTAAGAAAATTCAACTGGAGTGGAAACTTGCAAGGGATGTGAAAGGCAGATAGGTGTATGTTGGCAACAAAAAGAAAAAAATAAATGAAAATGCTGCTGACCCCATGGCTCAGTGGAACAGGAAGCCTAGTGACAGGGGGCACGGTAAAGACTGAGATGCTAAATTCCTTTTTTGGCCTCATTTTTTACAGGAAAAGTTTGCTAGAAGGACCTGTGGGCTTTGTTGAACACGAAGTAGAACTTGAGTCAGCAGTGAGCCCTCAAAGACCAACCACATACGGGCTGTACTAGCAATAGTGTAGCTGGCAAGGCTAGAAAGGGAAGCTATTGTCTCCCCATACTTAGTACCAGTGAGACCATATCCACAGTACTGGATCCAGTTTTGGAGTCTCAAGTATGAAAAAGATACTGACAGAGAAGGACTACCAAGATGATTGGGTACTGGAGCACATGATGTATGAGTGGCTGAGAGAAAGGGATTTGTCAAGTCTGAGGACAAGAAGGCTGCCTGGTGATCTTTGTGCAGACTTCATCTACCTAGGGGAAGTGTACAAACCTGTTTCTCAGAGGTGCTTAGTGGCAGGTAAGAAGCAATAGATATAAGTTGCAAGGATGTAAATTTTTACTAAATATTAGGGAAAAAGGATCTACAGTGAGAGTAGAAAACCATGGGACAGGTTGCTCAGAAAGCTGTGGAACATGGACAAGATTGGAGACAAGTAAACAACTGGACAAGGCCTTTAGCTAGCCTGAGTTAGATCTGCTTTGAGTAACTGATTGGAATAGATTAGCTCAAGAAATTCACAACCTAAATTATGCTGTGATTCTGTGATTTTATTATTCTTGCCTTGTAAGTGGCTAAATTTGAGAAGACAGAAATGAAGGAGCAGATTGGAGCAGCTGTTCAAATAGCTATGCAAAGCTGTATTCTTTGATTCAGAGGAAGAAGAACATTGTAGAGAGAAGTAATACTAGACACCAAGACCAGCACTTGCATTTAAACTTAGGGCCCCAAACTTTGCCTTCAATAACAAACATTTCTTGAGACATTTTCACAGCTGGAAGAACAGTGTGCTCCACAGGACACTGTAAAAGTCACCATGAAAAGGAGATTCTAAATAATTACCAACAGACCGAAGAAAATTTTGTCATCTGTATTGAAAAACTAGAATCCCTATTGATTTCTACCAGAGCTTCATTAATCACTTTCTGTAAAACACTAATTTGCTGGTCACAACCAGCAGCATCAAGAACAAGATAGAATACACAGAGAACCAAGATCAGTGCACTTACCTCTGCAATAATTTATTCACCAATCCATAATTTAAAACAAAGCAAAAGGGTTGGGGTATACACTCAGAACCTGAAACACCAGTGTATCAACTTTGAGGAAATCTTATAACATCTACCCAAATCTGCCCCTAAACTTCCAGAAAAGGGTCATCACCTATGAAGCCATTCTGTGCAATAGAGTCCATATATAACCACACTACCATATATAAAGTCTCTTCATTTAAAAAGTCACATTGATTGTATGCAGATACCTGGGCAACACCTCAGCCTTGAGAATAATACTGAATTATCATCCACACTTGAAGAAAGTTGGAATTTATTTCCTTCATTGGAAAATAAATTGGCAGCACATTCCATCTCACTCTCCCTACCCCCTCCGGTCTCACTAAGTTCATTGCCCAAAGCAAGTTTCCTGGAGATCAACATGCACCACTTGTTTAGGGCATTGTTCAGGAAGACTGGGAATTTTGGCAGGAGGCCCATTTGGCTAAGCAAGGAGCTTCTTAATGAGCTAAAATGCAAAGCACATAAGAAGTGGAAACAAGGGCAGACAACAAAGGAAAAGTATAAAAGTACTGCTCAGACATGTTGGGACAAAACCAGAAAGACCAAAGCCCAGTTGGAGTTACAACTGGGGAGGAACATAAAAGCTAACAAGATGTGGTTTTACAAGCACGTCAGAAGTGAAAAGAAACTCAGAGAAAATGTGCATCCATTTCTGAATGGAAAGAAAACCTAGTGATGGACAGTATGGGAAAGGCTGAAGTGCTCAATGACTTTTTGTCTCAGGGAAAACCTGCTCCCAGATCTCTGCACACATCAATGCTGTATGGGAAGCCAACAGTGTATTAAAATCCCTAGGGCTGGATGGACTCCTCAGCAGGTGCTGAAAGGTACAGCTGATATGCTTTAGAGGTTTGCCATAATTTTTGGAAAATCATGGTTTTTGGGAGGGATCTCTGATGAATAGGCTGATGTTACACCCAACTTTAAGACAGATCAGAAGGAGGATCTAGGTAACTTCAGGCTAATCAGCACCACTTCAGTCCTTAGAAAAATAACAGACCACATCAGGAGCAGTCAACAGATTTATCAAAGCAAATCATAGTTAAGGAGATGAACTTGGACTGAGTACTGGACTGCATTAAAAGATCACAGCTAACAGATTGAGGGTGGTCTGGTGATGATTTCCCTCTTCTTGACACTTGTGAGGCCACATCTGGAACACCAGTTTGACCACTCTGTTTCTCCCATATGTCCACAGTATAAAGAAATAACTGACATATTAAAGTAATTCTTGGGGAGGGTCACCAAGATGACTGGGAAGAGCATGGTTTGTTCAGCCCAGAGAAGGGAAGGCTACAGGGAAGTCTGATTGTTGATTTCTACCATCTAATAGAGTACAGAGAAGACAGAGACTTCTTGAAAGTGCTTAGCAAAAGTACATATTATAGAAATGGCAATTTTGGTCACTGGAATCATCAGAAATATTCAAAGCTCAGTTGGACAAGCCCCTGACCAGTCTTATCTCAGTGTCAAAGTCAGCCCAGCCTTGAGCAGGATCCTACCACACAGCCTTGAGTTCACTTCCAACCAAAATCCTCCAATGTTTTTATGATTCTGTTTTGAGACAACCTGGTTCCTTTCTGCAGTGAAAGGACTGTTGACATGGATATGAGTGGTCCATGTGGGCTTGTATCTTTCTTGTCTGGAAACTGAAGAAGAATAGCCTGGATGAATGGACTCCTAAATGAACTGAAAATCATCTGGGCCAGCAGTCTGGAAAGATAGTAATCAATGTCTCAAGGTCAAGACAGCAGCCAGCAGCAGAGAGCTCAAATGTTTGATAATGAGGTTGATACCGTCCAATATCTTCACCAGCAACATGGATGATGGTGCAGGATGTACCCTCTAAAAGCTGTGGAAGGTTTGGTGGAGTGAACCATGACAATCTTGAGCCTGAGGTAAATGACCTATTGAGATTGAAGGAGCTGGGTTTGGTCTGCAAAAGAGGATCCATAGGGGTAGAATCTTAGAGCAGCCTACAACAGCTTGAAGGGGAATTACAAAGCCAACAGAGCCGCAATCTTCTAGTAGACAGCAGATGGTATAAAAACATGCGGTGGCTGCAAATTACAGCTTTAAAGATTCAGAGTGGACATCAGAAATTACTTACTCATTAGGAGCATAGGACAACAGTGGAACAGGCTTCCCAGAGAGATGGTGAATCTCTGTCTTTGCAAGTTTTTCAATACTTGCTTGGCTAGGCAGAGCCACAAAGACTGATTTAGTGCTTGCCATACACTTGCTTAAATAGGACTCTAGACTAATTGAGCACTCTTCCAATCGAAATTGTAATGGGCTCTGTGAACCTTACTGCATCTGAGCAACACGTGAGACCTGCCATCGTATCTTCATGTCCACAGCATTAAATGCACAATTACAGAAGCATCAAAACCTCTGATTCCTGCACAAACACACCTCAGAACACACTATGTACTGGCCAGTGAGGAAGATGTCTGTTTCCATGGCAGTAAAACAACAATAACCACATACTGTAAAAACTCACAGAGATCATCAGTAAAGGACAGAAGCTTCCAGTTAGCAGAAGGATTTTTTTTTTTTTTTTTCACAAAATAGCATTTTCATCTGTGGCTGCTCAGGCCTATCCATTCAGGGAGATGTGCAAAGCACCTTCAGAAGAGGAGTGAAGGAAATAAAATACACACCACAGATGGACACTAAAAATTACAGACTAAAAAGAGAGATTGGCTTTATAGCACATTGTAATTCCCTCCCCAAGCCCCTCCATCTTTCACAGACAACGAATTACCTGTCTTCTTCTCTTTTTGCCCAGTAGGAGCTAATGACCTTATCAACTTTTTCATTGCTCACACCACCTGTATGCTCTACAGGTACCAATCACTTTCTCGCCCAGTCTAACTATTTAATGTAATCAAGTTAACCTCAGACCAACTGTTCAGTTGCCTTTAACACTGGAGATTCTGCTTTTATTTTGGCTTTGAAAAATGGCTCTTGTAGCTGAAAGGCTGTCTGCTTTTTTCCAACAGTCTTCTGAGTTTAATAAAAGATATTATCTCCCCCTACAAACCTTGTCCTATTTATGTCCATAGATTATCCTGATATAACAACAGTGCCACTTTTCTGAATGACATGATTTCAAGGAACCATGTTTTAAAAGAAAAATGCATAATCCTCTCTTCCACTACCACTCATTTCCCTATATGAAGGCACATGCCCAGACTCTGCCTGTAAACTGCATTTTCTAGTGGAGCCAGATGATATGAAAAAAAGTTTAATTTACTCCAATTTGGAAGTAAAAATCTTAATCCTGAGTAGGTCAAAACTTACTTCCTACAGTCTGCTGAAGGCTGATATAAGTCAGCCATTGAAAGTTATCTGTTTGTCTTTATGAACTGCATCAATCTCAGACTCCTCAGTACAAATACAAGCAAGACTATGTTGTAGTAGATTTCTGTGCTCCTGGAATTGCAGAGCTGAGCAATTTATACTAGTCAGGTGGTCTGTCAAGCCTGCATTCTTTAGGGTTAGTGATCTTGGTTGATAAGGAATCTTTTAAAATATTTAATTTATAACTTTTTACTGATTTTAAATCAGCCTATTAGCTAGTTGCTGAAAATACAAGGGAACTTCTGAGGCCAAAAAGGAATCATGGTCCTCTTTTGATGGACTGTATCCCATGTCATAGACATGTCATTTCAATTTAAGACTAATTTAAGGTGAAAGCTTCTGTGAAACTTGAGTATTGCATTGAAAGAAGGATTAGTGCAAAGAATAGCTAAAGTACACTAAATTAAGTAACTTTTGTGGTTGGTTGTAAACTAGTTATACTCTTACTTGAAGCCAGCACCATCATTGGAACTGTTCTGGGTTTTCACTTTCGACAGTTTCGCTATAGGTCATAGTTCACAATAAGCTGTATAATGAACTAAGCCAGAGGTGTAGTGGTCTAAGTATCAATGTTGAAATATCCAGACACCCTGGAAACAAAGGTTTAAATTCCAGCAGAGTTGACTCAACTCTTCTACTTTTTGAGACAGATATATGGTGTGCAGTGTGTTAGACTACCTATGGACCTCTCTGGTAAGGTGAGACCTGAAAAAGAGACATGCAATCTACTCTCTGCACATGTGAAAGGACTTACTGCTTCTTTCTCTAGGGCAGGTTTGTTTCAAATTCATGTCAAAGTTTTTCAGCTCTAAGAGCTGTGCAGTTCAATCTGTATTGCTTGCCTGAGTGACTATTACCTCCTATTTGAGAGACAGAAATGCTTCAGTGAGACTGCATGCACTTCAGCCCGATACAAAGCCCATCAAAATTAAGGTTGTTCTTGTAACCTTTATATTGACTTTTTTTTTGGCATGACAGCTTCCATAAAACCCTAGGTGTACCCCCAACTCAAATATTATTAAAGACAATCCCTGTAGTACAGTATATCAGAAGTAGAAATGCATGTGTAATACCATATATTTATGTCCTCTTAGATATGCATCTGTGCACACACCTAATATGAAAATGAAATCAAACAAATATGACTCAGTCCTTCCAGATACCTCAGCCCACTTGTCCCAGTTGTGTAGCGTATTAGCATTCATCTCACAATGATTTGCCTACAGAAATTTTGCAAGATGAAAGTTTGATGCATAAGAAGAATCTCAGGACAGAGCGGTTCCCTTAGCAACCCTGCAGCCAGCTCCAGCAGCCCTGACCCAGCTACAAAGCCCTTCACAAGCAGAGGAGACTCACTTAATGACAGCTGGCTGAAATTTGGGAGTACTGATAAACTGCCTTCTTATCTGGAAAACACCTTTGAGGAATATTATCCTTATTGACTTCCTTAAAAAAAAAAAAAGCCGCAAACTGCTGCTACAAATTAGTACACAATAATAAGTAGCAATACCAATTTATTAGTGTGCCCTCCCTCTCCACTGGTAAAACACCTGGGGCACTGAATAACAGAGTAAAAATAAACACAGCATAATTAATTAACACTGATTATACTTCCTCCCCTCTAGACCATCTTGAACATAGCTGTTAGTCCTGTCTGTCTCACCCATGCCTCTTCCCACACCACCTACACCGGGGAGCCCCTTGTCACATCCCCAGCAATCCATTTCCTCTGCAAGATCTGGCCTTGCTTTGTGTCTTGGAGTCAGCATAAAACTTTGTCCTTTTTCTATTTTTGCAAGTTATGTCCCTGCCTCCATTTTATGAAAAAAGGCTAGTTTTGTCTTTTGTTGCAGAGGGAAATAAATTATGGATATGAATGAATTGTGGTAGTGAGGAAATATTTGTAGAATAACATGGGCAAATGTCGCTATGATTTCCCAAGTCTTCCTATCTGCAATGCCAAAACCACGTAATATCAAAGTTTTTGCTTTTAATGATGTATTCACATGGTATCTCTGGACCAGCCCTCAGCCTCCTGTGTTGTTCGAATAAGAATAATCAAACATCTCCTCTATGGACAGGTTGGTGGTATTGGCCTCTCTGCTCAGTTACAAGGTGCTGCCTTTTAGCCAAGTTTCAATTTGAGTTTTGTAAATCTTCTCTGCTCATGCTAGAGCTGACTCGTGGCCAAAGGCAACCTTTAGCAGGTAGGCATTGCAACAGAAAATTTTTGATGTGTTTGTATTTGAATGCAATGGAGGTTCAAGAGAGCTTTGTCTTACACAGCACAAGAAAAGCAAATTTCCATAGGTCAAGATCATTCTTTTCCATCATCAAGCTAACAGTAACAATTTAAGAATATGAAATTGTTGTATGCCAGGAAAAAAAGGCCTTTAGCATCTAAACTTTCTCCAGTGTGCTCCTTTTTGTGCTCAGCCGCTGTCACCACATGCCGATCTCTGCAAGGATTAACCAGCAAAATCCCCACTGAAGACTACTGTGCCAGTGCTCAACCTGTGAGAACTCGGTAACATCTTCCAGACTCTTAGAATAAAAACAAAAAAGAAAAACTGTGAAAGTTTTGTTGTATGTTATAATAGCTATTACATGCTGTAAACTGTTACATGTTGCAACAAATTTGAATGAAGTTTGTATTGTATTATTCATATAATTATTAAGACAGAATGATAATGAAAAAAATCTTAGCAAGATTTATAAAATTCTGATGAGGATGGAGCTCCAGATCTCCAAGATAAAAGCTACCTGTGTAAACAGAAAATCTGCATGTCAAAGGGAGATATTCCCTTTCACAGCTTGTGTTAGGCAGGAAACCGTAGAAGTTGTGGCTGAAAAATGAGCACTGTGTACCCGTGCAAGACTGTGGCTGGAGATGTGACAGTGCGTGTGACAGCAGCTTCAGCATTCCTTCATGCTGGGGTGAGCATGAATCTTCTTTCCACAGATTTGCATTTTGAAGGTGTTGTTTGTGTAGAAGATGAGGTTTTTTAGGACAAATATGCTCAGCCTAAACCACCATTCATTCTAAACCTCAATTCTGCATCTGTAGATGTTCAGAAACAGATATAAATAGGTTTAGATTAAATGCTGATAAGTAGATCAAATATGCTTCCACATCTCATGTTATTTAAAGTGATTTTTCCCAGCTCACTTGCCAGTCTCCAAAGCTAAAAGATATCCCTTATGTAGATACACATACACAGTTTATTGCTTTGAATCATCCTCTCACCTTGAGATCAGCTGGGCAAAATTCAGACACAGGCAGAGCAGGTACCTGTCTTGGATGCCTTACTATCAGTGGCTGTAAAACTGTGATTGGCCCAGGCTGGCACAGCTTTAGCACTACTGCCTGTTTTAGCCTGTTCTTTCTCCTGGAAGGGGTGGGGATCGGCTGTCTGAGCCACCTGAGCTATCCCCAGAGCAGACATCTCTCTCTCTGCAGGGCTGGATGTGCTACTGCCCTGTGGTTGGGGTCAGAGCATGATGCTGGGGAAGATTTCTCCAGGGTGGGGAGAGAGACAGGCTTGTTGCAAAGCAAATCTCCATGTCTTTACCTTCCCTCTCCTTCCCCGTGCCATTTGTGTGAGAGCACAGATTCATAGGGAGAGGGGAGGAGGAGCCAGCAAACCTCTACCATAACCTAGCACCACCAAAAGTCTTCTGTAGTCTCCCCAAATCTCCCCGAACCACTGAAACTTTCCAGACCTCTGCACCATTCAGCCCTTTTCCTTGTCTCCCTTCTCCCCAGACATTTCCCATTCCTGGTTCCCAATACCTCCCTTCTCCAACCAAGACATGCTTTTCCACACAATCCTTACACTGCATCTGGTAGTCCCTTTTCACTCTGGATTTACCTGTGCACTTGTCGGCATTTCTGACCTCTGAGCAAAGTATTCTTATTTTCACCCTCTGATGTCTTAGTTCTGCCCACACTCTGCCAGCCCAAGCTCTTGCTGAGAAGCCACAGGGAGCAAACTGGAGCTGTCAGCCATGAACCAGCCCCACAGTGCCTTGATGCCAGCCCTGCTAAGCTGACAGAAGCTCTGTCCATGAAAGCCACTGCAAAGAAGTATTTACAGTCTTGGCAGACAGGATGAGCAAAGGATTGTGAGAAGGAAAACAGGAAAGCAGAGAGAAGAAATGTGACAACCCAACACAGAGGACATGGTAACATCTTCAGAGTTAGACGTGCTAAGGAGGACCTGCATCTCAAAAAGAACAGGGTATAGCTAGGGGACTATGACTCACAGAAATCAGCGTTGCAAGATTTTATGATTGACCATGTGATCCTCAGAAATGTTGAATTTAACTCTCTAAACACCTAGCTCAAATGAAGAATAAATTAGGATGCCACAGACTGAATAAAATATTAAGACATATTAAATAGACAGGGATGTGTCACCTCTGAAGTAGACCAAAATAACTACAAAATAGCTGGTGAAATATATATGGGACAGGAGAAAGGACATCCTTGTTAGTACACTGCTTTAAATTCAGAATGATTGAAAAATTTCAGAAAGATATTGGCAGCTTTTCATGGAATAGAAATTGAAAGAAAAAAAAGAAATGTATCTGCTTCAGATATCCCAGTTTTGTGTTGTTTTTCTGATTATAAACAGCCTGATTTTTTTTTACGATATCATTTGTTACTGTACCACAAGGTTCCAATAAACATTTTAATAAACATCATAACCCAAGACCTCATCATCTCTGGTTATGTCTCCATAAAAATTTATGACAGCATCATTATGCCAGAGTTTCTGATGGAAAAATTTAACTTGGACTGTTATTTATGAGTTTTGGCTGGGGGGCACATTTTTGTAGAACAGTTGGATGCAGCTGGCTAATCACATCCTCCCCACACCTCCATAGTGAAAGTAATTTTGACTTTTTTTTGGACATTTGCTGTCTTCGGCCTCCCACAGTGGCCTGGTTCAAAAAGGGGTGAGCAGCAGAGTGGTTACAAGCCTCAGACCGAGCTGCAGCTCAAGCCTATGGATGGGACACTGGCTCTACCTTGACATTGCCTTGCTGGCTACAAGTGCTGGTACTGGGGCTGATGAGTGACTCTAGACACCAGAAGGTGAATTCCAGTCCACGCCTCCTGCCTATTGCTTTAGATGTATCTAGAACCTGCCTGACCTTTATGGTTTAAACACTGATGAGAAAACACTTGAACCGACCTTACCTCACAACCCAACTCTGTTCTTTCCTCCCAGTTCATAGCTTCAACTGATAGTTTTGCACCAAGTCATGTTGAAACAGTGAGATTATTTTCATGTATGTCTTAAGGATACTTGATGCTATCAAAACTTCAAAATAAGCTCTGATATAAAGGCCTTCACAGACTACCGGAATGAAGGAGTAGCTCTGCCAAAAGCAAAGTGGAGGCTGGACCTGCCCATGGTTCTGGGCTTGGTGGGAACCAACAGCACCAATGGAGCAATTCATAGGGAGGGGCACTAAAACAAAGAGCAAGAAAGAAAACAAGGTCTTTCTGTTACCCATGATAAGGAAATCAGACATAGTGAGATCCTGATGTCAGTGCTCTGGGCAGGTGCTGGGTGTCCTCCACTTCCATTTGCAACTGCACAATGGGCAAAATTGGGAGCCTGCATGAACACTCAACTCCATGCAGCACTCATCCCTAGGAGCTGCTTCTTGGTCCCCCCTTTAAACTTCCATTTTTCTTCAGTTCTAGTTGCAATATGGAAAAGTGAAATAGGAGGAAGGGATTTGATACACGAAGAGATGTTTCAGTTTAATAGTGGCAAAAATCTACCAAATTCTCAATATTAAGTGGCCATGTTTGTCTCCTCAGTTGAAAAGAGACTTTCTCAGGAATGTGATTAATATAAAAGATTGCTGGTTTTATACTTCTTTATACAAAGCTGACAATGTTGGCATAAATCAGCATTAAAGCATTTAAACAATAAGTTGTTAACTCATAAAACAGTAAGTCATCTTCCAGCACAAGAAAAAATCCATCACTGTCAGGTTCTGATCACTTGGTAGGAGTCTCCAGGCAATTTCTCTCACATCTGTGCCTTAAAAATAGATTTATATCTATGCATGGGGGATTTAGCTCAGATTCTCATCGGAAAGAGGTCCATTTCCAGGCCATTTTTAGAGCAAAGTCATAGTCGCACACAGGTGTGGGGTTTTTATTTGTTTATTGGCTTGCCTTTTTTTTTTTTTAAAGGAAATGTCACTTTTATTTTTCATGAGTGTTGCACCACAGAGACCAAAGTATATGGGCTTCACCACTGTGCCTTCATTTGTAAGTTGTTCTGTGGCTCAGTATATGACTGTTCTTTACTACATTGGCTTATGCAGCTTTTTCCTTTTCAATTTTCTTAGCATTGCTTCCTACTGTACAGCTCAAGAAAAAAAATAAAGGATAAAATCACAATAAAGGCTCCCAGGGAAAAACAAAAGGGAGGAAACATGAAAAGGACTTGAGAAGAAAAGGGTATAAAAGCACAAAGTACAAAGGAAACTAGAGTTGAAGAGATTATAGAATTAAGGGAGAAAAACGTCCTAATGTAATCTTTAAAAAAAAAAGGAAATAATTCAAATGAAAAGCCATCAAAAGGAAGATAAAAGGAGGAACATTTAAAAAAAAAAAGGGAGATATTTTTAGACAGCCTGTTTAACCTGAGAAGACCACCCTCAGGAAAGCCAGATGTAGTTTACTGAAATTATTATCCTAATAAAACGTGTAACAGAACAGAGAGCACCATAACAACGCTTTTAATGGAGAACACAAAACCATCTTCTCGCTCCCTGTTGGTAACACCTTTGCTTCGAGCACAGCTTTCGTAAAGGGTACTGGCATTCCCAGCTTGTTATTTCTCTGCCAAAACAGTGCCTGTGAAACTCATCCTTGTTTTACTGTGAGAAACATTAAAAATTCACTTTTCCTACCTATAAATTTGAGGCATTATTTCTGGACTTGTCTCTCCCCAGGAGGAGAGCAGGTGAATTAAGGGCCAATGCGGACCAGTCTGCAAGTCCTCTGCATCTTTAGAGAGCAATGGGTATGCAGAGTGAGAGCAGTGTTCCCAGTCCTGCCTGCTCTTTGCCCTTTCCTGAGGCTCATCCCAACAGGTATGTTTATTTATGTGACACTCTTAGCAGTGTTAAAATCAAATGGCCACTCTGATGGCACAACGAGAAAATCAGTTAAGCTTGGTAAAACAGTCATTAATTTTCTACATGATAATCTTTCATTATAGTGCTCTATTTAAAGCTAAGAAGTTCGTGCTTTTTTCCCCTCTTGTTGATAGCCCTTACTTAGAGCAATGTTTACATTTTCTAAAATACTGATTTTTTTGCTGGGAATTATTATGATTCTCTTAATTTCAGAGATTATGTATTCTGAAAAATAATAATAAAAAAAGTGATACAACTCTGTTCAAATGATATCAATGTAAAAAAAAAAAAGAGTGAGTAGTCTTATTAATCCACCTTTTCCATTTCATTTCACTGGGGCTGTAGTATAAAGCAGTTGAAAAGGCAGTTAGATATGTTAAAAAAGAAACATTCATCAAAGGCTATTAATCACAAAGGTGCAAACTCAGTTTTCAGCTTAGGAAGCCACTAAGCTAAGTCACTAAGACTACTAGAAACTGAAATATCACATGGTTCTTGCCTTGATTTAATCTTGCTTTAGACCAGAGGGATGTGGCTTAGATGCATTGTTGCATGCAGCTTGGCATTTTAATGTTGTAAAACCAGAGCACAAAGAACAGAGAATACCTTTTTAAAGTATTTGTCATGGGGATTTTGCTGGCATGCATTGCATCAGCGGAGAGAGATTGTCGCTGCTAGACATGCCATTAAGAGTTGAGAGTATAAAGGCTATGTTTTGCACTGCCACACATAGGTCTGTCTAGGCTAAAGAAAAAGATCATCAGTGGAGCAGCTTCTTATTAGGTCTGCACATGTGCAGGGAAAGGCATTGACAAGGAAGGTAGAAGGCCACAGAAATATTCAGAAGTGGTCGGTGCGGTTCCCAGGCAGGCTGGGTAGCTGCTTCTGATGTTCATGAAAAATTGCTCACTATGGGTTACACACAGCAAAATCCTATCAGTGGCTGACCTAATCATTGCTGGGATGAGGATAAGGGAGGGGGAGCCTAGACAGGAAGGAAATTAAAGGCTAAAAATAGACCACTGTCGAGCTGTATTTGACATTTCCCACATGCAAACCCCTGGTAGTTTAGAACATTCAGGACCATGTATAAAACTTCATTTCTGCCCATGGTCTGATGTTGAAATTGGGTTATCTCTCTGACAGACCCAAGTCCATAAGCCTTGGGAATGACATTGCTGTCATCTAGGGATGGACCCAAATACCTCCATCAAATGTAGCACCATATAACCAAGACGTGCAGTCAAACTGGAGCAGTAATGAAGACAAATTGAACAACCACACTCTGCGTACCTTGTGAGTTGATGTGTGTTTGAGTAAGATCACTTATCAAATCCACTAGAGGAAATGAGAGGTGTTTTGTGAAATTCTCAGGAATACAGAAATAGTCTGCTAGAGAAACTCATGCTGATCACAATTAGATCTTCTGTGAGCTATTTGGCAACATGCAGGTGAGACTGAATGGGATGCAGTAGGCAATTTCTCCCAGAAGGAGGTGTTTTGGGAGCAGAGCAGAGCAGTAAAGGATCACGGAGAGGATGCAATCAGAAGGTGTTGGCTGGTTTACCAGTTCAGGCACCCAAACCCGGGATTCCACCTGGGCATGTGAGTCTATTACAATAGGACTGAGGCTACCTCAGTTAAAAAACATAGTTCTGTGTACTGGCATCAGTACAATGATTCTGTGGAAATGAAAATACATGAAACATTTCCCAAATGGTCATGCATATGGTTATTCTTGACTTCAAAGCTGAGTGCATTTCTATGACCTCTCTTCCCCCACTCTCCCTTTTCCCAAGGGAAGAAATTCGTGTCTTCATTTCTTTTGCAAATTCCTTTGAACACATGTTAATGTTCCTAATGTTAACTCCATTCTACTTTAACTTTATATAAGAAGTCTGAAAGCAAACTTGTATGTGAAGAATGGTGTCAATATTCCCCTCCACAACCTCCTTGTCTTTAAACAGTAAAATTTTTGACACATGGCTCAGAATATGAATATTTGATCAAAATGAAGCTCCAGTGATTCCAGAAATTTTATGTCCCCAAGCATCTTTTTGGCAGATGGCCAGTAATCATCTACATTTTTTTCCATTTGGATCCACCTTGTTTCAGGTTTAATGCCCTTAGAATAGAACAACCATTATGGAAATTAGTTAGCAGCTGCTGTACATCAATGTTTAGAAAATTAATATTACCCACATTACACAGCACAGAAGCTGAATTTTAATGAAGCATGGAAACTATAAGCAAATTGACCTTTCACCTCATCAGAGAAATATTCAAACACAACTTTGTCTGAGAAAACTTATAATTTCCACCAGAATTCTCTGGGCATGATAACAGAAATACAGTATTTTCATTATAACAAAAGGAATTAAACTCTTTAGCAGATTAAAGATGACAATAGAATCTAAACTATTATGTGTTCTTACTGCTAAGCTTTAGAAATATTTTCTCTTAGTTGTATGACAGTGGAAATTACAATGCTTTATAATAATAGCTGTAATGCGTGGAGAAAAATGATCAGATATATGCTGAGAAGAAAACTGATCTAAGCAGTCAGCTGAGGTTTCCTCTGGCTTAGGAGCCATTACCAGTCCATACTAAGAAGGCAGCAGCATCAGTCCCTTGCTGGCTTTTGGATTGCTGGTTTCTTTGCTTTGAGGGTTTTTTTCTTTTCCTTTTTATTGAACTATCCAAAATGTTCAATTCCGACCTCTGTAATTTAAATCATGTATCTTCTTTTATATTCTAAGACAGTTATAACTAGATCACAGGAAAAACACAAAGAGTGAATTTATTATACTCAAGCAATGTATCATGGACATTTTAATTTCAGCTAGAAGCATTTGGTTAATGCATTTCTCTCTCCTTTGAAAAGGAAGTATTACAAAACCCATTTAGGCAAGCTCGCAAGGTGTCTTTCTGACTTTCTAAAATAATTTTGCAGCCTTTCTAAAAAAACCCTCCCAGTGTGTGTCTCTGTGTATGTGCTTGTGTGGTGTTGGGCATTTTGTTAACATGCATCAAGACTGCTAGTATAAACTTACCTTGAAGGTTCATTAATTCTGTAAACGGCAGCTAGTACAAGAAAGTCTTTTGATGGACAATTATGCACAGTTTCTAGCAGAACTATTTACTGGTGTACAAAGTTAGAGGAACAGGTCTGAATGCTGTAGTGGCCACATTTAGTTTTTATTCACATTTAGTTGGCAATGAAAAAGGTCTGAAAATCTCAAAAGCTAATAAATGTAAAATAAAAAAAGGCATCAGGAAGACATTATAAGACTGAAATAACTGTACTATAAACTGACTCACTTGGCTGCAGCAGGAATGGTGTTTGGTGTGTAGGGATTCAAGTCAACAGAACTTTAGAGGAACAAAAAAGTCTGCTTATCATTTCCTTCAGACACAATGCAGATTAGAAGACTGCAGCAGAACCATAAAGTGCTATAAAATTACTTAAAGGTCATCGCATGTTGTAATAAACTGTAACCTAATTTATTTTTTCTTTAATGTTGACATGAATCTGCTGAAACTGAAAAAGCAGGTAACTTCCTCAATTAATGTCAAAATGTTCCATTTTATTTTATAGGTTGTTTTACCCATTCTAAGTCAAAATGATGCTTTATTATGGCATCATTTTATGAGCCCAAAGAGACATTTTGACATTTAGTATAATATTCCAGAAAATCAGTAGAGAAATGGTTACAAAAGATGTACTGAATAAAACACCCTGAAAAAAATGTAAAAAAGACTACATTATAAATAGGAGTGGTGATTAAAGTATTGTTTTTTCCCCACTTCAGATGTGGGGGCTGTATTTCCCCCCGCCTTCCTAATACTCTTCAGCAACGTCTTCGAAATAAAAGGCAAGCAACTTGCAAAGGAGACCTTTTAAAAGCAATAAAAATCCTTCTTCAGCCTTCATTTTTGTCTTATTATTTTACCTGTAACCATTTGATGACAGTTTAATGCAGAGGTATCATGGATTTAAGCTGCGATTTATGGGCAGTCTCTGCTCCTTACTGGGGCACTGTGGGTGAAGAGATGAGACACAGAGGCTTGAATAGTCTCACTTAAAGAGCCTCTTTCTCCTGGTAGTCTCTGTGCTAGGGAACTTGAGCACCGCCATTCATGGCACCACAATGCAAAGGTGGGAGGACGTCGGCAGACCCTCTCCCTCTGCTGGCCTTTGTCCCCTGCTTGTCTGCTGCTTCCCCATGCCACTCAGCTGTAGTTCATTGCCATGGCTTGTGAGCTGAGGGAGATGACTGACTTACTCTGCTTTGATTCCTTCAAGGAGGTGGCTGTCCTGTGCCCCTCTGCTAGCCTCCTTCCTGGCTCCCAGCCATGGCTGCCAGTGTGTGAGCCACACACTCCACATGTCTCTGAAGCCAAGGGATGTTTAAAAATACCCAATAAGGGTCATTGAAGCCAGATGCTGTAGGGATTGGCAGAGACTCAATCTCTCTTAATTAAAAGTTTTAATTTACTTTCAAGCCACTCCTTAGGTCTCCAGAGCAGTCCTGGTGTCCTCTATGTGTCTTCAGAAGGGCGTTTCCCATTTTTCTATCCCCACCAGAGATCCAAGAGCTGGAAGTGACTCTGGGAAGATGCTTTCTTCTGGAAGCAGAGGTTGGAGGAGCAGATGGAAGGCAGTGGCTGTGGACTGTCAAGGTGCCCAGGAATCAAGGCTAAGCCCAGCAGATTCTTGCTGTCTGTGGACTTTCATGTCTCCTCACTGGCAAGGAAATGGGAGGTTGTACTTCACTAAATATTAATCACTAAATGGTGATGCAACGTCTGGGGTATCCCTGTTTTAACAGCAGCTGGTTCCAGGGATCCAGTAGCAGCTCACGGTTGCCTGAGAGCAAACAGTGATGCCTGGCTGCTAATGGACATCAAACACTTTAAAGTAGGGGATGTGTGTGTGGAGGCAGCAATCCAGAAGGTTGAGGGGAGAGGTATAAGGAAAGTCCATCGCCAGTTCTTCCTGGGAGACCATGAACATCTGCTCAGAGCCAGAGGGGCCCTGTTCTCTGTCTGCAGTCAGGAAGAGGTGAGAAGAGCAAGCCATGGAGGGCTGGACATACAGGGGGACACTGTGAACACAAAATGCAACCCCTACACAGCTGGCATGGTATCTGGGATCCCCAAAAACCCTGTGTGTTGGACAGTAGTAGAAGTGGAACCAACAAGACCTACAGTCTGCATAGTGAGTTGCCAAGGACAACCACCCAGAAATGCTGCCACTGGGGAGAAGGTGTGGAGCTTGCACCTGGGACAATGTCACTCTTTACTTACATGAGGAGGGAGCAACCTGAGAGAGTACCATCCCACTTCTGCACACACCTTGGAGATGTGGAGCTCAAGTCAGTCAGGCAGGGGAAAAAAGGCTTCACCAGACTCAACACCACAGGACAGTTATGTGGCTGCTGGGTAGTCAGAATGGGATGTGATGGATCACCATCATCTCCCCCTGCCAGGTGTGTGTTATTCAGGGTTTGGCATGGCGATAGCACCCAGTCCCTGCGTGCTTGTCAAACTGCCAACAGCAATTTTCTTTGGGAATTTAAACACTGCCAATTGATAGAGAGGACAGCAAAACCTTCATTTTGGACAAAGAAACTTTCTGCCGAGCAAATTACCTGTGGTTTCCCTATAAACCTCAGATATTTTCTGTTCTGACGGTGCTCACTGGAAAGGCAGAAAAATGCACTGCTGGAACAAAAGGAGGGAAAAAAAGAGACAAAAGAGGGAAAAAAAGAGGAAGGCGTGGGTGTTGTACAGTAAAAGGTGAATGTTAGAAGAGAGGGCATATAATTTGAAGTATAAGGCCGGAATGCCCACTGATCTAATGAGCCTCACAAGCTGCTTTCTCACCATGTGTTAAATCACCAGATCCCTTCCCCAGCACACCTCGTAACACACAGCCAGCTGGTTTTCATCCTGAATGATACGCTTGCAAAATCTCCAGTAGGCCTCATTAGCAAGGAACTGCTAGCATTTGCAGACGTGTTGGATTGAACTGCATCTCACAGGCATGTTTTTAATGTCCTTCTATGACTGCAGCTGCAATTTAGAAAGATTATACCAACTCCAAGCGACTGCAGCTTTCTACCTGTCCCTAGGAAGAGGACAGCAGTCACAGGTCACACAGCACACGAGGATTTCTGCTCTTCTGTGTTAATCAGAAGGCAGTATCTGAAGTGCCAGTTTTGTAAAGAACTCTCTGTCCAGTTTTCCTCCAGCCCTGATGCTGAACTGTCTGATCAATACTAAATCTAATTTATAATGATGGCCCCTGTGAAGCTTGCAAATGTTATGTCAACATATCATAATAGCTTTGGCTTCCTGAGTAGCCTTGTTAGCTCCAACCTTCTCTACTTCTGCTACTCTCTCAACTACTTCCACCTATGGAGCCCCATCTCTAATGATGCTGACCACTACTTCCATCATTCTTGCTCTCTTCTACCAGCAGAGGCTTCTGTGGTGTTGGCTTGTGTCATGTGAGACCTCTCCAAGAAAGACATGGATGAAAAAGAGAAAAAAAGGGAAGAAAAAGAGAAGAAAAGGGAAGAAAACAAAATTAATTCCCCTGCCGATTCCCCCCCTTCCTGCAACTGATGAACCAAAGAAGGAAATAATTGCTACTCTCTTTTAATAATGCCACGTTTACAAAAATTTCCATAAAGATGATTCAGAAAGGAATGCATGGATTTCTTCTCTGTGGGGTGTCCAAAACGGTTTGTATTGTTCGGTAATGTAATGTTATTAGTGCTCCATCTAATTTATATTTGCATTTCCTTGTCTCCAGGGCAAATTTTTACAACTCACTTGCAAAGTACTAAATGAAGAAGTGCTGCAGTGCTAAAGAACTGCATTTTCTAGCAAGCTTTCAAGCCATCATTAATTGCCAAAGGGCCAAAGAAGGTATTGAAGGAGTCCAAAGAAACACTGAGTTTTCTCCATCCTCATGTGGAGCACATAGCACACAGCACTACAGAAGAAGTGGTTGACCATTACAGTTGTAATATGGAAAGTGGAAATGTGTGTCTGTAGTCTGCAGTTGCTATAAATGGGAAGGGTTGTCTCCCTACTTACTATTGGAAAGCAGGTTGAAAGTGGAACAGAGATGGATTAATGATGAGTGACAGCTGGAGAATCACCAGCTTTCTGAGGTGTCTCATTGCCAGAGCATATGCCACATCCATGTGTGTGGTGGGAGAGTTTAGACAAACCAGCTTTCATTAATTGAATACTTAAAAACACTTAAAGAGCCCTACTTGTAGAAGAGTTTCTCCTGCCAGTTAGTCTGTAGGAACAAGGTCTCTATCCCAATGCAACAATACAGGTGAAGACAGGAAATATCAGTGTTATTAATGAATTATTCTGAAGTATCTGTAAATTCTCCTTTACGTGCAAAAAGATGTAAATGACTTGCTCAAAAGTCAAATGGGAAATGAGTGGAGAAGGGAAGGACATAAGTCCCATGAATCAGTCACATTCTTTACACTCAAACCATTTATCATCTTTCAGATATCATTGTTATAAGAAGAATAAATATCTGTACATAAAAACCTCTGCATAAATTAAACACCACCAGTGGATTCTTAATTCTGAGAAGAAGTGTATGGTATTTCAAGAGTTTGCCCAGCATTTCAGGTCAAGTTATCCTGTGTATAGCAAAACAAGCTGCAGACACACCTGAATAGTCACCAAGGGACAATGATTACTTTTTTCTTCCAGAAAAGAGCTCAGGCTTCCCAGCCCATGGAAGAAAAATTGTGCTAAAAATCACCAGGACTAGGAGAGAAAGAAACATAATATGAGCTTTCTGTTCTAAATACCTGCTAAAAAGGCAAGAAAAGAAGAAATTAGAAGCTTCCTAAGCTTTCTGGGCAGCAGAAGGTTGTGATGATTTCTGTGCCTGTGATGCCAAGGCGGTTGCTTTGCTTTCTAACAAGAGTATTATAGTCCAATTAAGACAAGATAAGCTTATTCCACCTGTCCTTTAATGTCAATAACTCAAAACTGTAGTGTATGGCAAACTCCATCCAATGGGGAAGCTGCACCTGCTTAAACATCAGGTCATTAGGCAAAAAATCTTTCAGAATGCACCTCAGATCTTGTTTCAATAAGATGACTGCATGCTTCACTGGGTGCTAACATTTCAAATATATTTGCAAAGCAGAAAAGTGTAATATTTCAACACTTAATCATGTGTCTTAGTTATCAACTCAAGCCTTATGTTACAATATTTTAAAAAACAATTAATTAAAGGTAAGGAGTAAGAATCATGTGCTTTTTGGTTTTTTTATTAGCTGGTATTTGAAGAATCCATCCACCTGTTCAAAACAGAGGCTGAGCAAAAATTTCCTGTTGGAATAACAATTATGTCTGTCAAGGAAACAATGGTTCCCCCCCTCCCCCTTTTGTTTAGCCCATGCTTTCTCTTCTGGAGTGAAAGTGTAATATGCAGTCAACAAGTCCAGCAAGTATCATTTGCAAAAATTATACCAAGTTAAAAACAGCAATAAGAACAAAAACTAATTTCCACTTCAGCAGCTTGAAGGTTAGGTTGGAGGTGAAGCAATGCAGACACTTGTGTTTGTAAATATTATTGAGCTCTAATATGTAATGAAGGTTGTATTTTAAAATTGAGGTAAACACTGTTCAAGAGAATGTCCCACTACTTAACTGTTTGGAATCCACAAATAACGAATGTGGCTTTCAAAATGGAGAAGAACACAATCTATCTGAGGGCTGGCCTGTACCTTTGTTCAGTCCTCTATGGATCTATCTCTCTCTGTTCCTTCAGCTTTGGCAGTCAGTAAGCAATTTTTGCTTTGGCAGGAGGGTTTCTTCATGGCAGTGATAAACATCTTGCCACTTATATCAGTGAGATTCTTCATAAGGAAGAAAAACCTTATACACCATTCTCACGAAGCCTGTTTCCATGTACTAGGATCCTAAGGACAGTGGTAGTGGTTGGAGACTGTAAACAGCCTATAACATTTAGGAGCAAGTCCCTGGGATAATAATTTAATAACTGGACCATATTTTCAAGAGAAAGACCAGAAACTCGCAGTAAAACATGGAAACTGACTTTCAGGTCAACATCTAGAGTTTCTACAAACTGCGTATCTGCAGGCTTTGAATGTAACTTTCAGGAGACCTGAAGTCTGGCTCTGTGTGAAGGGTGCCTAAATGAACCCTTGAGGATCATGCATACTGAGAGACAGAGGATCATGGGCACTTTTTCTGATTGTCCTCTCCAGCTGCACGTGTGTCCCCTTGTTCTTTGAGGGTTTCCTTTTCCCAAATATGTGCTACAGGTACAGCTCTGCAATTCTGCCTCAGAGAGGACCATGGCCAAGGTCTATTTTGCTAGGCTAATCAAACAGCCACCACACAAAGAATTTTTGCTGGTTAAGTCATGTGCAGAGGTTGCCATGCTCTTCCTCTGCCTCAGTGCAGTATCTGCTGGCTTAGTTTGGATCACATTAGTGGTACCTTGAGCTAATGCTGTACTCAGAGGGAGAGAAATCCACTGATATGATGCTTTCAGTAACATAGGAACAAGAAGCTCTGCCCAGCAGTAATGCCCAATGTCCTCACTGCCACTGCTTCTGTGGCTGATCATGGCCATGGACATCTGGGCCATAGTAGCTAGGTCAGAACAGTATTTGTTACAGGCAATCTGCCTTTAAGTGTCTGAATTTTCACACAGGCTATAAAGTGTGAGCAAACATTTGCAAATGAACCCCCTATAGATCCTAGTCTAGACCAAGCCAGTGAATGGATGTTTAAGTTGGATTTGAACGGTTGGGCAACCAGCCAAGCCACTTATTCTCTATTTGTAGCAAACTGTTAAAAATAGGATAAGGTTCAGAAGGCTCAGATCTGCCCTGCAAAAAAATCCATACAATTGAGGAATTTCTCTCCCCGACACGTTTCTATTTCTGTTGTCAAAAAGGAAAGAAAAACTAATAATGTTGGGGTTTAATAGCAGAATATCCCTGACATACAGAAGGTCCTTAGATTTTGATTGGGAGATTACAAGGTAGGCTGATGTTACCTGTGCGTAGTAAGTGGTGCACAGTAAAATCATAACTGAAGGGCTGAGGTAGAGGTCAGAAACGCCACAAATAAAGAAAAAAAGGGGGACAGGAGAGTTATAACATCTTTCATTACTCTTTCACCCTGCAGGGATTTAAGAACAGCAATAAGTAAAAACGTTTACAGCTGTCCACAGGTGAAGGGTTTTCCATCACCAATATAGCTATATTTTACAGACCTGATAAGTTTAGGACTAGCGTTTTTTAATGACCAAAACTGGTCCAAATTTCAGCCTTAGTATCTCAACAGAAGTGCAAGATCACTGTCTAAAACAACAACAACAGTGAAAGTAGTAAAATACTCATTACAGGATCTGATTTGCTGCCTGGAATCCTTATTATTGGTGGCAGTCAAAACCAAACAAAAACCCTACCCATTTGTCATGGTTTGAGATCCCCAAAATTCTAATTCCCTAGTCCTAGCCCCCTGTCACATCTCAATCCAATGTGAGATGGGTTTTCCAGACAAACACACAAGACTCAAAATGGGGGAAAGGGAATATATTACAATGACTGTACAAATAAATAAATATTATAATACATTATACACACGATCACAACTATCTCTACCATGACATAAGTATTTTCAGTGGATCAAATCTCTTCTCCCCTCCAAATAAAAGTCCAGGAGGGAAGAAGGACAGATCCCTTCTTCAGAGCAGCAATGTCCCTAAGGCAGCAGGTCTCTCTGTCTCTATGCAGCAGCCGTAACTGGATTGTTGTAGCTGGATCTCTTCTCAATACACACAAGGGGGTCTCCAAGCCCCTTGGCCCGTCGTCTTCAAACGAGGGTCTTCAAGACACAAGGGGGTCTCCTTTCACCCTTCTTGGCTCTCCTTCGACTCCAAGCGAAGGTCTAACCTGTGGACTGCCAGTAGGGACAAAAACACTGGCATATCATGAAATGCAGGGGGCATCTTCGTGAAAGTCCCTTCAGGGGTTCACCCTGAGTCAGAACATCTTGGGCAGCATTCAGTTGAAAGCCTTTGCCTCAAGAGTCCTACCAGAGCTCCTGTGCTCTGTCTCAGGCTGCTAGGCTTGCCAGCAGCAGCGAGGGGGGCCAAGGTCAACCCCCTGCATTCCTTCTCCGTCCTGGTCCAGCTTCAGGACGTCTTTGAGCTTCTCAGCTCCTCTCTCTCTTCATTAGACATCTCTGTGCCTGCTTGCCTGGTTGCAAGCCACCTCTGCTGTGTTCTTATCTTTTTGGCTCTCTGCCATCGCTTCTGGACGCTGCTTCTGCCACTGCTGTCTCTGCTCACTCACAGTGGAGAAAACTTTCTTAGCTCTCAGCTGCAGGCACCTAGCCCAGCTTTATGCTGTTCCACGTCCCCTCAGGCCCCCGCTGGGGGCTGGGGGGGCCAAAGCCCCCCAGGGGGCTCCTGCCCTCTACTCCTTGTGGCCTCAGAACATGGCTACCACTTCTACAACCCAACTACAACTCACCTTCTCTTCCGTTTGCTTGTAGTTTGTTTACATTTCGCAGGAGTGCAGATTGGACAAAACTTCAAAACTTTCAGGGGTCACCACCCCCTGGGATTTTACCATTTTCTTAGCTTCAAGGGGAAAACCTGGTTCAAACCACTACACCATTTTAAAATGGCAACTGAGTTCTATAAATAACCATTCCCTGTGAGACTTTTGAAAGATAATCATTCAGTTTACTGAAAAAAATTACGTACTTTTCTTTTGTCAGCAGAGTAGAGGCAATAGAGGCACACACGAACATACCACATTCTGTCTCAAACACTTCCCTGGAGAATTTTCAGTTAAGTTTTTATTCTACAATTTTTACAGTCAGCAATAATACTTAAAGCACAGAAATAACACAGTTTAACTTGAAGCTAGCAGGCTGAATATCCACTCTTGATCAAAGAATCTTGAATTAACTTTAAAAATGAGTGAATTCATATGGAGTTTATGGTGCAGAAATATGTGGGGAATGTTTAGATGTCATTTTCATAAGGACATTGCCTATAGTAACTGAAGCCGATATAAATTGAATTATGGAATATGAAAGTCCTTAAGGTTTATGGCAGAGTTTGTGACTACTGATAGGAAGACAAAGAATTTGAGATAAGAAGTGTATCAGCAGCACAGAGGTTAAGTATTATGCATTTTGATGTAAAATTAAAATACAGTATTTTCTGCAAATATTTGAATTCCATTGTAGGTGAGTAAATACTGGGTTTGTATTAATTCATGCTGGAAAAAAACCCCTTGCCTCTTTGACATTGAATAGACTATATTACACTATGAAGTTTTACTGCTTTTATTTCTTTTGCCACTAATATTTTTAGAATTTCATAGCTATTACACTGCCATGCTCCTTGTACTTGAAAATATGTTCTGTGCACTGATCCCACAGAATCTGTTTATGCATTTCACTCTCCTGAGTTTGTTCATTAGAGCAGTAATTACTTACAGGAGCAGAGCTTTCCTCTTCAGGTCCTAAAACATGCTACTCTACTCTAATTAGGTTCTTTGAAGCCAGCACATTCTGTAAATAATTCAAACGTATCTGATTCATGAAAACAAATCCAAATGCCTTGTAAATGTAATTTCATACAAAACAGAGATTGGGATACCAGTTCCTAGATTTCTTTCTCTTCTGAAACACTGTGGCTGCAACAGGAACTGATGCTGCATTGGGATCTTTCAGAGCCAAGACGTGTCCTGGTGACCCAGGCTTCTCCATGCCAACATCAGTCAGGGTACAGCTTCAGCTTCAGAAGCAAGGCAGCAACTCTGTATTAGTATGGGTCAAACAATCTTTCAGCTTTAATGTAAAATTCATACTTGTATCTAACCATTCCTGAAGGAAAAAGGATGCATTTGTCAAGCAAGAAGATTAGCTGAGGTTTTTCAAAAGGCTTTGAGATGTGTGGTGAATTTAAAGGAGAGGAATAAACCTTGGACGCTTGGAGACGTGAGGTCAAGTGTCAAGGCAAGTGTCAGCTGAATGCTAAGTATGACTACTGGTATTGCATTTAGTTACCACAGGAATAGGTACTTACTTTTGAAATAAAAGTGGAAATATATTTAATGTTGGTGAACACAGTGCCTTTGAAACACACTACAATGGAAACTTTGACTTCCCCTCACCCCTAAACAAATGCACCAAAGGTACCAGTGAAATACAGCAAAGGTAGCACCCAGACTAACCCAGAAGTGTGCTGCTGACTGACCTCGAAGCAACTTCAAAGGCAGAAAAGTTGCTCATTTCTATGGCCCACCTAAACTCTGCCTTGTCTATTTAAAACGTGCTAATGAAGATTACAGTAGTAGGGCTTTTTTGTTGTTGGGTTTTTTCCCCCCATTTTTTTATTTTCTTCAAGCCAGTTCCTGCACCAGTACGAAGCAAGCAATCCCAATTCTTACATAAAATATTCACAGAAAAATAACGATTTGTTGTTGACATCAGCTTGAACATGAATACCACCTGCTTCTCTTTCATGTTAATGGGACCATTCATGTGCTTACAGCTATATGTGTTCAAGTGTCTCAGTGAATCAGTTCCACTGAAGTGGAAGATCTTAAAGACCTACCTGAAAGATCTTGATTCAAATATGGCTTTTCTACTTTCTGCTCTTATGTTATACAGCAGCTCCTTGAGAAGGCAAAAAGTCCAAGTAGGGGTGATATCTTCTGGGTATTAAAAGTGAGTATAGAAAGTATCAAAAATTATATAGTAAAGTGGAAGTTACAAAAATTCTAATACACTGTTCATAATGAAAAGAGAAATGTGATAGCTTGAGATACCTTATAAAAATTGAATGGAATACTGCATTAAAATTACAACTCCATTTTAAATTCCATTGACACATTTTCATTATTTAGATATTTCTAAGTCTTTACCTCAGAGATATTTTTTTGTTGTCATGTCTTCTGAAACCATGCTTACCCACTTCAGACCTGGTGCTGATACCTTTTAACTGGTGGGGATCTCAACATTAGTAGATATGTGAGTGTGTTTGGATATGCTTTATGCAATCAAAGTTTAGGGGAGTAAAAGTGTACAAAACAACAGTAGAGTTTTTCATTAGAAAGATAACTCTAACAAGACAAAAAAATATTTAGTGGTTAGATTTTGGAAAACAGATAAAATGTTTCCTTACATTCGGCAAGGACCCGTCACACAGGCACACAAATGCCTGAAATGCATTTTTTGAACTTGTTTTACAACACTAAGCCTATCCACTTTGTTCAGCTTCCCATGAAAAGGACAGCTGAAGCACATAGCTATACAAGAAATTCTTACTACTTACCTCATCAACAAAATCACAGGACAGATGAGTTTTCGAGACCTTCTATTTATATCCTAAAATCCTCCTTTTATTCAGTCCAATGAATAAACATGCATGAACACGCCTACACTTGTGACCTTGGGAATAGCTGAGGAATTTGCCACTGTGTTTGGGCTTACGCTTCTGCTGTGCTATGGGCTGGATGCTGGCATGTGCACCAGCCATGCTCACCACAAGGAGGGGATAAGAAAGATTTTGCACAATGGTTTGGATCCCACAACCTCAAAGGTAAGAGCTGTCCCTGCTCTGCTACCAGAAAGACAGTGGTTGGCACAAATAGTGAGGTCATCTACGGAAAGGAAAGCTTGCAGTAGAATTAAGCATTCTAAACATAATGTCTTAGAAACCCAACGTTGTCTGTTTAAAATCAGCTATGTTTAAAGAGTTGGTGAAACATAAATAATTTAAAAATGAAGCTGACCAATAGCTGCAGTATATCATTTTGCCATTTTCTGTTAAGCAAAAAAGAAACCAAGTACATAATCTTGTAAAATAGCAGGAATTTAGAGTCTGATAAATTATTAAAAACAGCTAAACAGATAATGAAAAGCAATACACGAATGATCTACATTTCAAAAGCTAAAACACAGTCACACTGCATTTCTTGCAATTAGTTTTGCTGTCATGCTCAACCTGTGCAGAACTTAGGAGATCCACTTTTACACTTTCCAAGTACTTATTTTACAAAAGGCTGTCTCATTACACAACCAATTAAAACGATTTGTTTGTTCGTGAGGGAATTTAATGTAGAGATTAGTTTTCTTCCAATAGATACCTTCTGCTAAAAAGGCAAATTGGTACAACTTTATAATTGTGCTAGTTCCACTGGGAGCTACAAAGAAGTTTGTGAAGCTGATAATTCTTTAGTGCAAATGAACAAACAATAAAGACAAGCCACTTATAAAATTTTCCACTGTGAAAATTCAGAAACATTATAGCATCCCAAGAAAATGTAGGACATTAAAAACCCTAAGACTGTGTTATATTATCATATTTATTGTATTACTTATGTATAATATTTGTTATATTATTATATTAGCATATGAATTATATTATCAGCTTTATTGTTGATGCATCAATGAAGTCTTTGTCTTGAGAATTTTAAGACCAACAAATCAATATTGCAAAACCTTGTTCTTTCCCAAGCAATATACCAATGATGCTTTGAAAGTTGTCACAGTGGCAAAGTTTTGGGCTCTGTTTCCCAAATAAACTCATTAACCATCAAAGCCAACCTGGGCATAAAATTCAGTAACTTACACCACCATGTTTTAAAATTGCAAGGAAAAACCTACAGAGCCTTATAGCCTTTGCTTGTAATGAATGTGAATAGAAATTTGCTATGAGGCACACAGAGCAATATGCACCCCACACAGTGTAGCCTGTTCATCAAAACTGCAGTACATACAAACTCGCAGATTAAAGCATGAGGCACAGAGGGAACAGGAGGAACAAGACTGCAGTTTTTTAAAACTTAAGCTGAAACTGAACCGTAATGAATGTGGGCACCATTTCTGAGGAAAAAATAAGGGTTTCTGTAGCTCACAGTGGAGCTGAGTTTGGCATAGAGGCTTAACTGGTGATATTGCTGCAATAGAAGCATTCATGAAACTTAGGTCTTTTTTTGGTTCTGCAACTTGTTTTTCATTTTTTTGGGGGAGTGAAAAAATAGTGGAATAGGGACCATCAATGCGATCAGAGACAGACCTGATCTCCCAAAGCTGGTGGAGAGATTAATAGTTGTTGCAGACCACATAATCCCAGAGCAAATGCTGAGAAAGCCAGACATGAAGGATTTGTCATCATCCTTCTGAGCATAGATGAGTCTGTGGCAGTGGCAGCAAACTACCATGATTCTCATGCAGCTATCGAAGGAATGAAAAAACATGGGTGCTGTGTGCAGTGCTGGGGAGAGGATGTGACCCCTGATGCTCCTGACAAATTGTATTTATGGGTGACCAGAACCTCACACTCTTCTCTCCACGACAGTTAGCATGTCAGTAGAGACAACAGAATAAACACAAGTACTAAAAAAATAAATACTAGTACTGAAAGTATTTCCCTTTCATCCCTTCTTACCCCATGCAATCCAGCCCAAAAATGAGGGAGTTGAAGGATGACTCCAGTGGCTCTGAGGAAGAGCTGCTGCATACCTGGAAGCTAATCAGAACTCCAAGGGTGACACACAGGTTCCATTGCAAGTGATTTGGTGGCCAAGACCTGAGGGTTTTCTCTGCACTGCAGTACTAAGAAGAGAATTATGTTTCCTCTTCTTGGAGGCAAAGGTTTGGTTTATACCATTTGTTTTAGAAGATTTAGATTAGGAGCTAAAATGTGATGTATGCTCATATACCTCCAAAAGTAGGAATTTTCTTCAGGGTATTTAAATTGAGTCAAGCAGACCTCCTTTTACGGGCACAAGCATGTGGAGCTGGCATTTCCCTTACCTTGTGACTTTATCATCTTTCAAGCCATTGCAAAGTTGCAGTCAAGTACCACAAATCCAGAAGCATGTAACATGGCATTTTGGCTCAGTAACTCTACGAGGTGCAGGAGAAAAGATGGTTTGCTATAGTATTTGAGCTATTTTCCTTTGGACAATACATGCCAGTTTGAAACATCATTATTATTCTTATTGTGGATAAAATTAGAATTTAAGCTTGTAAAATATATGGCAGCAGCTGATGATATAATAAAATGAAGTTTTGGAGCTGATGAATAGTTTATACTGTGGATGCTCAAACAAGATAAAGAATGGAGTTAATGCTGAAAAAAATGAGCTGGATACATCTCATTAAGGGCTTACTGCTGTATTTGCATTTTTGTTTAATACTCAAATCCTGAAGCACTGCAAATGAGCTGTAACTTTGCAGTCTTAAAAAAATGTATAAAGATTAGATAAATGCCGATGCTATGCAAATAGTCAATCAGCAGCAGGTTACTGGGTAGCCATTAACGAGTGCTGGGAAGTTACACGGGTGATCATAAAAGACCTTTCCAGTAAGACTAAATGCCACAGTGATGTGTAAGTTCCTTCTGCTTCTTTCCTTGAATTTGTCATCCAGGATATACGAGGTAATCTGAAGTTATGCCTTGTTATTTGGGGAAAGTTGATGTATCTGTAGGTGGGGAAATACATGTAGCATTGCAGTTATGTAAAGAAGAGACAAATAGTATAATTGCACAATGCCTGAATTATTACAAGGGAAAAGAAATAACCTTTTCTATTATTTCGAGTTCTTCATCATTATCAAGTAACATATGAGTATCTCCCGCATTCATGATCATACTCAGATCTAAAAATGACTCATCCTAGATCAGATGAGACAGTTGCTCATTTACACCCCAGATTACAAAAGCATTTTAAAAATCGTTCTTTCACTATCCATTTATTTGTCGTCCCTACATGTTCTTATTGGTTGTTCGTTATGAAGGAGATTTATAGTTTAAAACTCCATCTTATTTATCCCCTTCCTTTTAATGAGTAACTATAAAATAAGCATCATTTTCCTAATGTGCATTTTGAGTGTCAGAAATAGGCAATTTAAATGTGAAGCTTCAAAGGGCTATTAATGCTGCAATTTAGTGACAAAATATCTCTCAGTTTTCAGTGCCTCTTGCCACTTTTCTTCATTTCAGTGATTTATTGTATTATTTCTCTGCCTGTAATAGTTAGTGCCGTAAGTAGCTGGTTTATTTTTGTATTCCTCCTCACATTAATACATTTTGGTATTGGCTAGCTCTACCCTTGTTTGACAATCAGCCAAGAGGAACACAACATAAGCCCCACATTGTGCCAGGCCCTTCGTAACACCTTTTTGAGATTGCGTCTCCATTCACTGACTGTGTATGACTCCTGAATACTAACTTGGAAAAGCTCAGCCTGCCATAAATGGCTTCAGTCTCGCCAGAGAGAGCCAACCACTGCTTTCTTCCCCTGACGACAAGTGGGAAAAGCTGTCACAATGACTAACGTGAAAACCTAAGTAATGATAGAGATTAGAGGTTTTCTTGATGATTAGCTCAGCTTCATCTGTTCCTAAGACTTTAGAGAGGATGAACTCTGTCTCGAGAAAAGCACTGTTGCTCAGTGAGTTTACCAGTCTCTTCTCTCAAACATGCTACAAACACAAGGAAGTTCTTAGTACTTGGTGTATGACAGGCACAGTTTCGGGGTGCTGGATTATATGCCTGCCTGCATGAGGCACAATGTAAATTATCCAGCATCCTGCTGCTATTTGAAGATATTGAAAGGTTGTTGCTGTTTTTAATATGTACTCGAAATCCAGACTGCACCAACCATGCGTTAGATATACACTTGTGCTGAAAATGTATTCAGACAGCTTTATACAAATGGGTCTTTTGTGAAAATGTATTGTGGTGCTCTGAAAGCTGCAAAAGGACAAATTGTGCATGTGAAAGCTGTTTCACAGTCTTCTCTTTTTCTCTTCCCTGACTTCAAAGCCTATAAAACAGTATAGGTACCCTCATCATATACATACTGTGTATGATGCAGGGATTGCTTAGCATCAGTGTTGCCATTTAGGGCTGAGGAAATAAACCCCAGAGTTGTGAGGTACCTGTCCTAGTGCTGTACTGCAGATCTATTAAAAAATTTCCTTGCTTTGTGCCCTAATCAAATATTGCTAACTGGCTGACACAAACTAATTCCAGTGATGGTGTCTCCACAGACAGCTAAATCAACTGAACAGCAACATTTTCCACTGCAAAAAAATATCTACAAATTGCTACAAATTTGTTCCTGAGTTTGACTTTTGTGTCCCTGTGGATCACAAGCCCACTTTTGTTGAGATTTTGTCCTGTAGTTGAAATGTTAGCAGAAATGCAGGAGTCCAGTTCTTGGGGATAAGTATAGGGAAAGAATAGCCCCCGCCCCCCTGTCCCCCTTGCCTGAACATCTAAAAAACCTGGAAGGTTATTTCTAGAAGAGGACAAAGTTGTTAACATAATGATATAAAAAACCAAAAGATGGCCTTATTGGGAAACTGCATGATTTATTGTGGTCAACAGCTCGTTCTGATGCCACAAGAGCAAATTTTCTTACAGCTTAGTGTTTCTTTTTCTTTTTGTAGGGATAACACCCCACTGACCTAGCAGATGATGTGATGGGCACGTGTCTCATGAGTTGTTGGGGGAGATAATTGCTGAAGTATGTTCCCTCAAGGAAAAACCAATGCTGATGTACCCAGAAAAAGCATGCACCACTATATTTGTAAAACCTACCCAGGCTTGTCAACTTTATTTCTACTTAGACGCAGGCTCATGTGATATTTAGCATTGGAACACACCTTTTTTTTATCCTAAACTACCTTTCTCCCAGTAGAAGGAAGCCCATCACTTTAGCAGGAGCATCCTCAAAGCCAAACCTCTCTGAGGTTCAGTGGAGACTGTCTGTGTAGGAAGACTGTTAGTGTAGCTCCTGGACTATGGATTGGGCAATGCCATGGAATGGGCCTTGCGTGAATCTCCCAAAACTTCAAGATCCTGTGTAAAACTTGGGTCATCCAGGAGATGGAACACACTTGCCCAAGCACACTTTACAGGTGACGAATTTTATAAGACCATATGTGCCCAAAATTCTGCCATTGTGACTCCAGGTTATACCCACCTGCTATTCAGTCTCACATCAAGTTTTACTGTGAGAGGACTTAAGTTTGCGTAGAGCCTGAAACAATATCTTGAAAAACATATTCTCCACTTGAAATAAAATAAAAAAATACCAAAATTTTCTAAGAGAAGTATGAAATGTCACTTCAGTGAATGAGTTCACCTGAAAGAACAGATCAACCAGAAAATTGTTCTCTACATGCACCTGAATGCTCTTTGATTGCCACAGTCAGTCACAGACCATCACATTAGTCTTTGAAAGAAGAAACTGCAGACTGACTGCAGAGACTTGAAGACATTAGGCCAGCAGGGCTTAGAGACACTCTGAAAGTTTCTCTCCCTGCTCATATGATGCGGCACTGCTGAGGATTTTGCAGTTTAGCTGACCACAAAGAAAGCTGTCAACTATTTTTCCAAGTGCTAATCATGACACTTTTGTGGAGAATAAAAGAGGGGCATAATAGGAATGAGCAGTGCCCTGGAACAGGAAGATTAAGCTGGCCCATCTGAGAGCATCATTTCAGGTACACATGCAAGGTCCATGAGTCTGGGGTACCCAGTTCTTCAGGCTGGTCCTTCTGCACAGCAAGATTATCTTTTTGCTTCTCATTTGAAACAGTAATTTATCTTTTACTCATTTTAATTATATGGTAAATTGGTAATTTTCTTATTCTGTCATTTTAGTTTTCTTTGAAGAGACAGATTTATTAAAGACAAAGCTATACAAATCATCCTCTTGTAGCAGTGCCCCTCAAGAAGGGAGCAGTCTTTTTCCCTTTGAGTGAAGTTTGCACAATGTTCTAAGAGAAAGGTCTGAACAGCTCAGTCTATTGTATTCAAAAGCCACATGGACTGTTAAAAAACATTTAATATTTTTACCACATTTTCACCACATTTTTCAGTAGAAAAGGCAAATCTGGAAATAAATGTGGAATGATATAGTTCAGGTTTATTAAGTCTACTTGACCCTTATGTCATATACTGACATTTTAATTTTACTGCCTGACATTTAACAAATTCTTAGCAGTCCCGAAAAAGCCAATGATTAAAAAAAAAAGACATCTCTCTGCATAGTTAACTTAACTATATGCAAATAAAATAAAATAATTAGCATAATTTTTGTTTTATCGTATAAAATTGTTTACTATGATGATTTTTTAATTGCATATTCAGCATGTATTTATCTACAGCCTTTTGACTAACAGCTTGCCCCATTTATTTAAACAGTGGTTGTTTCTTTAAATAGGCAATAAGAAGGAGAGACTACTATAATAATAATTTATAATATTCCTAACATGTATCCGACTTCTTCCTACTTCACACTACTGACCTGGAGAGCCTCTATTACTGGAATGAAACTACTGTGATGCCTTTGCATACTTCCTCCAACAGGATCGTGTCCCTCCCAGCTATTTGCAAGAAGTCCTATAGGAACAATTATGAAATACTCTCATTCATTTGGCACAATGGCATATGAAAATTTCCTGCAACACTAATTACTATGGTTGCAATCTTTAGCCAAAAATGTCAGTGTCTAGGATTTAATTAGGCTGTAGCAGGATTTTAAAACTGACCTTCTAGTTTAGTTAATTAATTCACCAGTTCATTTCTTTCTTTTTTTCTTTTTTTTTCTTTTTCTTTTTTTTCTTTCAGAGAATCCTGTCATGTAAGTTTTTAGGAGATTTTAATTAAACAGAACACGCTACTTCCAATGCTAGCAGGATATCTAAAAGCAGTTGTTAAAACAGTTTTAGCAAATAAAGCAATGAGGTCAAGTCCCTATTGCTTCAGAATGCCCCTCTAGCCATTGCGCACAAGTGTTAAGTCTGCCACCCAGGTATTGGTGAAAAGCAGTTTGCAAAATGTGGAAGTGTAATGAAGTTTTTCCCCAATTAGCTATTCTTCCCTGTGCTTGCATCAGCACTCTTTGCTGAGAGGGATTTCTCTACAGGAATCTTTTACAATATTAATTAGAGATGTATTTGAATCAAAATATAGGAAACAAAACACTGAAATTCTTGGAAAGATTGAATTGTCCCAATATCTCCAATGAGTGTTTGAGGCTGGTTTCTCATTCGAACTGGAAATCTTGATATAAATTCAGTTTCAGAGTTATACAGGCAGAACTGCAAGAAAGGGGGGGGTTTTTGTTCAGTTTTATCTTGACATGAGCCAAAATATGCCTTTTATTCTATCCTCTTTCTTTGTGACAGTTACTCTGCTGAGAAGTTACACATTACTCTTTCCTGTGGAGAAAATTAAAAACAAGCTATCTAGCAGTCCCAGCTCTGTGGCACATTTCAGCTACTGAACTGTGTCATACTGTTTTAAAAGAAGAACTATAGTACATCTCCTGAAATGGAAGCAGCTATGGCTTTTTAGGTGCAAAGGAATCAATAAAAGGATGAAAAAGTACATGGACATGCCTGAGACTGCTCTTGACACGCGCACCCAGACACAATTACGAGCGTAGAGTGTACCATAATGGTAGGGGTTTTACAGCTAGGATTTAATCACCACGAGCATGGATGTTACCAGCTAACCCATGCAAATGAACCTTGAGCTTATGCAAAATGAGAAATTTTGGATGGAGCCATTAATTTGCTTCTGAAAACGAGTGTATTAAGTTGGGTGAAACACTTTAATAAAACTTCCAGTAATCGCCCTTCCCACTTTGCAGTGTTGACATACCTAGAAGGAAAGAAGACTAGGTCTGTAATAAACCTTGAGCAGTAAATTGCATTTCTTCTTTATCAGTGGTGTCACCCTGGAAGTACCATGTACCCCACTGTCAGCCTTTTCTGTTGTGCTGACACAGGCCCTTCTTACTCCCCTTTACTGGTTTTGTGTTCAGCTTCAGCTTTGGTGTGTTCCTGTTTCTTTTTCCATAGTTCTACACTGTCTTTCTGAGACATTTTATTTGGGGATTTCAGAATACTTTTCTTTATTTTCTCTTTTTTTTTTTTCTGTGAAAAGAGAAGAAAGCAAGTGAATTCATCTGAGTCACTGAGTCTGACATTCTCATATGGAGATAGTTACCACATCCTAGGCACTTTTCCAAGACCATTTCTAAGGCCTACCTGGCAAACTCCAAAGAAAAGGATGAGAAGCTCCATGTGAGACAAGGCATATCTACCTGTGGACAGATAAGATTGACCTGGCTTTTCAGTAGCACTTCAAAAGCTGAAGGCTCTCTGCTAAGTCCTACTGCATGTCTTACTACATTTTTGCTATGTGACTTTGCTGGATGAGCTGATGTGTCCTCCTAGCTCTATGGTTGCATGGGTGACTGAGCATCTTCCAGAAGGTCCCAATAATCCAGTGATAGACTCCTAGGGAATTTCACTGTCACTATTACCCAGCCACCAAAGTCAAGAACACAGCTGAAACTATAGTTAACTTCAAGGAACTGCCTTTTTGCAAACCTGTGGCAACCTTTAATCTCTATGGCAATACTTATGGTGGATTTCTAGTCATTGGTCCGCCCTGTTTCCCCCATATCCTGGATGAGATAAAGGACTTAAGGCACGAGTAGAAGAATGGTATAATTTTCATAGAGTTATCACCTTGCCAAAAGCCCCAGTGATATATAATCCCAGAGCTATCATCTGGGATAGCTCATCAAGCCACTAGGATGAGCAACAGCTATATCAATGTATATCTGCAGTTCAGACTGCCTGTATCTGTCAACTTTTCATTGCAGAGAAATGCTCCCCTTACAAGCACAAAATACTACTACATCATAGAAGCAGAAGAAATGAGACCCCATTCTTTAAAGGAGGCCAGGTTGTTGGAGAGGTGATGAATGGAGAGGAAAAAGCAGAGTTATAAAAGAAGCAAGATTTTAAGGAGGTGAGAAAACATCAGAGAAAATAAGTTCGGGGAATAAGCCCATTTAAATCTCAGGAAAAAAAAATCACAGCTTTGCAACACCTTCTCCATTGTTAATGTTGCTGATATGAGCAAGTAATACACACTTGCAGAACAGAAAGCCATTGCTACCCTGGGCTTCATCAAAAGAAGTGTGACCAGCAGCTCTTGTAAGACCCTACCTGGAGTATTGCGTCCAGCTCTGGGATCCCCAGCACAAAATAGACATGGACCTGTTGGAGTGGCTCCAGAGGAAGGCCGTGAAAATAATCAGAGGACTGGAACACCTCTCCCATGTAAAAAACCTGAGAGTTGGGATTGTTCAGCCTAAGGAAAAGCAGGCTCTGGGGAGACTTTGTTACAGCCATTCAATACAAGAAGACCGAGGGAGAATTTTTACCAAGGCCTGCAGGGACAGGATACGAGGTAATGGTTTTAAACTGCAAGAGACTTGATTTAGATTGGATATAAGGAAGACATTTTTTACTGTGAGGTGTTGGGATGCTGGAATAGGTTGCCCAGAGAAGTTGTGGATACTGCATCCCTGGAAGTGTTCTAGGCCGGGTTGGATGGGGCTTTAAGTACCTGATCTGGTGAAAGATGTCCCTTTCATGGCAGTGGTGTTGAACCAGTCGATCTTTGAAGGCCACTTCCAACCCAGACCATTCTGTAATTCTATGGTCAGCAGTTTGATGGTGAGATGAGGGCCCACTAGCTTCAGTTTGTTTGCCCAGTAGAACATAGTTCATCACTAGTGAATTATGAATACCACATCACTCACTTTCCGTACAAAACCTCTCTTGAATATCATGAAATCTCCCAAATGCAGGAACTCATTTCAGTTGCTCCATAATTTCAAGGAATGTGCTTTTGATGTTGCCCCATTATTCATTCATCAAAAGGAGCTCTCTTTACAAACTGCACATGCCTGCTTTCATTTCTCAGCAGTGAGCTTGCCTGAAGACATGAGTTCTCTTCAGATATATTTTTTTCCTCATGTTGCTGGTCTCTTCCTGCATCATTGCATGATGCTAAGCTCCATTGCAAGGACTACCAAAAATGAGATGATCTCTCTCGTATTTTAACTGGTTTAACTACTGAACACACTCTCTTGAGAGAGCCGAAGAGGCTTTTTTTCACACATGGCTGAAAGTGGCTGCATGGTTGTAGTGTTTGCTGACTCTTGGTCCTCAGCAGGGGAGGGTATTTCACAGTTCACATGTTTAACTGAATGTTTCACAGGCAGCATCACTAAGTTAAAATCAAATAATTTCTTTCCCTTTAAAACAAGTACTGCAGGGAAGTTACGGCCTTTCTGTTGCATGGTAACTGTTGGCCATTTAACAGTTCAAAGCAAGTTCTGAATAACATCAAATATAGACTTTGTTTATTATTATACAGTAAATGAATGGGTTACTGTTTCCGTCTCAGAAATAAGAGAGCCGACTAGCAGTAATTGTGAAATGAAATTAGGTTTACAGGGAGCTAGATTGAATACCTCATTTCTACACTACCATTAGCAATTTTGACTTTGCATTGTACAATATATGTTCCAAAGGCAGGATTTCATTTACCTGAACGTATTTTAGACTCTTGAAGTTAAAAATCAAACAAGCAAAAGAAAGAAGAGTCAGTGCATCTTTCATAATATTTTTTACTTTTAGGAGCTCCAAGGCTTTGAAGAATTGCCTGAAATCATTAGCTGATTTTCTCATTACCTTCATAGTGTGGAAGGAAGTTCCCTCTCTACCACCTTTGACTGTCTACAACTTTATCACAAAGGACCCAACAGACTTCCTGTACCCATAGTTGCATTAACTTTCATATCCCTTCAGTAGCTTAAGGGACTTGTTCTGCCTTCAATAAAATCACTCCTTACCAATCAATAAAAACCACAGAGAATATGAATCTTTCAAAATCAATATTATGTACAATAATCACACAAGTATGCTAGCGACAGCCAGAGTGTCAAAGCAAATCCCAGGACCCATGATCTCAAACCCTCCAGAAACTAGCAGAAAGTGATGCAGTTTTATTCACTTGTACTTTTGTGTGAGCCAGTGTCAAGATTAGATGATAAGTGGGTGTATTAACTTCTCAGCCTGTTCCCTCAGCTTTCACAAAACAGGTTCCACTAAAATGTGAGGATTTTCAGTTTGATCAAAAACTTTCTACTGCTGTCTGCCCATTGAAATGGCAGAGTTCAGACAAGGTGGCAAAGAACAAAACAGTGTATGTGAGTGCTAACCTCTCACGTTAGCCATTAGTGGTACAAAGAGGATTCACGAGGCAGCCCTACAGAAGTAAAAATTACAAGGCTAGTTAGATATGATTGCTAGAAAACAAGCTGAAAGCAGCTTGGAAAGTCCACATTTGGCAAGTTCTTGTCTTCTTCATAACATTTTTTAGTCATATTACAAAGTTAGCTGGTGGGCACTCTAGGGACTGCACTGCTTCCTAAAAAATACATTGATGTAATGTGTCTTTAAGAAGCTTGCAGTCTTCAAATTCCAAAATATCCAATGACTTCCATGTAACTGTACAACCTTTTCAAATACAGAGGCTTTTCTTAATCTGAGATACTTGCAAGCTATGGCTGGATTTTTTAAAGTCTCTCTTAGTTCTCATTCTAAGGTCCACACTCATATAAGTTTGTTTTCCTGCAAAGAAAGTACCAAGACTTTGACAGTAGAAAGTAAGGAGAGGTAAGGGTGACTGGCACAAAAGTGTATGTTTTCACATTTGTCCTCAATGATCAGCAGTGCTCATTCTAGTCTAGCCTCAGTTTGTGGTGTTCTTTCTTTCTATTGCGTTGGTGCATAAAACTGAAAGACCATGTGCATAACTTTGACCTTCCTTGCTTTTGACTATTTCCTAAGTACAACAAAATGCAATGGACACCCTCAGCAACCCAGTCCTCCATGTGCTGGGGAAGTATAACTTCAGATGGACTTCCAAACTGCATTGCCATTTCATCCCTTTAAGCGTGCTCAGATCTAGGAATATAGACAAGCATCTTAAAAACAACCTGTTCCACTCAGTAATCCTCTTGCCACCACGCTCCTCCTCCCCTGTTTTTTTTCTTGGCGAATACAGATTTCTACTTACATCTTTACAGAGTCACAAAAATACATGGATTACATTTAGCTATTTCAAACTGAACATGCTGCCCAGAAGTATGCTGAAAAATCCCTTCTGGGGAAGGTGTAAGAAGATTTACATAAACAGCAGCCACAGCTTGGTTATTCACGTATATTGTTGCCCAAAACTGTAATGGAATAGAAGCAAGGTGAGAAATGCAATAAGAGAACATTTTAAAAATTTAAAAAAAAAAATTAAAAGTACATCTATATTGACATTTCAAAGCACCACATTAGAGCTCGGATTTATCAGTAGGAAACTGGATACACTGATATCAAACAGTAGCTCTAGCCTGTCAGTCAAGAGTTCAGCCAAATCTTGTTTATAAGTGTGTGCAGTTCTCAGGAATCCTTTGGTGATAAAATGAGCTTGGATGTAGCCCGCATTTCCTGTGTCCTTGGCCTCCAAGGAGAGTGATAAACATGTGTGAAAGAAAACCTTCCAGAATTAAAAACATCTGCCCTTTGATCATATTTCTAGACAATCAAGCCAGAGAAGATATAAGTCAGGTCAGTCAACAGACTAAACATGGATGTAATCAAAACACAAGAGGACGGGAATCAATTTGAAAAAGTAAGTGATAAAAGGAAATAAAACTTTAGCATGCTGACAGACTACTTTATCTTTCTAATCCACCCATGGCTTTCTTGGCTATTTTCATTGTTCTTAGGCATTTCTTCCTATATTATCAAACCTCTGTTTGCATCTTCCCCAATTTCCCTTCTCGTTTCTTTATTTTCCAGGTATTTTTAAGGGCTCTGCCAGAATTTTACAGACAGGAAAGACTGGAAAAGATACACTAGAGAAGCCAGAGATATAAGCCTTTAATCAGCAGGAGGGTAGGTTTTTCTGAAAGACTAAAAATCCAAATAAAACCTAACTTTTGCTCAGCCTTGGCCATTTGCAGTTGTCTTATTATCTCAGGGCCTTGCTCTCCTACTCAGGTTATTTTGTGGCCTGCACTACAAAAAAAAAAAAAAAAAAAAAAAAAAAAAAAAGCCAGGCAAGCAGAGATGAGCATCCACAGGGGTCTTTTGACATAACCGTTTTTCTCTCTCTGCAGTTTGGGGCTCCTCTGTGAAAAGTATCCCTATTCATTTCCTTGGTAGAATTCAGGATCTGAGAATTTGCCTTATTAAAAGTTCTCAATTTCATGCAACCACAGTTCCTAGTGTGTATATATATATGTGTACTGATTTAATTTCTTCTTCAGAACTATGGAAGGAATAAACCTGAGTTAAATATGCAGGTAAATAAACCCTGAACATGAAAAAATATGAAAGGAGATCAAATCTCTGAGTACAACTGCCTGTCAAAACAATACTAAAGAACTTTTTTATAAGGAAGAAAACAAAGAAGGATGCAAAACTTCATTTGGCTCAGTTTGGTTTTCCAGCTCACAGTCACACTTTACTGCCATATTACCATGTAGATAAAGAGTGACAGATCTGTAGACTGGATAAATAAGATTTGCAATTAAATCCTCATTGAAAAAAAATGCCAAAATTCACCAGCAGGACTCTTTGCAAAGAATTTCATCATTTTTTTACCAATTCTAATAAATGAGGTGACAGATGGCCCCAGATTCAATACAGGGTTGCACTGGCTCAGGGGGCTCTGCTTGTTCACGGGTAGCAGCTGAACTCCCTGGGAGGTGCCTTTTGTTTCAGTGGGTAATGTTTCATACTTGTGTGAGTGTGGAAGTGTGTGTGTATGTGTGTGTGTCCCTTTTTTTGTGTTGCACCCACATAGTGGCTTGAAAATGATTCCTCACTAGGTTTCCTTTTTGTACCATTGGCAATGGTTTTGTCATCCACCAGTTCTTTGGGGAAAAGGCTTGCATAGCTTTTCCATAATGACCTTCTTATCTGTGCAGCCAGCAGCAACGTTGGCAATGATGGAAATTGGGTTTATAATTAAACTAGTGCTCCCTCTATTGGCTGGATGTCAAAGCCCCAAATCAAGGGCTTGCATAGCCAGGGGATGCATTGATTGTGGAAGAAAAAAAAAGTGCTACAGTTGTCCTCCAAATGAAAATTAGGTCTCGAATAAGCACTTTAACTGAGTGCAGCCCGGGGACATTTAAAAAAAAAAAAAAGGCAAACAAAAAAAACCCCACTCAAAACAAAGAGATGTATAATTCTGACTCTTTGTAGAATATGATTTCTCCTTTTTCGAGTGTGCATGCCAAAACTCCTTCCCCTCCCTGTACATTCACATCAGTTGGAAATAATGTAGAGATTTTAAAGTTTACCTGCAAAGAAGAGAAATAATTCAGACCTTTCACGTCCTAATGCTGATGAATATGCAATGAAGTATGAGAACTGAATTTATTCCATGTCACTTCAGGCTGTGCCCAAATTCAGCTCAGAAATGTTTCAGAAACAAAACTTAGCAACTAGCTGGGCTTTCAAGTAGCTCCATAACTGCCAAAGAATGTGGATAAATAATACATACAAATAAGGTTAAACAGAAAAAAAATGTACCTCATTCAGGTTGAGTAAGACCTGCACATAGAGTCTACTTTGCTTAGGTTTGAGGGTTCTACTGTCTCAGTGGTTTCCCTCCACAGTTACAGAAGAAGAATGAAGAACTTTACACCAACCAACTAAATAACACATCTGGAAACTGATGGAGTATTTTGGATCCCTGTGTTTATCTCACTCACACTGATGGAAGGTGAGTCAAAAGAGTGTAATGAAGTTTTGCCCTCTGTGTCCTATTATGACACAGTGACAGAGAGCCTCATTATTACCTTGTTCTGTTTACAAGGATGGGACTAGACTTTTGAAAAACTGTGATTAACCAGGCTTTCCACAGAATGCTGAATATCTTCACTAAATTACAAATCTTATGTTTCAGAAATAATGCTGTTCTCTATTTCAAGAAAGCCACTATGTATCAGCTTTTTAATTAATTACTTACCTGGTGCTCTGTTGCAAGATAAATACATTTGGGGTTGTATTATTAGCAGACAACATTATCTTGTATGCAGCCCGTTGGGTTGTCAAGCACTGCTTGCATTAGAGGAGAGTGTTTCTACTTGTTTGGCACAATGGAGTTTAGGATATTTTGAACTTCACAAACCAAAGGGGAGGCAAGACAAACCAAACAAAAATGCCAAGATGTGATTCAACTAAGCTCAGGAATTCCTTTAATCTTACCTCTCTGTAGGACACTGCCACCTGCAGAGGTGTTCCTTGGCAGGGTTCTGGCACTGGCTTCTTTCCAGAACCTCTGACCTGCCAACAGTGTGTTGCACCTCATTGGATCTTGCTGGACATGAACTACATTCTCAGCTAAATCCATTCTTGAAGCTTGTTGACCCAGCTAGCTCACTAAAAAGATGTCCTTCCTTCTCTAAAGACTGTTACATTTTTTTCCCTTACTCCATATTTTTTTTCCATTTCTCTCCTATTAAAACTATTTATCACATCAGTTTCAATCTCAGACTGTTTTGTACTTGCTCCCCTTATAAAACCAATTTTCCTTATTTGCTGCTGAAGCCATACATGCTGCCAGTCCCTACCCCTACCCTCAACACTGTCTTTGGTGTCAATTTTTTTCTCTGTTCCCCATTTGTTATCTCAAATACTGCTGAAATAATTTCTCACATTTCAAGTACCACAGGGAAGATCAATACCAATTAGGAGATCATATTGTAATAGAGATGTATTAAAATTTTTCATTCTTATAGGCCAATTTTATTCCCACTGAAGGGTAAAACAAGGCAACAATTTAGCGACAATTTCCTTTTCCTGAAAAGGGCTATATATCAAGTTAGCTAAGAGCTTAGCAGGGAATGCTGCATTTGCCTACAGTGAAAATCGTATTCCTTCCCATCAAAACACTTGCTCTTAGTTACTTTTGGATATAGAATAGCACATTAACCTGACATTGGTTATGAACTAAACGTAGGAAATAGCTAATACATGGCTTAAAACCCTGAAAACCATTGAGAAATTATTTTAATGAATACCTATGAGGCTTTTCATTATCTTTATTGGAAAAATAATATAATCATAGTACTCTTTTCTTCCTTCTGCACAAATGCAAAAGTCCTGTTTACTTCCTTGGGGTGCAAATCCTTGGCACAGGATTTGACTCATATTTCTGTCAATATGGGCAGAGAAGACAAGGTACATAGTTACTAAGGTTTTAAACTTGGATATGATTTCAGAAAACTGTCAAACTCTGCATCAAAATGCTCAGTCAGCTCCTCTTGAAAGATACTTGCCTTGTTTTCATTAGGGAAGTCATCTGTGGAGATTACATCAGAAAAAGGACAAGGAGACAGGTATGTCTTCCACCACCAGGAGGGGCCATAGCTGCAAACAAGAGCATGTCCTTGACTAGTACCACACCCCTGTCTTCCTACATCAAAACCAAAAATGACTTAATTTTTCTTTCATCTCCTTTCCAAAACCCCAAACCCAATGAATATGCCTGCTCTCTCTGCTCAAACTCTCTTTAATGGAGAACCTAAAGCACTCCATACTATCCCTCTCTTACTAAGAGTGCCTCAGGATGCAGAGTAGAGTCATAGCACAGAATATGGACAGGGGATGCTGTTTACTGGAAATGAAAGAGGGGGGCTGGGCTGGGGGGTGAGCTTTTCGCAGCCTGGTAATAAAAGGTAACTGCATCTCCGCTGCTATCTCTAAGGCAAATGGATTCCTGACAGTGTTTATTCTGGCAGTTTGAGTTTAAAATAATGATCTCAGACTTTAGTTAAGCATTTAGCAAACAGCAAATTAAGATTTTCATTCTCAGAGAAATTACTAGAACAGGCCTAATTTCTGGTCTGCCAATCAGACAGAGCAAAAACATTGAAGGAATAAATTGCTTTCTCCCATACTCCTGCCTGCCTTCAGACAGGAAGACCCACCACTCCAGGAGAATTTGCTTCACCCATGTGTGTCCTCCAAGATGGGCACTATACTCCCAATAAAGGCCATTCTTTCGTAACATGCAGTACCAGTTGCACATGCAGCCATGTTTGCACTAGCCCAGCAGCCCCCTTTCCCTCTGCTCCTAAACTGGAGCTGACTCCTTCCTCTGGAACTTTGTTTTGGTGCCTTTTCCATCATCACTGCCCATGGCTACACCAAAATAACAGAATAGAGACTTAGTTTCTGGTTTACTAACAATTTGCATTCTCCGTCTGAAAATCAGTTCTTTATCCCTTGTTTTTGTTTTGCCTGTTTCTTTTATTTTGTTTAAACAGCCCTGGTGGCAATTCAGTCAATTCACTTGTCTCTTTCCTCTCTCCTCAAAGCAATTCTTTCTTTTGTCTCCCCTTCTACCCCCTGCCACAGTAGCAATGTGTTGCTCTTCTCAAGTTATCAAAACATGTCCATGTCATAGATCTGGAACTCTGTTCTCCAAAAAAATGCTGTTAAATTTCAACTGAAAATGTGCAGTGGGCAAGGAAAGAGCCTGGACTGCAGTGTCAGAAGGCTTGAAAGCCTCGTTACATTTTTGTTTTTGTTGCAGTTCATAAAGCTACTACCCTGGGAGGCTGGGAGGGCAGAGCTGGGATGGGGACAGAAGTTGATGAAGTCTGAGCCTTAGAAAAGTGCAGCATGTCTGGTGCTAGACCAGTCCATCTGGTGGTTCAGCTTCTTTATGGCTTGCTGTGAGACAATCATATGGCTCTATTCAGGCATGAAAAAAAGCAGAAGACAGAGAATCACTGCTGTGCTTCGAAACATGGTGCTGCCTGACAGTCTGAGCGTCACCCCAACCTAGCAGGGCTAAAGGTAGAGGTCAGTGAGAGATGGGCAGCAAAACCTGAGTGGGGGTGAGAAAGCGATGTAATTTTCTTCACTGAGACACAAGATTCCCAATTGTCAGTTGGACAACTGTTTTCCCCCTGCAAATGACTATTAACAGTTGGGGAGAATTCTCATATAAAAAGAATATAAATGTTGATTCTCGCTTTGGCTGTGCTTGGCAACTCCATGCCTTCTTATTCCTTGTCAGGTCTCCTCTGCACAGGCTCCCTTTTGCCCCTTATAGAGACAGGGGCACGGGGTGTGATTGCCGTGCTCTCAGGGCCACTGATTGCCTCTTCATTGCTTTACCCATGACTTCATCAGTGTTCAAGCCTTGCAGGATCTTTGATTTGCCATGCAATTCTCCACAAATATGCAATAATCAAAAAATCCAATAGGCTTTGCAGAAGTTTCTAACCCCATTGCTCTGACACATCAAGGTTGCACAAGAAATAAATATACGCTAAAATGTCCGACTCATACCTGCTTCTCTCTGATTCAGTTTCCTTATCAATCTAATGCAACAGACTCTTTAAAGCACTCAGAAAGTATCTTTTCTTCCATCCCTGGGCTCCTTCTGCCTCCTTCTCTTCTTGGGCTGTTAAATAAACCTGTCCTCCAAAGAATCACAGAATGGTTTGGATTAGAAGTGACCTGAAATATCATCTGGTCTCACCCCCCTGCAGTGGGTGGGGACACCTTTCACTAGACCAGGTTGTTCAAAGGCCCATCCAGCCTTGGCCTTGAACACTTCCAGGGATGGGGTATCCACGGCTTCTTTGGGAAACTGTTCCAGTGTCTCACTGTCTTCATGGCTTCCCAGTGGGCTCCTTTGTTCTTAGGAAGACTCGTTCAAATCCCCCACTGTGTTATGAGGCTATAAGTGGACTGACTTTTTTAAACTGGCTACAATCTGACCAAGAATGCTCCATTTCAAAAATAAGTTACCAAAATGTAACTTTTCTCCATAGTCATCCCTCTTCTTTGTCTCTGAAATGTTCACAAGCTGAAGATGAAAACACACTGGAGAAGGTAAACAAGGCTCTGACTCAAAGCGTGAGTTGCATGACAGTTATATATAAATAATTATGCTATTAAGTTTGCAAGCAGTTCTGACTAAGAAACAAAACAGCAGGTATTACTAGAGCAATAATAAAGTAAATATAGAGCATTTTGTTTAAAAAAAAAATAAATAGAATAAAATAATAATAATTAAAACCCCAAAATTAATTATGTTTCAGCACTTTTCAATAGGAAAAAAAATATTAAGAATGTCCCAGATATTCATTGTAGTGTTTTCTGTTGTTTATCAGTATTTGTTTTAATTTCTTTCAAATCACAGAATGGTTCCTATTTCTAGAAAAAAACCCTTAATTTCTTGGCAAGTACTTTTTTTTGCTGTTAAAGATGTCTGACACTGACAGTCTTGTTCAGTGAGTAATAGAACTAAAATAATTGTGATAGGGCTGAAGATGTGATCTTGCCTGCACATCTCAATTTTCTGTTAAATGCATACGCTGTTTTCCAAGAGCACTGCTGTAAGGAGTAGAAATACTCACAAAATGCTAGACTAACACTTCTAAAACCATCATTTCAGAGACAAACCTTTTGGATTTTATATATAACTTTTAAACTCTGTTCATTCATCAGTGACCTCCAGGAGTCTGTGTTTTTAAACCATGGAGGGATGGTAAAATATCATAGGCCTTAATATCATTCAAAGACTGGTGGGTATAATATGTTACAGAAATTGAAAGAAATTGAGAGCGAGAAGAAGAGAGAGAAATACAGCTAGGATCCTTGCCCAGTTTCACACTGATTATGTGAAAGACCAAGAGCTCCTTTGGGTGCTGCCTTTGAGGTAAAGAAACAGTCAGTAACTGCCTGGTAACTATCTGGAGAATTGACCAGGATAGCACAAAAGGTGTCATCTTGCATCACGAAGGGAAGGATTTGTGTGTGATAAGGCCACCGAGAAGAGGGGCAGAAGAAAAACACACATCTAAATCTCATAGAGACTATATAAGCTCTATCATGGTAGGGAGGAATGGACAAGTACATTCAAACCTCCTCTAAGTCAGCAATTAAGGAATCCACAGAGATGCATTTGTTTTCATTATAGTTCTATGTACATAGAGATTTTGCAAGGGTGGTGTCAAGGTGCAAATCGAGAGAAAGAAAGGAGTTTCTTCTGAATCTTGTTTCTCTGTCCCTGTCCTTTGCACAGTTTGAACCAGATTTCTCAGGGGGAAACTGTGCTCAACAGAAGAATGGTGCTCTCTCTTCCATCCCACATTTCTAAAACAACATGTTAGATGATGGGGATTAAAAGGGTTGAAACCCTGAAACTTTTCTATGCGTAAATACTCTTCAAAATCTAGAATCCAAGAAAGGACTGAAAGATATTTTTTTTTCTTATTTTTGTTCCTTCCAAGTCAGTTCTCTCATTAATAGACCAAGTATAAATAGCCTACACAGTTGGCTCTGGCAATTTTCAAAATATGATATAAATAAATTTAACTTCATAATCTCATGATAAGTATGACTGTATGAAGAAATAATAAATTATGCACTCTGTAAGGCATCTTCAGAGGCTGTTGAAATATTTTATTGCTGTAGAAAGATTCATACTATCTGTTATGTGAGCAGAAAGGGGAAAATTCCTTTTCTTCTTCTTCTTCTTCTTCTGTGCCCTACAGAGAACACAAACCATTTGCGACAGTCCTTTCTTAGGTAGCTCAACTTATTTTCTCTGTCCACACTGGGAATCGAACACTTTGAGTTTGGCCTGGAGAGGGTAGGGACAATTGTCAGGGACCAAATGTTGTTGGTTTCACATCTATGATGTCTCAGAACCACATGAGAGAGAAGAGTATGAAATATTCTAAGACTGAAAAAGGGTGACTTGGGGTTCATTTTAAAAAAGAGAGGTATAGAAGAAAACAAGTGGGAAAACTGGCAGGTTAGGAACAGAGAAGCAATGGGTATAGAGACAGGATGCAGTAGATGAAAAGTTGCAGAGAAGTCAGTCAATCTCCACCCAAGTTTTCCACATTTCATGGTATTTTTTTGTTCATTAGCAGAACTAAAACCTCAAACCCAAATGTGTACATCCTTGTGATTGTTTTCTTCCACAGACACTACTGTGACTACTGTCTCCAGAGGTATGTTCGAACCGATATTAAGTAAGTTAATATCGGATAACACTGTTTAATTGGGGCAGCAGAAGCAGCACAGACAACAGAATGGCACAGACAACTAAGCATTTGCACAGATTTTCAGGCAAGATTTGCAGCTTATAAAGCCCATGTTGCTGTGAATGCCCTTCTGGTAGCTTCAAGCTACTTCTCATGAGCATCAGTAGGGGCAGCCCAGGCAGTCAGCCCTTAGGCTTAGCCCTGACACCATGGCAGAGCTTCTGACTCTTCTGAGTACAGTCACACAGGTCTGTAATGCAAACTGCAATGTTCTAGACCTCTTGTCCTCACCCAGCACGGCTAGTGAGTTAGGATTTTTTCATCCCTTACCAAAATTAACAGATTGCAGCGACCTCGGGGTTAGACTCTGCTGCAGTTTTCAGACCAATTCACAGGATTCTTGAGAGGTGGAAATGGAGGGGGCAAAGACTTCTCCTATTGAGATAAATGAGAGAAAATATCCTGATTTGATCAAGAGCTGTTATGATGGAAAGTCCCACACAATGGACTGCTTCCCTACTGTGTTCAAATCTACATAAAAAGGCATAAATATCCACAGATCTACTTGCTATTGTATGATGTTATATTAACTATATTTCTAGATATATACATATATATATATATACACATATATATAGAGAGAGAGAAAGAGAGAGAGAGATAAATATATACATTATGTGCATGTTTCTTTCTCCTCAAAATGATCAGAACCAAGGAGTGGACAGATGAACAGCTGGTTCTTGATCAATCCAGGATACACGTGTGATACTTACAGGGAGAGAAAATAGCACACAAAATATGCCAGAATTCTGACCTTTGTCAGTTTTGTAATACCTTCTGGGTCTTTTGGGATGCCTGGATGGAAGAAGTGTGGTGACGAAAGCCTTCTGTCATTTTTGTCTGGCTGACATGCTTTCGTTTGCTCACCCCCAAAAAGAGCTGAAGTTCATCCTTTTGCCTGCCCTGGAAGATTCTTACTCTACTTGGAGGTGAATGTGACTGCCTCAGATTGGTTGAGTCAAATATCCCAGTAATTCAACCACCCATATGATCTACAAAGGACCCTGTGAACACATCTCACGTTTCTTTATAAAATTCTCCAATTACACATTCCTTCACACCAAGTTCAATTCATGCTTAATGAAAAACATTTCCAAAAGCAGGACTGATCCATCTAAGAAACACATCCACTAAGTTTCTCATCAGCCACTAGAACTGTATGAGTGAAAAACCATAGTTTTAAAGTGATATAAATTGAGGATACAAGACTATCTGGTCAACCACTGGTTGTAGGACCCACTTCTGAAAAAAACCAGACTAAGCTGTACTGCATTTAAATTTAACCTTTTTAATACAGTCTTTTTGAGGGACAGTACTGGTAAATAAGGCAATCAAGGCCCATGTACGGGGAGGAAGACAAATGAGAGAGAAAGTAAGAGAGACAGAGATTCACACATGCAGTATTTCTTTCCTTGCATCAGGAAATAACAGGGTTCTGTTATCATGGGAAAAGCTACCCACATCACAGTATGTATCTTAGGGCGGGATTTGTTCCTTTTCATTGCCACATGTCCCATCCATTTCTCCACTCCTAGTACAGTTAAGTTTTCTGTTTCATGTTGAGCACATCCTTATTTTGCCACCTCAGAGCCATTTTGTAACATATGGTCTATTAGGTGCAGATGTGCAACAGCTTATATAACTTAAGGCTTGCTGGAGTACAAAGACCTAGGTATACAACAGATGTATCAATGAACACATGGATGAATGTACTGTGGATACAAAATGATGATGATACTGCTCAGAATCACATTTATTCTGCTTCTCCTGTGGACTACACCCATCTTCTGCTGGTGATACACGTGGCTCCAGCCAGCAAGGCTTCCTCATCCAAAACTAAGCTTAGATCTTCTTTCCCCCATTACTGCACTGTGATCCCCCCTCCTACACCTCATTTGCACAGGGCATCTACATGTTTGTCTAAGCATTTCATTAGCATATTCAAGGCAAACCCCTAATAGACTTGAATGTGATACACACAGATGCAAACAAATAAGTCTAGACAAGTAAACACAAGTATACCTGTGCGTTTGCAGTAAGTTTTAAACAAATTCCCAGAAAGAAGATTAAAGGTCATGACACCTTTAGCTGTAAGAGAGTGAATCATGCTTGTTAATCCCTTCTGGCAGTCCACTCTCCCCTTCAAAGGGTGCCATGCTACTTATGTCATGAAGAGAGCTTCCCCAAAGGAGTCTCAGCTGCAGCCTTCTGCCAGATGGAGCTATTCCAGAGGTCAGATATTATCTCCTGGCTTGTGCTCCTTCACTCAACGTGGGTAGTGCAAAGGTGATGGAGCTACTCACATCCAACAGGTAATTGGGGACTCTCCATGTGGTATAATTCTGCTATGAATGAGTTTACTCCATCTGCTTTTCCCTCTGATGCAGTGCCATGGTTTGAGATCCCCTTGGGGCCTCTGGGCTCCCCCAGCCCCCGGTTGGGGTCATAGAAACTCAGAAACAGTGTTAAACTGAACTGAGGTCTGTAACTGAGAAGCTAAAGAAGTTTTCTCCACCGTAAGTGAGCAGAGACAGAGCAGCAGCAGAAGCAGCGTCCAGAGACTGTGGCTAAGAGCCAAGAGATAACTGAAGAAGCAGCAACAAACATGCAGCCAAGGAAGACACAGAGTTGTCTGAGAGAGCTGAGAGAGAGCCAGCAGCAGAGAGACCACAACTAAGATCTACAGAGACAGAGTTGGGGTAAGAAACTGAACCAAAAACCCAAAACTCCTTTCGTGACCTTTCCTAAGTGGAAAGGATGGACTCCTACTGAATGGAAGCCCTAAAACCGCAGCAGTACTGCAGAAAAGAGCTGAAAAGCTCAGGCGTCCTGGAAAGCTGGACTGGGACGATTAAAGGAATGCAGAGGGGGTGACCTTGGCCCCCTCTCGCCGCTGCTGCCAAGCTGGCAGCCTGAGACAGAGCACAGGAGCTCTGGTAGAACTCTTGAGGCAAAGGCTTTCAATTGAATGCTGCCCAAGATGTTCTGACTCAGGGGTGAACCCCTGAGGAAGGGACCTTCATGGGGGTCTTACACCCCATGATATGACGTGGTGACACGAGTTTTGTCCCTGCTACGCAGTCCATGGAAGAAGACCCTCGCTTGGAGACGAGTGGGCGAGGGGGCTTGGATACCCCCTCGCGTGTACGGCAGAGATCCAGCTACAGCTGCTGCATGAGAAGAAGATAAGCTGCTGCCCTAAAGACATTGCTGCTCTGAAAGTGAAAGGGATCTTTCCTTCTTCCCTCCTGGACTTTTATTTGGAGGGGAGAAGAGATTTGATCCATTGTAAATACTTATGTCATGGTAGAGATAATTAAGATTGTATATAATGTATTGTATTTATTTGTACAGTCATTGTAATATATATTCCCTTTCCCCCATTTTGAATCTCGTGTGGTGTCTGGAAAACCCATCTCACACTGGGTTGAGATGTGGAAGGGGGTTTGGACTAGGGAATTGGATTTTGGAGTTCTCAAACCATGACATGCAGGTATGGGGGCATGCTCAAGGTAGTCTGAGTGCAGAGCTTGGTATATTGGGCTCCAGCAGTCTGGAGGGGACTGAAACTCACAGAAAAGCTTTGACTGGTAGAGAAATGAAAACATGCCATGAAGCATGTAGTTGCAAGTAGTTGCAAAGCTGTCTTGAATATTTACTAGAATAAAAATTATTTGTTTCATGGACTGGAAAACCAAGGGTCCTTTCACCCCTTCATCCAGCTCTACAGCTTCAGGTTCCATAGTATGGCCCCCATAGGCCTCCCAGCCCAATACCCCACCACACACAACACTTGCACCCCTCTCATCCTTCCTTCGATGGCATCATACCTTGTGTGTTTAAGATGCTTTGACATCTCTGAGACTGCAATTGCTGTGTCAAAACTGGTTCACAAGTTCTTAGGGAGCAGGGGCTGACAGATAATCCAAACACAAGGGCATGATTTTCTTGGGACTTCTTACCTGCATGAAATCAGAAACCTTTCTTGTTGTCTGCAGTTACCTCGCACATAGTGTGACAGAAAGCAGCCTCTGAGGCAGTAGTGAGTCTTTTGTGAGCAAATCTTTCCTATTTAGCATCCTCAATGGCTTTGCCACCAACAGTTTAATCACCTTAGAAAGCCATGGATCCCTCTGACAGTAAAGGACACTACCTAGAATTACCTCATCTGCTTCTTCCTGTGGCTATATTGTCAGACATTATCAGCAAATATTTGCTTGTTATAGACTGTCATTGGGGGAAAAAACATGCCAGTCTTCCTGCCTTCCAGGTAACTAATGCTTTGTTGTTTATCCAGCAAAGACCATCTTGCTCAAATTGTTCTTTCTGTGTATATTGCTCATCCAGACAGGCTGACAAGTGACAAGCTGCACCCACAAGCACAAGTAATTCTGAGTATATAAAGGAGCAAAACCTTTGTATTTCAAATGGCATGAGTTTGTTTTCTCATTGTCCCCATCTGCTTCTTCCCATCTCATGGTTCATACAGAGGGTAGGGTAGGATGAATATTTCTGACAATGAAAAGCCTTATTGTTCCTAAAAGAATAAAACCGCTGCTGTACTTTTAGAAAATGAGGGATTTTGGAGCAGGAAAATTCCATGCATTTCAATCACTCTTTCTCAGGTTCAGTATAAAGTGGTAAAAAGGTTCTACCTAATGCTTTAAGCTTCAAGTGCAAATTCACTTTGAAAATATTAAGAAACATTCTATACTTTTGAGAAAACATCAGACTTGAAAATGGGCAGAAGCCTTTATTTTATTTGGTCAGAGTAAAGAGAAAGGTAGGTGTTCCAACTGAAATGCAGACAGTACCTGCCAACTTTCATGCCGCTCTCTGAAAAGCACTGAGGGATCACAGGCTGAGACTGCCGTGTAAAGCTGCAATACAATGTTAAATATGCATTACTAGAAAACAATATTTTCAGTACAGTAATGTGTCTAATGAGTGGTTCAAACATAATTATGAACTATAACAATAATAAATTATACAAGAAATATCAGTTCTTAATTAATGGCCTATTATTTTGGTAAAAGTGCAGCTGCTTTATACTTCAGATGTATAAATTAAGTCTGTCATAAAGTATGGTTACATTTTTCTAATATTTGAGCATTGTAAAGGAGCCTCCACGGCTAGGTGTTATTTTACTTTTTCTGTTCAAATTTAGATACTTTTTTTTAAAGCAGCAGATGAAGTAGGCTCACTCTTAAACAACAGAAACCTTTTATGTTCATATATATGAGACATAAACAACTGAGAATTTGAAGTCTTTCTAGCAATCAGTATTAATATGAATCATGCAGAAAAATGTCTGAGTCTATTACACACTGTTCCTCTAAACACCGACTGTGTGTTAGAAAAGCTGCTTCAACTGCATTTCGACCTCAAAGTCATTTGCTGAAAGATAAATTATTTTGTTTCAGTCCTTAACAACTAAGAACCAAAAATTTATTTGAAAGTGGTTTGAGCTGGCTTAAATACTGATGATGTTTTCTCAAAAACATGAAAATGCATGTTGTGTCTTTCTCCCACAAGGCTTGGCTTTCTCGTGCTGTAATTCACAGCAACATATAAGCCTTTATTTCTTTTCCTATACAGGGAGTCGTGTAACTCAGAGTGTTTTCCTGTTGTGACTGAGAAGATGAGGAATTATAAAAGACTAACACTACAATTTAACGCTTCAGAGAAACAGTGTATATCATTACTCCTCTGTAGCCAAGCACACTAATTAATATTTATTGCACCTGTCAAACCAGTAGCCGTGGTCAATCCATTGCTGCAGCAGTTCAATGGGAGGCTGGGCACCATATTTCTCCTTGGCAGGCATGTTTAGGTCATCAACAAAGACAAAAGCCCTTTTCCCCAGTGGAGCACTATAAACCCTCTTCTTTCTCCTGCAAAATTAAATCATTAATTTTATTCATGTTAATTTTCATCTTACTTTGAAAAAGCAGCAAAAGAAAGAGAGAGAGGAAGAAGAAAAGAAGAGAAGAAAGAAGGGAAATCACACACTTTCAGGGGAGCCTGCCTGACATTATTATTAGAACCAGTTCTTTTGGAATCCATGACCTTTTATTTTTATCAGATGTGCCGTAAAGGTCACAGAAACATGGGGAGGACATAGTTATAAATCCACATGGAATTTAATCAAAGGTGGCACGTTGTTCTGAAGTAAACAAGCTAATAAAACTATTCCAGTTTAAACTAAGAAAAAAAAAGGAAAAGAAAAAGCCTTTGTTAAAGACTGTCAACAAAACTCTGATTAACTTGAATGTATCAATGGAATTAATTAGGCAAGAAGGACTATAATAAGTGAATTTCGGTGTTGCACCTACATTAAGCTCTTTGGCACCCCAAATAAAATGCTTTTATTTCTAGTCCTGCACCTTGTTCCAAAGTATGTTGTGGTGCACAGTGTGCTGCTGGGGAGATGCATTCACTCCAGCTAATTACAAGACAGTGAGAACTTCAAGTAAAGGCAACTACAGAGCAAATTGCTCCAGTTCTGCCCGCCTGTATCCTGATTACACCATGAACGCTTGTAACACTGTGAAGTAACAACATGAAAGGAAGAGAGCTGAGATATGACACCCTGTATTTCTGCATGTACTATGACAACAAATTTTAATTGTAGGCCTGGTTGGGGAGTCAGAAAAAGAACAGTGTGCTCAACTGTGGGTACTATGTAAACTAAGGAGTCAAAAGAAAGATATTGGTTCAACTTTTTCTCAGGCTGGATTTGTGCTTAGTCCCTGGGAAATGTCTAACACACCTAAGACATGGGAGGATCTGGCAATGCAAGGACAGGAGGCGGTGTTGAAATGCCAGATACCAAGAGCGCAAGTGGTGAAGCAACCTGAAAACCTATTGGCTAGAAGAGGAGTAAAGCATTTGCTGTTTTTGGAGACGAAGCCCAGTCCTTTATGAGTCCTTGCAAACACTGAATCAGATGCCAAGACTTATAGAATACATTATAAAATGGTCAGTGAATAGGTGTTTTAATGTTATAGATGTGTATTAATAGCATCATGCTTCTCCCTGCAAAACACCGTGAGCTCGGTTTTCAGTAGATGTACAATACTCAGAGAAATAGATAAATGCTTTGAAAATCTTGCTGGCTGTCTAAATAATTCTTTGAAATAAGAACTGGCTGTCAAAGCTACTAAGGTACATTTGAAAATCACTTTAGCAGTTACATGACTCAACAGATGTCTACATACCTTAGGAAATACAATCCTTTATGATTAGGTATACAAGTACAGATGTATAAATATTTTGTCTCTTACACTAAGGCTTGTTAGTCAGATGGGTCTAGATCCACCAGTAAGATTTAGATCATGCCACACAGCTTTTAGGCACTCTGCCTTCTTAAGGAAACCACAGCCCCAAGCTGGATGCTTAAGGCTTCTCCATATAGCGAGAAAAACGGGTTCAGAGCCACCACCTGCCAATGCTTCTATACAAGGACCTTGTCCTCCAGGAGACTGCAAGTATCAGAGCAAGGCAAAATCCCACTTTTTAAAGGAGAGTTAGGCACCCCTCTGCTCTCTTTCCTCATAAGCCCATCTAATGGCTTATTGCTTAATACAAGGAACAGGAACTGTACCAACCCCAGGAAAATGCCTTGGGTAGGCATTTCTCAGTCTCCTGAGAAATGGCATAAACCCCTGTCTGGGTGGAGGAGTGTCCTGAGCCTGGGCCCCCAGCTCCCAGGAGGTAGGCATGGGCAGTCAGGGAGCCAGAGTCAGAGCAGAGGAGGCAGTCTGCACATGCTGGGGGTGCTGAAATGAGCACTAAGTGCCGGCATCTGCCTTGTGAGTCTAACCTATATTTCTTGGCTCTTTAATTCCTCTGCAGGGTTTATTACGCGAGGCTGGTGAAATGTATCAAGAACTACACTGTGATCTGACTGTGGAAAGAAGCCATTTTCCCTGTGCAAATAATTATAGAACTAATTCTAGGATCTTTTGTCAGCTGTCTCGCCTCTCCCTTAAATGCTGTTGGATGGTTGTAGTGCCATAAAATGGGTCCAAATAATACTTGAAATTAATACAGTTTGATTTAGATGACCATTTATTTTATAGCCCTAGTTAAAGTGTCAGGGAGATTTAACAGAAGATAAACTTTGTATTTGGCCCTTTATGCTAAAGTAATTCTAGCAGCTCAAAGCCATGTTTTGAGGGCCTAGTGTTAACAGTATTTTCCATTTTCCCTGACAAATGGACTGTAACTTAGCCATCAGTTAATTACTGACAGATAGAGGCAATATATCAGATACTATTTGTTATCAGAGAATCACATGAATTGGATGCAGAAAAGGCTTCTTATGTCATTCACATCCCTACCAATATGGAGCTGGTTTGTATTCCATATATCTGTACGGTTCATTTTACATGACCTAAGAAATGCTGTCTTCATTGTTTCTCCTGGAGTCTATTCATTAACAGAAGGTTTTTTTCTAATATGCAGCTTCAATGTTCATTACCTTATTATGCTTCACAATGAACTGAATTCAGTGCTTTCAGCATATAGTCATAATTTTTACCTATCAGCTGGAAGTGTACTTTACCATATGAAAACGTCAGAATTATCATACAGCTACTGCCTGATAAAACATTACTCAAATCCTGTAATGTTTTCAAATCTTGAGTTATTAATAATTTAACATAATTAATTCAAAACACTTCACTCAATGTGAACCAGAGAGAGATGATGGGGAAATGATGCATATTCCATCTTTCAAGGGTGGAATTAAATATGGAAAACAAGGAAAAGATAAAGAGCTGCCAACACTTACTTGGAGTGTAATTCACCTGTTTTGAACTTGCTATAAATTTCACGTTTCTAAGACTTTCAGCTAACTTCACAGGCATAAATAAAAAACCTCTTTCCCCTATCACAAGCAAACAATTTAACATGGTTAGAGCTGTCTGTCAGGCATAAGAAGAAAAGAAACAAATTAACAAATGGGGGAGATTCTTCTACAAAGGGAAGTAACAATTAAGAAAATGAACATTTAAAATGCAATACACAGAGATTCCTTCCTCTTTTTGTTAATGCTTATCAACAAAGAGTATTGTATTGCTAATGCTTTTGCTTGATTAAACCTTCTTTAAAAGCATATTGTTGTTGCTCTTTTCATGATGGGGTTGCTTTTTAAAATTTTATTTATTTAAATCAAGGCTGGACCCAACCTTTGTTTTCCTGGTTAGAAATTCGTGTTGTTAGAAAGAACTGCAGGTGCTAAATTATGGCACAATACACAGCAGCTGCAGAAATGCACCTGGAAAAAATTAGGCTAGTAATGAAAATTTCACCTGAAAAGTGCCAAATTGGAAGTCTCAGAGATTGAATACTTCCATTAAGCCACCACTCAGGAACAAACCAAGTAATAAATATTGGAACTTTCTCTCTTTACTTTGACCATGAGGACTTATTTCAGGTGTATTTTCCTCTCTATTTGGGGAAAGAAGGGTAGAACACAGAGAAAGCATGTTCATCTCTCATCTCGATTAAATCCCTAGCCAACCTCCACTGCCAATAGAGGTACCAATTAGTGCTAATTGTAGTAGACAATAATAGTGTAGACACCTGTCACTATCTGTTGAGCTGGGACCATCAGTAAATTCACAAAGGCCACCAAAAAAACATCTGGAATAATAATGATTATCATTTTGGTACCCACCCAGCCTGAAATTAAACTGTTGATTCTGAGGTAAAAGCTGAGCAATGCTTTCCGAAGGTACAACAGTCTAATAAAAATAATGCACACACATATATATAGTTTTTTATTTCAGAAACACATGAGAAATGATACAGAACTGGTTACCATAGCAACAGTACTTCCTGCACTGCATGGACCAACTATCCTCAATATTTTGGAGCATTACAATGGATTCCTGCTTTATAAAAAGAAGTTAAATACTGTCCCCCTGCTCCACGACAGTGGCAGGACCTGTGTGGGTAGAATGATGAACTCCAGTCTGTCCTGATCTCTTCCACAGCTGACACATACATCACTCATGCCCACATAGGTCAGTGTTCAGGTTCTACTATTTCACACGTAATAATGTCATAATTTTTATGTAATATGTCACAACGCGATGAAAGGTAGCCACCTTTCATTCTGACAAAAAGCATGCAGAGTCTGTCAGCTTCAGCACAACAAGGGCAGTTCAAGGGCTGAGCCTGAGCGCTGTTTCCAGGACACCTACCGATTATGTGATGTAAGGCATTCCATTAAATGCTCCCTTCCCTCAAAGTGGTTGTGGGAAAGACAAAACCCCTATGATGTGAATCATGCTAAACCAGCCATTCAGACACAGGACATGTGCTGCCTGTCTTGAGAAAGGCAACCAGCACCTGTTGGTCTTGGGGGAATTTGTAATTCCTGCAATTATTCTGCAAGCACTCCAGGCACACACTGCAAACACTACTAGAGTGATAACAAGCCCATAAAACACTGAATGGTACAGATTACATGTAAGCATGATAGAGAAAAATTAAATCCATTAAAAATCCCTGCCAGGCTGTGATTAGCTATTATTATTTTTTAATTCATTATAATATACACTGTGCATAAGAGAAAAGCTAACAAATATAAATGAAAGCGAAGTTAATAAACACATTCATTTCCATTTTAACTTAGGCCTTTTGACTGGAATAAACGGAAGTGGTAACTCATCTAGATGAGTAAGATATGTTCTAAAACCCACTGGGTGAGGGAGCCCTACAGAAATACCAACAGGATGCCATTTGTGTGTGGCTTTTCTTTGGCAAGGGAACTGCCTGCAGTACTCAGAGGAGGTCATCTTTCTTCCCTATGGAACATCTGGACAGCCATGGATTCTCAAGCAATTTCCTTGCATTGAAGGCAACGGGGGATTGGGAGTTTGGAGGATTCCTACAAGCTGTTTTCTGCTTGAAGCTGAACACAAAACAAATACATAGGAATATGAAGAAGCGTTTGGGAAAGCCTTTTCCCAAAGACAGATATGTTTCATTTTCAGTTCACAGAGTACCTTTTTGAATTTCTGCATGTTGGGAAATCTGCCACAAAGCTTCTCTCTATATTCTAATCTCTCCTAAGGCTGCATTTTGGGGCCAGCAACATACATCAGCTCCAGCAGTGCCTGATGGGACCAGTGATGCTCATAAGCATGGTTTTTTTCTTCATCCCTCTCTTGGAGGAAACACAGAGAAGGTTTGCTTTAATCACTAACTCTCCGGGGAGAACTTGTATCTGGAGTTCCCTTTGCTCACCAGAGGGCCGTGCAGACAAGCATGAAAAGGTGCTAGTTTGCTCCTTGCCTTTCAGTACAGCACTTCACATTACTGAAGCAGGCATGATGAAGCGATGTGCTTAACAGTGCAACCTATCTACATGCTCTGTGGAGAATATTGCTGCATGCAGCTAAGTTTCCACTCAGGGGCCTGAGTGTACACCCTGAAAAGACTCTGTCTGTGAGCGAAGTTACTTGGCAAAGACATCCCTCTGTATTTCAGGAATTAATTAAAAGTGGTCACTAAGGGATGGTGAAAGAGCTCAGCAAAGAACTTCAGAGCAAAAGCTGTAATCAAACTACGGAAATCACTCAACCCACATTTACTCCAGCAGGTGAGGAAATGCAATCTGCTCTGAGAGGCAGCACAAGAAAAGCTCCACAGAAAGAGATGTTTTTTCTCCAGCCCCTGAAGAGTATCCTTCCCCATCTCATGTTCCAGGCCAGAGTATTTTGACTGACACAGAAGAGGGTACACTGCAGCCCTCATCTTCCCCTTGCTACCCGTCAGCAGTGAGGGTTTGGACAAGTTACAAACCAAGCAGACACAGGCAAAGAATTGCAGGGTGTCCTTCCTCACTTATCAGTTGCAAGAAGGGAAGGCCAATCTTTGGCATGAAGGATGAAAGAAATCTCATTTTTGAGAGCACACTGTGCACTGTTAGACCCCTTATGTATTTGACTGTTTAATTCAGCACATGACTTCAGGAATGTAGTCAGACCTCTGGTGTTCATTTTCAGTCAGTTGACAAACTGCCTGAAAGTTTGAGTCATTTGATCAAATACTTCATTAAATAATCATTGGCTGAATCACACTGACAGATCCAGGTTGGATTCTCCTTTAGCTGATTTCTTTGTAGACTAGACTAGACTAAGAAGTTGCTTTGTGCTTAACGTAGCTTAAGTGTCTCTTTAATCAGGCATTTTGGCTGTATTTATTACATTGAAGGTACATCATGCACCTGTGAGAGAGTGGATCAGTAAAAGTATTATTACATTATTACATTATTTTGGGTTGGAACTAACTGAAGCATTTGTGCATGGAAGGGCGCATGGAACACACATGGAAGCCTGGGAAATCATATGGCAGGGCTCATGGAGCCTGCATGGAGCAACTGTCAGTCAAAAGGGCAGCCTGGGAGCTGCCCACACCACACCCCCTGTAACCCTTGACTCAGCCTCTACATCACCCCTCACGCCGGCCTGGAGGCACGCAGTGCTCAGTGCCAGAGGTCCGGTCTGGGAGGATTGGCCACAGAGGGCCAAAGCACATAAATACAGGAGCACATGGGCTCCAGCTTGCCTTTTCACTAGGGAGGTGCCATCGCTATGTGGAGCCAGACTTCCATGAGACTCTTCGGTGGTAGTTATTTTTCTCTAAATATCTTTTGTTAATCACTTTTCTCTCTCTTACTTTACTCCTGTTTCTTCTCTTAATAATTACTTACTTGGTTTGGGTAACACAAAACCAGTGGGTTGGAATCTGCTAAGTTATGTGGTTTGGCGTGTGCTGGGTCAGTGCTTTGTGGAATGCACTACTTGGTTGTATGTTACCCCTTTTAAACTTCTGCCAAGATCCTTATTTCCTTCTAAAATTAAAAGTATCTCCTGAGAAAAGGGTGTGGTTTCTTTTCTTTAGGCTATTTTAAGGTATTAAGAATGAAAGGCTCTGCAAAAGTTTGTTGGGCAAAACTTTTGGAGTCTTGTATATTTTTAAAAGTAATACTCCCAGTTAAGCTTGGGGCATCGGGACTGGGGTCTTAGAGCACATCTGTCACAGCCTCCTGCTGCCTCCACTCTGGCTGAAAACCATGACCAACTCTCTCCTGCCCCCTCCTCTGGGGCCACCATCTCCCTCTTCCCTGGTCTCGGTTGATGGTTGTCCAGATGGACCTATATTCATTTGGCTTTCTTCATCTTACTCCAGTATTTCTGTGCCCCCAGGAGAGCCCTGCACCCTGTACAGGCTTACTTTTGGACCTTACCCCTGAGTATCTGCATTGGAGATATTTTGGGGGGGTTTCCTAGTGCCATGTTCATCCACAGCATTCTCTTAATAGCTAGACTGCATTTTTCCAGTTGTTTCGACACATCTAACTTTCACAGCACCCACCTCAAGACAAGAGCCACCGACACCATGTGGATCAAGTTAAGTGCTGTGTTATTCTATCATGGGCTTTTAGAACACTAGATTGTGTTGATTACTACATAAACACAACATGCTTTGTGCTGGGGCTTTCAATTTAGCCCCATATGTTTAGCAGTTAAAAAGTTAATAAAATACAAACAGTGACCTTTATTACAAAAATAGTTTCTCTGTTCTTTGCTTTTACAAGTATTTGCAATCAACTGGAAATACAGTTTCATTTCATTCCCAGGAAGTGCTTGTAGATGCATATATTAAAGATTTGCTTACTGTGAGTAAATATTTCTGCAGTGTTCACTATCTGCTTCAGTTGAGGAGGCCTGGGAAACTACCCTACCAGTTGTACCACTATGATCCTGGCCTCTAACAAATAATCCAGAATGATCCCAAGCATAATTAGGGAAGAAACCTCTTCTAGTTCAAACTGGGTAGTTGGTATTTATCATTTAGAAAAGTACATTTCTTTCACATGGTTTTGAAACACCACATTGCAGATGCTTCAGCAGCTTTTGGCTCAGAAGCAGATATGAAAAGAGAATGAGAGGCACTTTTTCAAAATATTTAACAGTTTTTCTAGATGTATATTACAATTTTCAGAATCTATGTGTTCTCACTCATTTCATAGCTGATCCACTGCAATCCATCACCCAAACAGGTGGACTTTTCAAGCACTTTTATGAACTGGAAAACCCAAATGCTAGTAATCAAAAATTGACAAGTTTTACCATTGCTGTGTTGAACTAGCAGTTTGCTAGAATCTGCTCTGCTCTTGCATATGTACTTTGATAAATTGAAAACAGTCCTCTCCTGAGAATTTTTCTCATTTGAGAGAAAATTCTTATTTTAGTGTGGGCTAAAACAATGCATCTGCCTCAGAGAGTTTATGGTGACCTTGTTAGGATTGGGAGTGATCATTTTTGGATGTCTAGGTATTCCAAATCTTCTAAGTAGAGTACCTTAACAGTCTTTTTGATGATGGACTTTGAAAATACAGCCTATAGAAAAATATAAATATAAAACAAAAATATATGGAGCAAGTGGTTTTATCTTGACTACCCAGAGATTAAAATAATCATGACTTGTGAGCCCCGAAGTAAATAGTCTCATGGTATTTTTTAGCCCTTTGTATTGTTGGTAGGATACATTTCTCCATTCACTAGAGTCTGTCAGTTGTCATAATAGCATTTATCAAATGCCAGTGTGGATGAAAATGTATTCTCTATGTAGTTCATTTATGTTACAGCTGAGTCAAATTCTTAGTTTTGTTTGCGCAGGGAAGTTACAACTACTACAGTAAGTTTTAGCACCAATAAAGACTCACGCTTGCACTGACCACTTCCAGTACTTTCTCCTAATTTTTTTAATTAATTTATTTTTTCATTCATTGACGTCTGATATTGCCCATGGATCTCACTTCTGGTGCTTACAAATACAAAATTTGAAGTTTCTCTAGGCTGTCTGGCAAACAATGCCCTCTGTATTGAAAAGTGAAGAACATGGTATGAGCTCCCTTTTATCTTGCCAATTAATGTTTGACTTGTTTGTCTGCCATGTGATGAATTAAAAATGTATGATTTAGATACTGAAGAGATAACCATTTTCTAGATATAATCCCCTGGGTGCTGCCATTCTTCCAGTTGATCTTTTGCCCTCTGTGTGTTGGCGAGTACCATATATAGCCTACTGCTCAGATCTTTCCCTAACAGATGGCTCTCTTTACTAGTTGGGACTCAATCTGGTGATTCCCTTTAATATGCTTTAGACTGAAGAATATCCAGGGACAGGCAGCTGATTCACTTTTCTAAAGCAAAAATGGCTAAGATGATGAAGTTAAACAGATGTGCTTTCTGGACTATGTGCTGTTCTATATACCCCATAAATCAGAATATTTGTCAACATCAATTAAAGTGTGGTTACCCCAGTAATAAACATTACATAGAGAAACAAATCAACTTTCATTTATTCTGTCAGAAATGGAAGGAAAGCATTTCATAATATTTTGTGGATAATCTCTGAGGAGTAAACTAAGTGCAATTACATATTTGATTTTAATTAAAACTCTGGATACCCTTCGAGTTTCGTTAGGAAGATGTCCTGGGTATGATTAGCTGAGGCTTGTGCTGAGAAGTTAATTTGACATATAACATATTTTTCATGAGGTAACAGTCACAGGAAGTTATGTGTAATAGCTATCTTTCCCAGGCCTGTGGGGGCAACAAAAAGTAATGGCTTATCCTGAAGCAGCAACTTCTCTGGTATGAAGCACATCTGCATAACAGTCCCAGTGGTGCTCACAGTAATGTCATTAAGCTGAGAGAATAAAAGAAAGAACCAAAAGATGCAGATAAAGGTGTTTCATTACCCACTGTACACAAAACAACAGTAGAACTCAGTCATAAAATAATTTCAGGTCACAATAAAAGCAAAACCCACAGAAAATACCTGGGAATGACAAAGGAGTTCCAGTTTATGAGCATTGGGCTGGCTGGAATTGCCAAGCTAGAGACTTAAGCACAAAAGAGCACTAAGAAATCCTGTTTGGTATGAGGGAGAGAGGCTATTATACCCAGAGCTGGTAATGAGAATGCAGTGTCGTTAACTGTTTTCTTTTACAATATTTGACACCAGGATGGCTTAATGCTATGTTGTTTTCTCTTCAAGCTACAGTTTTCCTTTGCAAGAGTGTGAGAGCAGAATTCTAATGTGAGTATACACTGGGAAAAAGGGCCTCGCTGCTCTGCTTTGTCTTTTTCAATCTCTTACACTTTAACTGGAAGGTCATTTCATTTATTACACACAGAAAAGGGCAGGAGTCAGGCTTAAAACTTGGTATGTACTCGTATATCAAACTGGCACTTATTTTGTTCTCCCCTATACAGCTTACCTTCCTGCCCTCATCACTGCTATAGGTGTGTGTGTCTGGCTAGAGAGAGGTCAGAATGATCTCATTGCATGCAATCCTCCTTTGCACCCTTCCAAAAGAGTTACCTTAACTTGGGGTATTGGTGGCAGAATTGTTCTGCTGTTCCACAGGGCATTTTCTAACCTCAGCAGCTATTCCTCTGCATGAGAAAGCTACAAGGAATGTGTGCTTCATGCAGCAGGTTCACAAAGCAATTTCATCTGTTCACAGCTGGCTTATTAAGGGAATCTAGCAAATGACAGTATCATTGAAGCATTATGTTTCCTGCCCTTTTCCTTTTGAACATAGCTTTGATAATGTAACCACTATAAGCTGATTGAAACCAATTGCTGGGGTTGATAGGTTGTCACTTATGTTTCCTGAAAACCAGAAGTTATTCACAGTCCCCTCTACTGGGGTCCAAATATGTGCTTTCAGCAACCACAGCTGCAAGTATCTCATTTTCTGTGCTTGTCCAGGGCTGCATGTAGTGCCATGTCTGCACTGCCTACCCCAGTGTGTGGGCTGGCAGCTCTCCTCCCAACTCAGCCTGGCCACAGCACAGCTACCAAACTGCCAAGCACCCAATGGTACAGTACTGTACCAGGCTCTGGTACAGTAGGTCAAGGTGTGGAAGTGCAGAGAACTGAAGAAAAGACCCCTCTTATGTAATGCTGTATTTCTCATATGAACTGTCTCTTTGAACCACTCCAGTTTCCTCCCTCCTTTCTCCTGGATTAGCACTGACAATGCATTTGCACCACAATGGGTATATTGTGTGCAGCAACATTTTGCTAGGCAGTATGCAGACATACAGGTAAAGCTACCTACCTCCTGTGAGAGCCTAAGTTATGAACTGCCAAAGCAGCTAAATGGTGGGAGGGAAAGTCAGAGAGGTGATATGATGTCCCAGTGTCAAAATAGCAATTCTGGAGTGAAATAGTTAACAGTATCCCTGGCTGCTTGTGACTCACTCCAGGGTCCCTTCCAGCAGGTTACTCTGTTGAGCAGCTAGGTGCAAAAGACACACTATCCTCTAGTGAGGGCACTGGTAGACAGCCATAGCCAAATATACAAAATACATCAGTGCATAGGGAGCTAACAACATCCTTTTCATTTTACTGAGAAGCCTTTGAAGCCTTTTAAAGCTACAGATTGAAGAGGAAGCATTTGGCCAGCGCTTCTGCAGTAGAACATGGCCTTTCCTCGGGCTTTCCCACCCGTTTTTGTAAAAAGACAAATTATTTCTGTTTGGAGTGTGTCCTGAAATACTGTAGCTCTAATCAGCCATCTTCCTAACCAGAAGCTGGCTCTGGGCCTGGCTGTACATTACCAATGGGTTGGAATTAGACGTTCTTGTAAGGGACAATCCTCTTCAGGAGTTCCTCACCCCTGCACAGATCACATGCCAGGGGACCTTGTTGTGCTCTTTAGATGCAGAGCTCAAGGCTGCCATAGAAAAGGGGAAAGAGAAGAATCAGAGAAGACCAAAAATCTCCAAAGACTATTTAATAACTGCAGAAGTTTTGTGGCTTCAGAGACGTGCACTGTATGCACCTGAGGGTACAACCACAGTTTGACCTGTAAAATATTGGTAGCTGTCCTTACAGATTGGTTTCACTCCAGTCCAAATTCACAGCCTAAAAGGTTAAATGTATAATACTTCATATTGTCAGTAATCAATTTTTCCTGCTTTCAGCAGTAGGAAGAAGGTGAGCATACAGCTAATTAAAATACATTTGTTGAAAAGGTCATGCAGTGAGCTACAGTTCAGTTGAATAGAAGGATTATGATCCTATTCACACAATCTGGTGACAAACATACTGAAAATGGAGCCTAAAAGACAATTAATCTGTTTTGCTGTCACAGAATGGAAAATGGCTCAAACTTAGCGGTATTCAGGTTCTCAAAAAAAATCCCAATCCTTAGTGTTCCCAACATGCTCTGCTACAGTGGTAATGGGCTATGGCCATGCTTTTCACAAGGGATTTAAGGAGTCAGCTGCTCTAATTCTATTCAAATACAGTTTGAGCATCTCATTCACGTTCCTGTAAAAATACCAGTTTATTTTACAGAAGTAATTTGTATAGTGCAGTCACATATTAGTGACTACTACCTCCTGGCAAATAACTAAGCAATTAAAATCTATGCTCTGTTTGAAATCACTGATCATCTCCTTTTTCCTGGGAGAAAACTTACAACAAACAAAGTTGTGTGTGCCTACATCTAAATGTTCTTCCGTGGAGTCTGATCTCAGTTCAGGAGTCTGATATTTGACTTTATCAAAGACAGGAACTGTTTTATATTTAGATTTTACCATCCACCAGAGGAATCTAAAGGTATGTCCTCTGCATGAATGCATAAAATAAAGAAGTTGTGAACATCACATTTTTCATGCCACTCACTGTTCTGAGTCAGACACCTCCATGACGCCATAGACCAGAGAAGATTTTTATGCCAAGGATAGTTGAACATTAAAGAGAAAAAGATTACATTCATCAACCTCTCACATTACTGAGAAGAGGTTTGAAAAGCCACATACTTGTGCTGCTTGTGATCATTATTCACTCTGGGGCTCTTTGTTGAAGTGCCAGCTCCCTATCCTAGTCAAATTTTATCACCAGGGCTCCTGCTGGAACTGAAGGAGCTCAGCAGTTCACAGAGCCTCTACACATGTGACCTATGAGGTGATGTTGTAGAATTGTATGACCCATGCATTCTTGAATAGTCATCATGTAGCAGGGAAAAAGATGCAGTTACCATTTGTACTAGTGGGAAGACTTTTCCATGCACGGAAATGCAGAACACCAGCAGAAACAATAACAAAGTGAGAATATGGTACCTACTTGATTATACTCAGAGGTAAAAATGTAAATAGGCAGACAGCAGTTAGCCACAGATAGTGTAATTGCTGAAAATGAAAGGCAGCCCAAAGCAAAGTCTATTTTTAGGTCTTCAGGTTGAATTACAGGAGGTTTAAATTCATTATACAACTATAAAGACTGACAGAATTTGGAGTTTCAGAATACACAATTTAATTCATGGAAACACAGGTGGTCAACAACTAAGACTAAAAGTTAAGTTCAAAATATAATGGACCAAAAGCCATTATATTTTGGCTTTTGGTGCTGAACTCTTAACTTCCTTCTCCTTCTGAGATTCCAGACCTCTTATGCAACCTAAAAGGTTGCTGGTATAGGTGATCTTGTATATCATCATTATGAAGGGCAATATCATGAAAAGTTTTGCCCAGCTATCTCCAAAATTTTCAGTAGCCTTGAGAAAGAGGACAAACTAGTATGAGCTACAATGCTTCTGCACTGCAGTGGGTAAACAACAGATCCAGATCCAACAAGGCACAGTAGAGACTCAGATGGCCATGGAGTGCCCTGTGCAACAACTACACCCTAATGGCATGATGGCATGATGCAAAGTGACATTTCCCCAGCCTGGAGTCCAATGGCCCCCAAAAAACATGTGTCACACAGGCATTCTCATATGCAGAATGGGCTCACAAATAGCCAGCATGCTGGGCAGGAAGATGCCTAGAGCTAATTGACACATGCAGCTAATGACAACAATGAATCTTAAGTCCTGTCCCTCAGGCAGAAGTTGCCACCAGAACTCTCTTGAAGATCGACATCTGTACTTTCCTTCTTCCCAAGGCCTAAGCAGGATCTCAATTTCACTGCCAAAGTAATTCTTATTACTTACTATCCTCCTCATTCCTCACACAAGGACAAAACCAGGAAGCTGTAGACAAACATGAAAAAGGATGCTAAGCAGCTCCTATGTTGAAATTATCACTGTATTAAAATAATACAAGATAGGTACAGGAACCAGGAAGAAGTGGTTGATGAAACATATTTAAAAAGCAAATTTGATTATATTATAGACCCCATAGTTTAAGAAAAAAACGTTCAACTGTGAGAAGAGAAGCCTGGTTTCCAGTATGGTTTAATCCAACACCCTAAAACAAGGGCTAAAGTGAGGTGTTTGTCATCCCAAGCTAGTGTCTGAACTAGTATAGAGTACAGCATTGTACTCACTCTATTACATCATCTCTGAACTTGTTCAGTGCACACTGGCACAGCCCCAGAGGCATCTCTGGCCTTGCCCCTAGGCCTGAGGGTTAGAAGATTTCATAGGGCCCTTCAGGCAAAGCAGAATTGAGCAGTGACCAGTTGACCACTTGGTAGATGAGCACAGAAACCACAAGCAAAGTTGGTACACTAAGAGGAAGAGGGGGCAGGTGTTCTCAGAGCTGTTCTGAAGGAGGACACAGCTGGGCTGGCCTCCCCAGGGGGCCCAGTCTGGCTGCCCATGGCCCCCAAAGGCTGGTCAGGCTGCCCTGTAGATGACTTTTCAGAGGGAAAGTTTTCACTGGGTTTGATGTTGTGTTGGATATGAGTTGCTCATCTCTTTTAAAACAGAGGGAAATTGGCAGGGATCAAACAGAGCCTTTAGGGATTTTCAGAGTCAAAATAATTAACTAAACTAAAAATAGAGTAAAATGAGAAATTCTGCAAGCAATGGCACAAAAAGCCCTTTTTTCTTCTTAGTTTATCTACTCTCTTACAGAATATGAGTTCTGACTTGCAATTTCTGAGACCACAGCTGGGATTTGTGATTCCCTCCTTCTCTCTCATAGAGACTTCAGTGTCTAATAAGGATTAAGCTCATGCTGCAGGCTTTATCACAGTGGGCACCCTAATTACAGTCTTACTACTCTACACAGTTGTTTATTTTCATCAAGCTTGTGGAATTTAATATATTTAAGACTGTTGTTCCACTTTCAAATCTATTTGAAACTAAGTAATGAGTTAAAAATGTACTCATGGAGGTTCTGTAGGTAAAACAAATGTATTCTGGATGATGACATTGGTCTTACTTAAGAAACCAGGTAAAAATCTGCAGTACCTATGAAGCTAAGGTACTTCCAAAGGTAGGGAGTAGTGAAGGGAAGTCTTCAAAGGTATGTTTTGGAATCACATGCTCAAGTTTGATAAAGTCCCACTCGATGATCTATATCTGGGAGATTTTTCTTCATTAAAAACAGAAAAACACAAAACAAAACAAAACTAACAAGCACTCCAGAGGAAAGGACTCATTTGTTTTCTTACTGTGTTGAATAGAAACATTCTTCTTTTGACCCACATGACCCTGCATATTGTTAGCTGTACTAATTGTAAACAAAAGTCACACTGTCAAAATAAAAGGGAGATGAATTAGCAACAATAGAGTTCATTAAAGCTTGTTAATCTTTAAGATGATGGGTGCAATATAATTGGAAGAAAGGCTAAGAGCTATGTGGATAAAACATTTCAAGGGAATACATTTCATTTCAAATGACAAAATATAATTAAAAGTGAGCTGTTAAATCAACTGTCAAAAGTGCAGTTACAGCTGTCTTTTTTTTTCTTTACATTTTAAATACAGTGATGTTCTCTAGCCAGCTTCCCCAGCCTGTCTGACCTACTGTGCTCTGCTCTGGTTTTAGCTGCAGGCTCCATCATGCTGCTTCTCATAGCTCCAAGGGAGACTGTACCCCTCGTTTTTTTTCACTCTTTTCCTCCTTTGTTTCCCACCTCATGTACTTAACTACCAAATCATCCCCGTAACAACATCTGCTGCAGCTTTCCTTTTTCTCACTGAACCCTACTTTCCTTCCCTAGCAAAACTGATACTCATTTTGACAGCCAGCCACAAAATCCACTGTTTGCAAGTGACTCTGTCCTGTCGGTAAGCCAGACATCCAGAGATCTGCAGTCTTCTGCTTCAGTCTGTGAGAGATCCTTCTATATCAAATACCTCAGCCTACTCTCCTGGACTCTTTCTATTTTAACTCTTTGCCCCACGGTCCTTGTCTTCTTCTCTGCAACTTTGCAGTCATAATATTTTACCAAATATCAATTCTTATTCATCTTCCTATTTGAGATGCCTGAACTTTTGCTAACAGTGCTTTTGTAGTGCTCTTCTGCTGGGCATGGTAGTCTCACAGATACGGTTCAGGTCCTCTCAGCCAGCGCAGTGCTCCATTGCCTGGACAACCTCTGCTATCACTGCAGTGCCAGATTTGTCCATCAACCCATATGAAGAGAAACCTGGGAAGTTATGCTTAAAGCTGCAGCATCTGTACCCACAGCATACACTAACCAAGAGGATTTTGCTTGTCTCCCTTTGCATTACTGCATGCTATCTCATCTCTCGGTTTAATGCTGCTTCCTCTGGTACTGCCTATCTCAGCTAGACAGTCAGCTCCTTGAATCACAAGCTTTTATGTGTAAGCTATCTAAACAGCACACATACACTAAAAGTGTCTCTTCCTTCAAACATAAGCCCATTATATTACTCTCACAGTCAAAATAGGTGCTTCCCAGGGAGGGAGGGAAGAGAGATGGGACTAAATAGTAGCATAAGATGATTTCCCCACCATATCATTACTTCTAAGTCCTCTGTTGTACTTCTGAGGTCTGGTTTGTAATTAGAGACTGGGTGCTCGCACACAAGCACCTGCCTTTGTCTGAATGTAGACACAGAGAGTTGCTGGTGACTATTGCCAGGGCCCTGAGGGCACCTCCCGCACCAGTATCCCCACCTGAACCCCCTGGGTTCCCCCCACCCTGCCTAGATCCTAGGACCCCATTTCAAGCATCCATCCCTGTCCCAGCAAGGCTGCTGCAGGTCCGGTCTCCAGCTACCTACAGGAGCTCAGGGGAACCCTGAGCCTTAGCCCTTCCCCATGGCCTGTGGAGCCATCCTGGGGCTTTGTCTGAGCCCATATCCTGACCCTCACCCACAGATTGGTGTTCTGGCCCAGCTTCAATCTGTCCCCAGGGAGGTGCCCGATTGCCAGGACTGAGGTTTCCCTGGTGACCTCCATCTGCTCCTGCGTCTGGCTGGGGTGGTGGGGTGAACCCTGGCTCTCCCATGGAGAGAGAGGGCCTAGCTCCCACAGGGCCCTGGCAGTTGTACCCAATGGTCCAGCATTTTCTACAGGCTTTCACAGAGAAAATACTGGGAATGGTTGGATTTTTTCTGCAAGAGCTGCCCCTGGGTCACCTCCATGTCTGTGCCCATACTGAAATTACCAGAATCTGTCAGATTTTCATGTAATATACAGAATTGTCGTGCTTATATTTGTGGAGGGCTATTTGTAGTGGATTGGTGCAAAGAAGCCACCTACCCCATATCTTTTGGCATCTCATATTCGCCTGGCTGTTGGGCTTACCACACTGCCTCCTGGTCGTGGCTGCACCTATGTGATGCTCCTGAAGTGTCAGATTCTCCCTTCCTCACACCAGTATCACAGGACACCTCCTAGATGTTGAGTACCGATTGCATTTACTGTAAACAGTAATCATGGAGGAATCACTTGATAAACAATATATTGTCAAAGTGCTGTTCCCACAGATGTCAGCAAGCTAACTTTCTGTCATTTTTTTACAGGAGTCATCTATTACAAGACACCTCCAGGTCTTTGAAGTATGTCCCATTGACCAGCAGCAGCCAAAAATATTGTCTCTGCAAATAAAGTAAATGTCAACCTTCCTTACTTTCTCATCTTGGAGTAACCAGCTTCCTCCTAAGTGCTGGGAGCTACCTGAGCACCTCAGGTCCTCAGGGCTCTGTAGATGAGCATCAATCTACCTCTTTTGCATGCCAGTGGCATTGCTTCATCTCCTTGGCTCAAAGGAACTGCACTGGTAGACTTCAGCCTCAGTCCGTGCTAGAAATTGTGTGAGCCGGACATAAAGATGTACCTCTAGACTCTGCTGTGAGATCTACTGCTGGAAATGAATGGTGATCAGATTCCCTAGGCAGGGTCTGAGCTCCTGCCTCTGATGCGACAATCTGAATTAGGTCAGCATCTCCTGACAGTATCTATTAAAAAAGTATCATCCCACTGGACGACCCAGAACAATCTCTTAAAAGCACTCCAAAGAGCTGGGACCAGCAGTGCTATCGTATCTGCTGGCTGCTTTCACCAAGTATGGAGGTAGTTCTGGGCACAGTTGGTTGTAAAATTAGCTGGGGTGGGGAAATGAGAGAGAATCCTGAAAAAGGGAAAAGAATCAGCAGCAAGTATTTCAGTCATTAGTTTGTATACTTTTATCCTGTCCCAGTCACCTCTTACTTATTAGTAATAACTCCTTAAGTCAGAATAACAACTCTGACTTTAGAAATGGGAAGTAGTCTGATTATGTGCATATAAAGTATCTAACACTCTGTGGATGCTGTATATAAATAATTCATAATGTTCCTAATAACATGACAATACTATTCACAATTTTCACCATTGTCATTTTCATCCTAGCAAAATAGGCAGAGAGAAGCCTCATCTGTACTAAATGAAAAAAAGTATAAACAGAAACCAAAAGAAGCAAAAGTATCCTTCTTTCTAACATATCTGAATCTGTGACCCAGAAGCTGTAAGCACTTCAGTTTCAGGCTCAGGATTAGAGTGTGAAATGAGTGGGACCAAAACTCTACCTAAACATGAAGATTTAAGGTGTCCCCAAAAGTTATCTGTTCAATTTATAGGAGAGAAATAGTGTACTATCTGAGGTAAATCTTTCAGTTCAGTGATATTTATACTGTCAGCTTAGGCCGTCTTCCAGATGAGGTATGTATAATAGTAATAAAAAAGATGATTATTGCAGGTTAATTGCATAACTACAAGAGTATACTACAAGGGTAAAGGTTGTTTCAATAACACTGCTGTGAACACAGATCAGCTTGCCCACCGTCATCGTATTTTAATATGCTTTCTTGTGGTGTGAATTATGATTAATGAATTTCTAGGTGAATGAAATACTATATTGTGATTAAACATAATACATTAAAATGTCTCTACTGGCATCTCTGTTCTAGAAAGGAATTAGGGTGATTCTTTAGTCTTTGCTTGTGTGAGGTATTCTAGAACATACTTTAGCAATGGTATGTGTGATAATTTTTGAAAATTGGAAGACATTTCTTCCAAATAAAGCTTATCATTAAACATGTCAATAATTAATAAGGAAGAAACTCTACCATCCTTTTAGAGTTCTGAACTGTGACCTTTGGCATGGGTATCTTTGGGGACTTAATATAGATTTTTTTCATTTGCATTCTTTAAGTCAGACCTTGTATAACACCAGTTCAATAAAGTGCTTGAATAGCATGTATGTCCACTACTGTCATATACATAGTTTTGGATAGTGTTGATTTTCTCACAAGAGCAGGGAATTTATGGTCATTTTGACCACACTGAAAAAATGCCTCATTTTAAGAGGCTCATCATTAAGTCTGGCAACAAGTCTGACTTAACTCAGTTGCAATTAAATACTATTGAACTATAAATAATACATAAAGAATTCAATTATTTTAAATACCTAATATTTTTATAAAGCAAAGAGTTTAATGTTGTATGAAGCCATGAAGTTTTCTTTGCACTACTGTTTTAATGAAAATATTATTGTTCACCCTAGTTTCTGATTTTTCACCCTATTTTCTGATTAGAAGTGTGTAAACAAAGCATACACATCCTGATTTTTAATGTTTTTTTTTCTTTCCGTCTGATTGTAAGAAAATGAATGACATTTTCCCTTTGGCTTTCTTTTTGGTTTCTGTTTTACTTTGGTAGGCATAAGCCACGTAAAACCAAAAGCTCAAACAACTGTCGCAGCTCAAGGATACAGACTAAAGACTAACAAAGAAATTATTCTGATTTTGAAAGATTTATATTTCAAAGGATGATGTGCTATGCTCCAAGTACAGTTGATGCAGTATATTCTCCTTAAATACAGCATTCTCATCCTAAAACTCAAAAAGGTGCAACCGCTCTGCCAGATATTGACGAAAAACTCCACTAAATTGTTTGTGCCACCTTCAATTCCCTGAACAGTAGCCCTTTAATATTTTTTCTAATAAGAATCATAGACCCAGGCTGCAGCATACTAATGAGTCTAAGCTTACCAATTACATTTTGCTCTCCATTTCAGATTAAACGACTGTCTACGCACTCATGCAGCTCACCCCCTCCCCACACCATGGTGTCCTGGTTTTCAAAAATAGAAATAATAACAATAATAACATACTGTATCTTTCCAGTTAGCTACAACTCTTTATGCTTTGTTAGGCTAATGATAAAGAAAATGCCTGAATCTCAATGTTATGGTAGCTGCTTCATGAGGATAATCAACTTGCCATGCATCCCTGACGCTTTGCACAGCAAAACAGAGAGATAGGCTTTAAGGAGTCAGAAACAGTGCATAGAGAAAACAAAAATAACCCACAGACGAGAGAGCAGAAGAAAGTTGACGGGTAAAGACAGGAGAACTGCTTGGAATTTTCCACTTCATTCTTTTCCTCTGGAAAAGAGTTTTCCCTATTACATGCCCTTTCCATTATTTTCCTTTAGAGAAAGGAAATTCTGGCAATCTTTGTGTCTACATTCCTGGCTAAGAAGGCAACTAGGATAACTGCTGTCCATACTCCATTCACCCTAGCTGCCAAAAAACCAGTGGTTTGGGGTGCTCAGCTTCCAGCAATACATGGAAGATTGTTCCCAGTCTCTCTGTTTGCCTGCCAGATGCAGGTGGACACCCAGGCATGCAAAAACACCTCCTTGGAGCTCAAACATCAGCAAAAACAAGGAGACTGAACCAGACCCATGCCTCTCATAATCTGCCCTCCACTTCTGTATGTCTGGCCCCATCTTGGACATCAACAACGTACTTGATATTCTATTAGTTGTGCTGAAAACATAACTACAGCAACTTGGACTTCTGAAATAGGCTAGCTGTCAACACAAAAATGCTCCCCAGCTCAAGGCTTAGCCTCTTGGATGCCAACAGATTGGGAAGAAAGAGAAGGAGAGTGAGGCTGCAACTATAGGCTACTTTTATGAGAGACAGGGATTGGATTTATGTAGAGTAATTGTAAGAAATGTTTGACAGAGACTTGTAGAACATGGTTATAATATTCCAGAATTTGATATTCACATGCATCCAGGAATACCATGGACAGGGTCCTTCAAGGGATATTTCTCACAGTTCTTCCTCTTGGGTAGTAGGCTAGTTCATTCCCTCCGTACTGGGAGGATGTTTTGTGCCAAGGGGATAACTATAGTCCTATGGAATTGTAGCAGCCTGCCTGCTCTGGAATTTTAGAGGAAACAGAACAGTTTGGGGAGATTTGGTGCACTCATCTTCATAGTGGAGAGGGCTACTATTGCCCTCTGAAGCCTACCAACACGCACTTTATATGTGGTAGCTGGACAAACTAGTTTTAGGTTGACAGCTTCACTGTTGGCCCATGGGTAGTTGAGGTCTGCCTTGACATTTTGCTGATGATTTTTCCGCTGTGTAGCTAGGGACCAGAGGAACACACTGAGCAAAAATTATCCCCATTGCTTGGTAAGATGCTTATCTATTGCTGTGCACAGCAGGAGGATGGAACTATTCTGAAAAATTCTTCTTGCCTCTAAGTGCCATGGCCTTGCATGGCCCTTATCTCAGACAAAAATCCCTGTTCATTGTTAATTAATTAATTTCTTCTGAGCATAACATACTTCCTTACTTTTTGCTCTATCTCACCACAGGTGGACTCCTGTGCTGTGCCAAACTCCTTTGTCCTGTGTGGTGGGGGGAAACAGTTTTCTCCCTGCATTTATAAAATGGTAAAACCCCAGGGGGGGTGACCCTTGAAATTTTGAGGTTTTACCCAATGAGTGCTTCTGCAAAATATAAACATATCACAAGCAGAATGGAAGAGAAGGTTAGTTGTAGTTTTTGTAGGAGAAGTAGTCAAGTTGTGAAGCCACCAGGAGAAACAGCAGGAGTCCCCGGCAGGGGGGCTACAGAGACTTGGAGCAGTGTTAAGCTGGACTATGTATCTATAGCTATGAGCTGGGGGATGTTTCTCCACTGTGAGCCGCAGCAAGAGATACTGAAAAGCAGCAGCAGAGACAGCAGTGAACAGAGGCTATGGCTAAAAGCCAACAGATAAGAACTGAACCAGAGAAGCAGCAGCAAACAGCATGCAACCAAAGAAGACACAGAGTTGTCTGAGAGAGCCGAGAGAGAGAGCCAGCAGCAGGGAGAGAGGAAGTTGGGGTAAGAACCAAAATAAAACCCCATACCCCTCTGAGACCTCCGAGAAAGGAAGAAGATGATGAACTCTTACTTGAAAGAATCTTGAAGTGCTACAGTGCTGCAGAAAGGAGCTGTAAAGCTCAGAAGGAATGCGGAGGGGGTGACCTTGGCCCCCACGCTGCTTGAGGCAGAGCACGGAGCTCTGCAAAGGGGAATTTGAATCCCCTGAAGATAGGGACCGTCACGAAGACCCCTGAGCTTCGTGATATGACGTAGTGAAGTGACCCTTGTCCCGGTGAACACAGCCTGTGGAAGAAGACCCTTGCTTGAAGATGAGTGGGCGAGGGGCTTGGATACCCCCTCGTGAGTACTGGCAGAGATCCGGCTACAGTTGCTGCATGGAAGAGTGAAACAGAGACTGCTGCCCTAGAGAAACTGCTGCTCTGAGAGTGGAAAGAGATCTTTCCTTCTTCCCTCCTGGACTTTTATTTGGAGGGGAGAAGAGGTTTGATCTGTTGTAAATACTTTTATGTCATGGTAGAGATAGCTAAGATTGTATATAATGTATTGTAGTATTTATTTGTACAGTCACTGTAATATATTCCCTTTCCCCCATTCTGAGACTCGTGTAGTGCCTGGAAAACCCATCTCTCACTGGGTTGAGATGTGGGAGGGGGTTTGGACTAGGGAATTGGATTTTTTGGAACTCTCAAACCATGACACCCTGCTTTCAGAGCAGGAAGAAAACCACTTCTCTTGAACCTGATAGCTCATGCATGAAGAGAAAAATGGGAAATGGACAATGAATTGGCGTGATGCCTGAAGAGTGGATGCAGCAGCCCTCAAATTGGCTAAAATTAATGAAGGAGGATGGCTGACCTATACTGTAAAGCCATTCCTGGATTGCTTAATGATGATGAGGAAAGGTAACAAACTTGCTGCATAAACCACGTTTTAATTGCCTTGTCCTGAGCCTCTGAAACATTGAAAGATTGGATAGGAAGGTTGATTCTCTTTGTCAGTTCTTTCCTAAGGCTGATTATATGTTCCCAAACTCCTTGCTGATTGTTGTAAAAATGTTCTGGCTGGTCAGAAAGGGCCAAGTACCCAATTTCATCCCCATCTAATTTTCATATGGCTAGTCCATTTAGAGGATTCTGGGGCCACCTTCTAGAATAGATTTGTACAAAGAATTTGATTACCTTCTCTGCACAGACTCCATAAAGAGAGCAGAACTCACTCAACTGACACACAGGAGGGTGCATGATTACCCTACTGAAATGACGGGTAAAACTTCACATGCGGGAGCCATGGGTGAGTATTAGAGAAATCACTGTTAGGTTACAAGTCACTAAATGACTCCCACTGGTTTGAATCAAGCACATATAGTGTAAGAGAACTAAGGGAGTTGACCTACACTGCAGTTGTTAATTTTTCCTGGTAGGTACAACTGAAAAAAACCCCTACAGCAAAACATAAAAATTACAGGTATCCTGTCTGTCCCTTTGGAGTTCAACAACACAAACTGCTGAACTGGCACAACTACGGAAGCGGCAAGACCTCACAGGGGAGGAAAAGGGATGGAGGCTTGGTGGTTTGCATTGGGAATTTTCTAGGGCAGATCCATGGCTGTGGAGGAATACTGTTCAATTGAAGAAGACCGCCTTTTATAGTTCTTGATTCATCATGTTCATCCTCCCCTCTCTCCAGGGTGCCAAATGTCAAATCATGCATTTTGACACCTATGGAGAGACAGGATTATGAGACCTTCAAAAGAATAAATAAAAGAAAAAGGGATTGTTGTTTTTGAAGGTGATAATTAGAAGTCAGATGCCCACCTAACAGCCCTAATTTGGACATGATGGAATATTGCTGAAAAGAAGAGTCCTCAGAGGCAGCTTCACTTTGATTACAGGTGCAAAGAGACATTATGGCCAGTTGCACTTTGTCTTTGACTTCAGTGGGATTTAGATTTCACCCTGCAAGTCTGTTTAATTGACATTAACATATTCAGATATATTTGCATCTCATTCCATTCAAATCTACTACTGTCAGCTTCCAGTCAGAAGTATAGCACCAGCTGCAGCCTTCACCATGGTCAACTCTACTGCAAAACCAATTTTATTCTTGGGTGAAGTCTTACTCAATTGCATCAATAACCTATCTGGAAGAGGACTCATTTGGCAATAAAGGTTAATGGACAATCACAGAATATTCTAAGTTGGAAGGGACTCACAGGGATCATCAAGTCCAACACTTAAGCCCATACAGGGATCAAACTCACAACCTTGGTGTTACGAGCACCATGTTCTAACGAACTGAGCTAACCTCAGGGTCAATCAGACAGTCTAACAAATATGGAAAGGTGAGAAACCTAAATATGACTAGGTTGTCCAAGCACCAAGTATGAGTGGGAGGATACATGAACCCCCCAGAAGTACCAGAAACCCCTGAACACCAAGGATGGAAAGGAGTTGATTAAAGTGGTGTCACTGCAAGAGCAGTAGTAGGATCATCTTTTTAGAAATGATACATTCACAGCTATATATAAAGCCAAGCTTTGACAATATATAGGAGAACAGTTTTACAGTGAGCCATTAAGCCCTGTCTCCTGAGACCTTAAACCTAGACTGAGAAAGTACCTTAAAAGCCAGGGACAAAGCTGCCACAGCCTGCAGTATGGAAAAGATGACCCAATATATCTTTTTTGTCCGTAATTTTTATAATTCTATGAGCTTTCATATTTGGAAAATAAAATTAATTTCTGTTCATTGAATGCTGCCACTGCCTTTTGCTTTGTGAAAGTAGAAACCTCTCTCCCCAAAAAGTTTCAGCTGCCCTTTATTGCAGTCTTTCATCACTGTCACATCTTCATCTTCAGGCTATCTGCACCAGAAAAAAATTGTTTAGAAACTAAGATTAATAACAGGTTTATTGGAAGTGGTGAAAATACAGTAGGATGCATGATTTTTAGCCTCTAGCTGTTAATGCAGCATCTTACATATGTTGACATTCTTTACCTTTGGAAAAGAGGAATGCTGTTTTTGCTGATACTGGAAATGTGGCATGTTCCCAACACCACTCTGAGAAGACAAGTAATTGTTGACCAGTTGCTATTAATAAACAAAGAAACCCTGACTTGCAGTATAGCTGTGCTTTCTGAGGACATTTTTTCCAATTTATCTAAGTTACCTTTTTTTTTCTTCCCAGCATTCCTTAAATGCATCGTGACATTTTTTAAATTATTTAAGGTTGAAATTAAGTAGAACAGTAAAAGAAATAGTGGGAATGGAAAGGAATTTTTGATTAAAACAGGGGTGACTGAAGTTAGATGTATTACTGTGGAAGAAAGCTGCGCTGTCTGTAGCAAGTGGCTAGCACTTACTATGAACTCAGAGAAAAATCAGAATTTCAACAAGACTCAGTAGGGCCAGAAAGGTGACACAAAGGAAAGCTGGACAATCAACTGTGAATAAATTCTCTGAATATTTTCTCCTTCCCTCTCTTACCCTCTTGGTGACAGTAAATCTTTGTCCTACCTATTTACTCACTCTTGAGTATCGTGTGCTAAGTAGTTAGTCCAAATTTCACGGAGTGAAACTTGTTCTATTGGGAAATAATTGCTCGGTTGGGGGTGAGGAAGGGGAATGTTTTATTACATATCTTGGAGAATGAGATGTGTTTGGATCATTAAGCCATTCTTTTCTCTCTGGATAAAATCAGATCAGAGGGCGCTGGAGACATGACAGCAACGGTAGCAAAGATAGATGGACATATACAGAGATAAGATGGATAGATAGATATGACACATGCTGATAACAGGTGTAGAAAACATTGAAAAAACTACAGTCTTTCTCTGGCCAGATGTGGAAACTGTTTTCTGGAATGTTACATGTGCTGTTAAGAATTTTATAAAAGCATTAAAGTGATCTGGTGTGTATGATTTATAATAACTATAAAGAAGTTACCAACCTGTAAATGGAAAAATGGAAAGGCTCTGAGGAGCAGAAAATCGTGGGACAACAGAAATAATTTGAAAAATGGTATCCTCAAGTAATATAGACACTTTCTCACAGGTATCTCCAGAGAAGAAACTTCTTACTGAAATACACAGCAGTCTTGTATCTAGTCCCTGTAACCGATTACATCATCTGCTATATTTAGAATAGCTCCAGTGTAACCATGGAAACTGCTTGTGCTTAAACTCACATTATTCCATTCAACATTAGTTGACAGTACGGTAATACTTTTGGAAGCTCACAAAACAATCTATCACTGTTATTATATGCCTATATATATAGCAACATGGTTTTTGTCTTTTCTTAAGAATGCATAGTGCAAACCCAGAGATGTCAGATTTCCGACAAAGACTACAAAGAGCCAGATTCATGGCATTGGAGTGCACATACAAGACTTCAGGAGAATTCATAGTACATCTCTGTAATTTGCTATAGGCCAGCTGCCTAATGAAAGGGCTCATGCTGTCACACTGCATGCATATTTCTGTGTGTCTGTCTTTCACATGCAACTTTTGAACTCAGTTTCAACCAAATTGGACAAAGACAAAAAAAAGGAGGCTTTTAATCTCCCACAAGGTCTGCAAAGGTAAGCAGCTATGCCAAAAAAATCTTAACCAGTGGTGCCACTGAAAGGCTACCAAAGGAAATCTTTATTAGACGTAGGAAAATCTAAAAAAAAAGAGGCTCTGTGATTTCTGCAGGTCATGGAATACTTATAATACTGATCATCATATTAGAAACCAAATAAAAACTATACCTATGCATTGCATTGCAGAAACACAAAAAATAATTTCCATTGTTTCTCTATAAAAGGCAGATTTGCAGAAATTATTAAGAAATCCCAAACAAGTATTAGAACTTCAAACAAATACCAGAAATCCTGGAGAGCAATTAAAAAAATTACTTAGAAGCAGAAGTCTCAGACTCAGACTTCCAAACTGGACTCAAGGAGCCATAATCATTGCAAAAGGAAATTGCTTTAAATTTATGCTAGTGATTATCTGAGACTGAAATGTAAAGTTAGTACTAGGGAACAAAATACTACAAATGCCCAGTTTTCACTGGGCAGGAATGTTACTATGAGGTTCCAGATGCATCAGTACTCTTCAGGGTATTTAGAAATGAAATATAAATAGGAATGAGGTGACTACATTTTCAGACTACAGTTGTTTACAAACAATTTCAGAAGGCTCTGCTGCTATTTTGTGGCTGAGTGATAAAATGGCAAATATTAAACTATGGTAATAAATATGAAGCAGAGTACGTGTATGGAAAATAACCCCAATTATACATGTAGAGGGATAAGCTCTAACTTAGCAATTGTTCCTCAGAAATAAATACTGGATTTGTAGGCATCTAAGAACAACAATGGGGAAAACAGGAAAATCAGATATTTAGAGTTACTGGAAAAGTTATCAGAGTAAAATGGAAAAGACCTTATGTCACACACATTTTTATGACTGCAGGTGATTTTAGTCACCTCAGAAGTGATGTAAGAGAACTGGCTAACACAAGGAGGAAGAAGAAAACAAGAGAGCCAGGCTATGGCATCCTTTCAAGAAGAGAAGAATAGATGAGAATTCCTCAGCCTGGAAGAGAGTCAGCTGAGGGGTGGTAAGATTAAAGCCTACAGGCACATGAATTGTATGGAGAAGATGAAGGGGGAGTGACTTTCTTCACGCTGGGGAGAGGATGAAACAGGAAGAAAGGAAATGGCCTTGACCCCAACTTCCACTTCATTTAAGAGTTCTGTCAGTGGTGCATCTTTTACATCTGTCCCAAGTCCTGTATCCTGTCTCTGAGTGGTTCTTGCCAAGAACGCACTGTCACATAAAGACACTGAAGGAAAGCAGAGGGAATAATTACAGAGTTTTCTAGCAACTATATATCTAAATGAGCAAAATATTCACCAAAGACCTTGCTTTTAATCCATTAGAGCTTCTTGGGTAGCTTGCTGCCTCTAGCAATATCCCAATTCTGCAGTAGCATCATGGCAAGACCAGTTGAATACTTTGACTGAGTGGCAAAGCACATGCTGTGAAAAGACTACAATTTTTCAATCTTTTCATCCTTTTTCTCAATAACAGCAGACAAAATTTGTTGTTGGCTACTCTTAAAATTACCAAGTTGGGCCATGAGACCAGACCATTAGAACAAAAGGATCTGATGCATTCAGTTTGGGGAACTAAAGGTGCCACAGCTTAGCTCTAGCCAAGTACCATGGTATCCTCAGCCCCGCTCCAGGTCTGTCGTGGCACCTGTCTTTGTCCAGCCGGGCTGTAAAACAAGTTGCTGAAATGATCTGAACTAAAAATAACCAAGCAGAAAAATCTACGCAAAATACTTCTCTGCTGCGAATGATGGCCAACAGCTTTCCAGCTGTGGAGTGGGTTTTGTCCGGATGACTTCTGTGGGAAAGCAGTCAAATGGATTTTCAGTGCAGTGGCTGAGCAAAGGAGGACAAAATGAAATGGTAGTGACAGTCAGTTCCTCTAGCATCAAAATATCCCCAAAATGGCTGGAAAGAGACATCTAAAAGTCAGTCCTCTATGTCGAGTGTTGGGGTCCCTTACATAGCATGGATCAAGGAATGAATCCTTCCTGCTGAGAGGAACTCCGCAACTCCTTGATGGTGGCAGATCACCAGTTATATTCTGCAAAAGCTTCCATATTGAACACATAAAAGCTATAAGTACTTCAATTTGAACAAAAATTATCACTCATATGTAGTAGATCGATTTTCAAGGAAAATTACTCATTCAGCTTTTATGCTTTTAACAAACTTTTCTCAAAGTCCCAATCCCTATTCAATCTCATGAGTTTCAAAGATCTTAGCTTGAAAAGCATATATTTTGCACGTTGATGTGCAAATATATTCGCAAATATTTTGCACGTTTCATGGTATGTCCACTTTTAAGTATTCCAGTGGAATTCTTAAAACAGAAAAATCAGATTGTTACCAACATCCAGAAACTAATTAGGAGGGGAAAGTACATTTCAAACTGCAAATATTCCTTTTTATATTCCCAGTGCATTACAAGTTGAATAACAACTTGATTTTCAACCCCCACCTCCTTCTGCAATGTTAAAAATGTGACTGGAAAATATTATATCGCCAGTCTGAAACCTTGTTTTACATTTCCAAGTTGTAGCCTAAGGCAATAGTTTCAAACACTCAAGTGGGAAATCCTGAAACTGGAGGCTGGAATGTCCTCTTGGAGTGGAGAGGCACCCTGAACTAATGCATTGTCTGCATGTTGATGTTTTGTAGCATCTTATTTCATCTAATGGGGTAGAGATTATTTCAGATCTACATTAATTTGCTACGCAAAATCATTAGACTCCTTCAAATCATTTGCATCTCACTTTAATCTTTCAGCGTAATATAGACACATAGTGCCCCATAATATGAACCAGCTGAATGGATTCCAATTTATCAAGAAATTGTAAATTGCAAAATATCAAGCTGAAATGGTAGTAACAAATCCAGTGATCATTGTCCCGTACATTTTATGTTGTTATTTAAGACCTCGTGGGAGATCAATGCTGTATAACCTATGCTGTATAACCTATTTCTCAGGATTCTTGTCAGATATATGAACTCGTTGCAACTGTTTTCACTAATATATTATGACTTGTTTATGATACTGAAGAATAAGTGATGGGATCAGCATGGTCAGAGTGGAATGGGAAATGATGTGGAAATCATCTGGAAAAGGTATATTTTTTTTCCTGTCTCTGTATGCATATACTGAAGGATTATTATTAGCCTATTCCACAGACCTCCCATTTGCATCCCTCACACATTGTTTTTGGACCTAGATGTACCCTCTTTGTGAAAAATACAATATCTAGAATACTCACTGACTCCTTAACAATAATCACAGCACTCAGACTCAAGATTTAACTTTAAAATTAAATTTAGAACTTGCTGAGAAGATATGTCAGCAAAACTTTAAATCTGTGGATTTCTTCACAGATTATGTGGCTGCCAGGCAAGCAATACCCTACTTTGACAGCAACAGATGTAACAGCTCATTTTGTCCTCTACTGCGTCCCTGCCTACTCCTGCTGGTGCATATGGCTTCCAGGAACCAGGAGACTGAATCTCTCCAGGAGAGATTTCCTGCTCAGCTGCAACAGAGGAGATGGATCCAACAGGTCCTTTTGGGGAAGTAACACATCAACTACCCACTGGGCAGAATATTTGTGATTACACCACCTTTACTTTTCCACTTCTTCAGCTAGCACTTCCAGTGAATAGGCCAGGTCTTGTCAGGAAGACACTGGAAAGCGCAAGCAAAAGACGAAGTTGGTTATCCTCCCTCCCTTCTGTGGGAGCCCCTTCTGATAATGAGGCTTGAAAAGCAGTTGTGGCTAAAAATGTCAGGGAGAACAGCCCTGGGATCACTGCTGGCAACATTTCATACTCCTTTCTGATACATCTTGAAGCCAGGCTCCCTTGCTCTGTGTCCCATTCCCATGTCTTATGTGTTCATACCCTCACGTGCAGTCCCCAGTGTCATCGGCACCTCAGAGCACATCTTTCACATTGACAGCAAAAGGAATCATGTCCCTGGTGAGGCTGCTGTATGCAAGCTGTTTTCAGCATTATATCCTGGATTTCCCAAAAAGCTTGTGCTATCAGTACAATTACTCCCATTTTACAGAGGACATAACTGCAGCTGAGAACTTAACGGTCTTCTCAGAGATTTCTCATGTGAATAACATTTTTAGCTCAGGAATACCTTTAAGTATATACTTAAGTCCCTTTACACTGCTTTCTAGGACTATGCTATTAAAGACTTATTTTAAAGCCCACTTTAAATCCTATTGATTAAACTCCATGCCTATATGGCTTTCTGAGAAAGAAAACTTCAGCAAATTGGAGTCTCATGTATAAAATGGATGACTAAAAAAAAAATGCTATTCACTGTAGGCACTCAACAGAACAAATAAATGTATCAAGGTCTTTCCTGCGTGTTGTCAGGCCTGATCAGATTCAGTTTGGTCTGTCCTCTGAGCAGCAAAAGTACCAGCAGTCTGAAACTGTAACACATAAAATAAGAAAAATAAACACAACAGTTTCATGTGATAATGAGAATGCAATCTGTTTTCTGTTGCCTTTCTTTCCTGCCCTGACAAAAAAGTCTTTTGTTTTCCACAAAGCATTAAAGAATAATAAAACCATTTGTCTAATAATGGAAGGTTTAATTTCCCATTGTTTGCAATGCCTTAACATATCCTGCATCATTCCGACAAGGTAGTGAGTTTTGCAATCAGTACAGTCCTATAACTGTGCTTCTGTGAGAGGGTGCTTTAAAAGGTTATGCTCTACCATAATTTCTCATGCAACTCAGTTGCTTCCTTTTTCTTTCCTCCCTGCACAATGATTTGCAGGACACAGTCAGAATAAGTTATTTGTAAAGCCATCACTTCATTTCATACACACCGATATATAGATCTCTCACAGCAAAATACTGTACAGTTCATTGAAATAAAAGCTGTAATGGGAGGAGTTAAATTGTAGGATGTGTTGCAGTTGTCAAGGAGAAACTATTAAAGCCTTTCTCTTTTCTGTCATAAGATAATATGTACCTTCACAGTACAAATAAATAACTTTACAAATAACTTTACAAGTAACTATTTAATTATAGTAGTCAGTTTCAAGTTCTCATTCTTAATCTAGTTAACCGTGTCTCATGCCCATCTGTAGGTGGCATCTCTTCCCTGATGACCTGAGGCACCATGGGCCCATCAAGCTAGAACAACTTTTCCTTATGCTGCCTAGATCTACCTGCAACACTTTGACTTGTGCAACTTGGTCTGCCTGTTCGTTGCTGTGACGTTCTTCATTTGCTTGGTTTTTGGGCACGTGTGGTGGACTCTCACGATCAACTTCTCTACCTGGGCCGCAACGTCTTGCCACATTTCAGAAGCCCAGATGGCTTTCCCTTTGAGTTGCCAACTGGCCTTCATCCATGTCTAACCATCCCCACAGAGCATTGGTTACCATCTACGAGTCAGTGTAGAGGTAAAGTCTTGGCCACTTCTCTCATTCGATAATGTCCAAGGCCAGTTGGATGGTTCTGAGCTCTGCAACTTGACTTGATCCACCTTCTCCTTCAGGGGCTTCTGCAACTCATCATGGAAGGCCCCATACAGCTGCATTCCATTTTCAGTTTGTCCCTACAATGTGATAGGAGCCATCAGTGAAAAGAGTGTATTATTTTTCATCATCTGACAGTCAAGTTGTATGGTGGAGCTTCCTCAGCAGGCGTCACCTGCTCTTCTTCCCCTTCATCTGCTAGACCAAAGTTCTCATCTTCAGGCCAATTTGTGATTATCTCCAAGATCCCAGGCTGATTAGACTTTTCTATCCCAGTGCGTTGTGTGATCAGGGCAATCCACTCGCTCCATGTAGCATCGATGGCATGATGTGTGGAGGGAACTTTTCCTTTGAACATCCACACCAGCATGGGTAGTTGGGGTGCCAGGAGAAGCTGTGCTTCTGTGCCAATCATTTTTGAGGCAACCTGAACTCCTTCATAGGCTGCTAGAATCTCCTTCTCTGTTGCAGTGTAGTTGGCTTCAGACCCTTTGTAGCCTTGGCTCCAGAATACAAGCAGTTGTACTCGAGTCTCCCCTGGCACTTTTGGCCAGAGGGTCTGGGAAGGATCATTCTCCCCAGCTGCAGAGTAGAACATGTTCTTCACCTCCTATCCTGCTCTGACTGGCCCAAGGGCTACAGCATGAGCAATCTCCTGTTTGATCTGTTCAAAGGCTTGTTGCTGTTCAAGGCCCCACTGGAAATTGTTCTTCTTATGTGTTATGAAGTAGAGGGGATTTACAATCTGGCTGTATTCTGGCAGGTACATCCTCCAGAAACCTACAGGGCCTAGGAAAGCTTGTGTTTCCTTCTTGCTGCTCTGTGGGACATTGTTGTTATCTTGTTAATACTTCTGTTGGGATCTGACAGCATCTGTTCTGCCACCTCATTCCCAGAAACTGGATTTCCCAGGCAGGTCCCTCGACCTTACTTTGTTTGATGGCAAAACCAGCTTTCAGGAGAATCTGGATGATCTCTCCTTTCTCAAAGAGTTCTTCTGCCATCTTCCCCCATACAATGATGTCATCAACCGTACTGCAGGTGTTCTGGAGCCTCACCTTTCTCTAGTGCAGCCTGGATCAGTCTGTGGCAGATGGTGGAACTGTGTTTCCACCCTTGGGGCAACTGGTTCCAGCTGTACAGCACGCCCCTCCAGGTGAAAGCAAACTGTGGTCTGCATTTTGCTACTAAGGGAATGGAGGAAAGTGCATTAGCAATGTCAATAGTGACATACTACTTGGCTGCCTTGGGCTCCAGTTCATATGAAACTCCAGCATGTCTGGCACAGTGGCACTCAGCAATGGGATAACTTCATTCAAGCCATGATAGTACACTGTCAGTCTCCATTCTCCACTGGGCTTACGCACAGGCCAAATGGGGCTGTTGAAGGGTGAGTGGGCCTTGCTGCCCACCCTCTGGCTGTCCAATTCATGAATTATCTTGTGGATGGGAATCATGGAGTCTCAATTTTTTTGGTACTGCCAAAAAAATGCACTGTCATGGTAGCAACAGGTAGTTGTTGTTCCTCCACCTACAAGAGTCTTACAACAGGATTTTCTGACAGACCAGGCAAAGTGTTCAATTGTCTAATCCTTTCTGTTTTCAGAGCAGCAATTCCAAAGGCCCACCAATGTCCTTTTGGGTCTTTGAAGTTGCCATTCCTGAGGCAGTCAATGCCCAGGATATGTGGGTTGTCTGGACCAGTCACTATAGGGTGTTTCTGCCACTCCAGCTTCTAACACTGTAAATTCTTGGGAACCCTCTGTCACCCCAGAAATGGAAACAGACTCTGCCCCTACATGTCCTGATGGTATTAAGGTCCACCGAGCACCAGTGTCAAGCAAAGTGTTGAATTTTTGTGGTTCTCATGTGCCAGGCCATTGGATCCACACAGCCCAGTAGACCCTACTGTCCCTTTCCTCCCCCCTGGCTGGAGGCAGGGCCTCTCTAATACTGGTCATCATAGCTGTTTCTACTGACCTATAAACATATTCGGGAGGTACCTTCTAAAGGGTCAGACATGCCATTGTCCAGTCTGTTTTGCCTAGGCACTTGTTCATGGGAAACTGTCACTACATTCACCCTTGCTGACTTCTGTTTGGTATTTGCTTTCTCCTTCAGCTCCCATACTCAGGCTCAAGCACGGCTAGCTCTCTCAGTCATTGGATCCCTTGTTCCAGGGGCTTGCTGCAGCTGGAGATCTTTCTGTGGGGGTTTCAATGACCATGTCTGGCTAGTCTTTGTCATTAAATTAACAAATATCAGCAAGGGGAAAATAACTCAGAGAAATTTTAGGGTTTCTAAAAGCCTATTATTACACAATTTTTTTTTTAAATGTTTTGGCTTAGGAAAATGAATTAGCAAAAAGATTAGGCTAAACTGATCTCTAAGTGCAAGCATCATGGAAAGGATTGAATGCTTAATAATTTCAGGCCATGCCTAATAATAATTGAGAATAGTGCTTGTCTCAAGCATAATAATACTAAAGGATAGCAACACCATTTTAACTGGAAAAAAGTGGAAGAAAAGAGTTTGGTCTGCTTTGATATTTAGGATGCAGTCTTTGACTTTGTTAAGATAAAGTTGAAGATGGAATGACTTATTCATATAAATGTTACTGTAGTAACAAGCCAGCAAATGAAATAATGAAAGTGGTTCCTTTGTTTTAAGGGGGAAACTACATATTTCATCCACTGAAAGCTCAATAGTTGGTACACTCCAAGGCAACTCTAACTTACATCCACACCTGCAACATACCAGTTCTGCATGATCCTGAATCCCCCCTACATATGGCCATTTTTAGCATTCAGAGCAGCGCAGGAGCAATTGCCTCAGTGAGCCCCATGCTGCATGAGATGGGTATTTCAGCGTCACCCAGAACCTAGTCTTGCAATGAGCAGAGAAATTTTTTTCTTTTTCTAAAAATCTAGGTAGTTTCATTCAAAATGTTTTGTTAAAAGAAAACTAAGGTCAAAAAGCAAAGCCCACAAGATCAGGAAATGTCAGCACAAAAATGATAATGAAAAGATTTTCAAAAACACATTTGTGGAAACGGATGAGGATACAGAACTTTGCATGTCCAAAGCATTTAAATCAATTAGTGAGAAACCAACAAAAGGAATAGAGTAGGGGGTTTATAACGCCTGATGAAAGTCAGAGCCCTGTGCCTAAAACACGGACTGCCATTTGGTGCCTGAGGAAATTCAGCACCTAAAACTGTCCCAGCTGGCACAGTGAGACAGGGTTGCCTGACTGAAGGCAGCAGACCAGAAGGGAACAACCCAAGCCTACTGGCATGAGGGACAGCAACATGCCAAAAGGGCATCCCTGGGAAAAGGGTCTCTGTCCCTGACACCCAGCCAGGGAGCACTGTGGGTGAGGCAGTGGGCAACGCCTGACCTTGTGTGCTGCAGGGTGTCCCTGCACACTGGCCAGGGGGGCAGGGGAGACCCACACATCACTCGGAGCTGAGTCACTAACCCCTCAGAGCAACTGTGGTGCTCAGGACACTCACCTGGGAATGGGAAATTCAATATTTCCGGCATAAATCAGAGCATTTGCAAGCTGCCTAGTGGTCTCAGATGTTCCTGCTGGCTGTCAGAGCCCTCTCTGACCCGCTTTGTGGGGGAATGAATGTACACACAACTGCCCCTTACAGGTGTGGGTGTCTACATGCATACATAGACATTTTCTATTCTATATTCAGTGTTTAAAATGGGGTTCATCTGGAGACCATCAATACCAAGGTGCCAACCAGGGTGCCACAGGGAACGCTCACCAGTCAGGATGAACAACCTGTAGAGTGAGACTTGTTTTCCTGAAAGCTGTAGTTTTAATCATAGGTGCTTTGGCTTATTTAGCAAGTCCATTTCTATTCAGCTTTTTCTCATGACATCAAAAATCAACTCATCAACAGTATTTGGTTCTGTAAACAAACCCAAGGCTAGGCTAGGAGCAATACCAGTTTATACCATCAGAGAACCTGGCACATATTCTTTCATGTTCTCTCCTTTTATTTTTTTTTCTTTCTGATTTTTTTTCTGGAAGTATTTATTTTAAGTAACTGTACATAATATCAGAGAAGACAAAGTGCAATGTGATATTTTTGTAGCACATTGCTTAATGTCCTGGGTGTAATCAATTGAGACAATGTCTAGCAGTGGAGAGTTTAAATAAGGGTCAGATTCTCGTCAGGAAAAATTTCACTACTTCTTCTCTGTAAAAAACTTAAAAGTATATGTAGTTTGACCAAAAAACTTATTATGGATAGCTTCTTTTAAACAGAATATCCTCTGTGTCTGATATTTTTCCCTTCATTATCATCTAAGCTGGGCTTTACAGACTACCTTACATCAGATCATTTCAAAGCAACATCTGTTGTTTTCAAGGTTAAGTTTGCTGTTACAATAAAGTACTGCTAAAATGTTAGCTCTCTATAGGAATACCTTGGCTGAGGTCCACTTTATGCACAAATTATTGTCTTGTAATACTGCATTGAAACTAGAAGACAATGTAAACTAAATGACAAGGATATTTATTTGGAGCTTCAGCTTAAGAGCACTGAAAGACCCTGGCTTTACACTATTTTTGAGCCTGTGTTCATGAAACAGAGGGCTTATCCTCGCATTCTCACACCTCCCCAAAGTGCCAATAGATTCCTCCACTGGAGTGACCGCATCTCATCAGCCAGTGCAAAGGATAAGCAGAGCTGGATGGGACCATAGTTCTTGCTTGTAGGGGATCCCCATCAGTGTTCCATCCTAAAAATAGTGTTGATGGATTATCACAGAACCCTTCCAGGAACAAAACCTCAGTTGGGGCATGATTGACTGAGCAGACAAGTCAACAAAATTATTTTTCTTGCATTTATGGTAGTTATTTTCATTCTGCTGAATTTAATAAACTAAGATTAGACAGACTTCTGGTAATTTTCTTGTTACCAATTTACCTTGTTTGTTGTACTTAAAACTGCCTTTTATTCCACCTGAGCTATTTATTAGATCAACTTGTGTAGGTGATGATGCTTGGGAAGTACGTGACTACACAGGCGCTGTCACTGCTTCATTTTGGTTTTGGTCGATAGCCTGAAACCCCAACCTCCAAGTGGGGCAGATTAATGTTTGTACCAAACAGCTCCAGCAGCATCATGGGTCTCAAAAATTCTCCTTAGCAAACAGAAGTTTCATTAGAGGTTAGAAATATAAATTGGTGAAGTGACAGATTCTATGGCATGATGGAAGTTCAATTATAAGTGGATAACATAATATAACAAGTGCAGATGAAATCCTATTAAGGTCTGAAAATCCAATATCTCATCTTCCTGACTTTTAATTGATCTTTACACATATTGTCATTGCAGTCAAATATTTGAAATGATTCCTGTACACATAAACAAATGTAAGCACATTAACTCTGTTAATAATTTTAACAAGTAATTTGTATTTCCCATTAGAGTATCTTACAATTTGCTTTACCATAATTAAAGATATCATCAGTGATAAGCTTTAATGTGTTATTTAAACTCTGCTTGTTTATAAGATTTGCTTTTATCATTAACTGCAGGTTGATAAGACCCACATCTTAATGAAGATACCCTCATTAAGAAATTAGATTTTATGCCTAAAGCAAATAGGATGTTCAGGAAGGGAGGGACTGCTGATTTTTTTCATAAATCCTGAATATAGACCTTTATTCCTAAGGTTGATCTCTGGTAAGTCAGGCAAGTTCATCAGACCATGGCTTTCAGTCTGTTTTACCAGAAAAGCAACATTTCTGTCAAACAGCATATCCTTCACTTGCCATAAAATTACACGTTTCTGTGATATCTAGAGTACTGACGGGCAAAAGAAGTTCTGCACATAAAGACAGTTATGGAAACTTGCTCTGGAGCAAGGTCACAGGTCACTTTTCTTTTGAGTAGGATGAAAAGCCCTAAAGAATGGAAGTCCTTTTGCCTGGGTTTCTCGAAGCCCAGACAGCAGAGGCTTTCAAGTACCAAGCTAGAGAAACAAATGAGATGCATGTGATATGGGACACCAGTTAAATCCTTTGCAAATATTTTGCTTCTTATGCACTTCCAAATCAGGTACAAAACATGCTTCCTTTATTCTTGGCTAACACAATGGGAATAAACAGACTATTTGCCTCTGCCCCTGCTCTGTCTTGTGCAATTGATATGTCTCACTTAACAGCAGTGTTCTGAACAGCTGTTCAGAGATGATTTCTTTTACGTTATTTGCCAAGAAGAGAAAGAGAACTAATATGTATGTTTCCAGCTTGAGGTCTGAACTGTTTGCTTGTGGTAAAAATGTGACTTTTGAGAGTCTTTCTTTAGATATACCCTACTCTGACACTTTGTAAACAAAAACAACTTTTGTCACCAGCTATGACTAATCCATTGCTTTAGTTCAGTAAGTAGAACATATGTTCAATTCATAATCAAATAGCTGAATTTATCCTTCAAGGCTGAAAAACAGATGAGTGGTTTAGCTATATTTTTAAGGTTATAAGACTTCTAGATAGAGGTAAATAAATGTCCTAGTGAATAAATTGGCAGAGTAGGTGGAGGTGAAAGTAATTTTCCTTAGTTTATTTTCCACTTGTGATTTGCTTAGAGGAGTTTTTTTTGTCCTCAATTTTATTTTAAGAAATGAAACACTTATTCCCTAGCCTCAACACCTGCTGCTTTACTGTTCTTATTTTTGTGTGGAGAGATGATCTGGACCTTAATTAAAACTGGAATCACTTCTTCCCGTGGAATGATATTAAATATTTTGCTAGCAAGAACTAGCATGCAGTAAAAACTTTTGATGAAACTTTCAACATTCCTTCAAGAGATGTAAAAAGACTACAAAGACATCACTGGCAAGTAATAGATTGATGCTCTTCCATTCCACATATCATTCAGAACAGCAAAATAATTTGCATCCTCCTTCTCCAAGATCTCAACTACCCTTCCTCTGTAACTTACATTTTCTGAATTGTTGAGGACAAAACAGATTCAAGCATAACATTAACTGAGAACTGTTTAACTATGCTACTATAATTTCGGATTGATTTTATGTTAACTTTTAACCAAACACAGATTGCACTTCTTAAAGAAGGCTTTTGGGAGTTCCTAATAAATTGCCTTTCCAATCTCTAATGGAGCATTAGTAATTATTGGAAACAACTGAATTTAAAGTCACTTAGAAACCACAGAACAGTAGCTTGATACAGTATATTTCTGTTTCACTAAACAGCTCTGTTAAATGAAATTTGTATCTGACAAAAAATACTAGAAAAAATACTGGCAAAAATTTATCTTGACTGTAAAATTCTATGTGATCTTCCTGATATCTCATATTCTAGATAGTAGGTTCATCACCAAAAACTAATGTAGTGATTTTAGCAGACAGAAGCAGACAGAATATGCCAAGTTGGAAGGGACCCATGAGGATCAAGTCCAACTCCTGTCCCTGCCCAGGACCCTCCCCAAGAGCCACACTATGTTCCCAAGAGAATTGTCCAAATACTTTTTGAAGTCTGTCAGGCTTGTTGCTGTGACCAGTTCCCTGGGGAGCCTGCTCCAGTGCCCAACCATCCTCTGGGTGAAGAACTTTTTTCTAATATCCAACCTAAACCTTTCCTGACACAACTTCAGGCCATTCCCTTGAGTCCTGTCACAGGTCACCACTGAGAAGAGATCAGTGTCTGCTCTTCCTGTTCCTCTCACAAGGAAGTTGTAAGTGCAGTGAGGTCTCCCTTCAGTCTCCTCTTCTCCAGGCTGAATAGACCAAGTGACCTCAGCTGCTCCTCATATGGCTTCCCCTCAGGGCCCTTCACCATCTTCATTGCCCTCCTTTGGACACTCTCTAACAGTTTAATATCTTTCTTATATTGTGGTGCCCAAAACTGCACACAATGTTCAAGGTGAGGTCACATCAGTGCAGAGCAGAGCGGGACAATCCCCTCCCTCGACGGGCTGGCGATGCTCTGCCTGATGCCCCCAGGACACAGTTGGCCCTCCTGGCTGCCAGGGCACTGCTGACTCATATTCAACTTGCCATTGACCAGGACCCCCATGTCCCTTTCCATGGCACTGCTTTCCAGCACCTCATTTCCCAGTCTTTATGTACCTATGGGCTTGCCCCATCCCAGCTGCAGAATCCGACAGTTTCCCTTGTTGAACTTCGTATTAGTGGTTGCCCAGTCCTCTAATTTGTCAAGGTCTCTCTGCAGGGCCTCCCTGCCTTCGAGGGATCCAACAGCTCCTCCCAGTTTTGTGTCATCTGCAAACTTGTTTAGTATTCCTTCCAGTCCTGCATCCAAGCCATTTATGATGTTGAAGAGCACAGGGCCTGAGATGGAGCCCTGTGGAACCCCACTAGTGACAGGTCTCCAATCTGATGTCACCCCATTCACTGTTACCCTCCATGCTCAACCCATGAGCCAATTGCTCACCCACCACATGATGTATTCATCCAGCCATATGCTGGATATTTTGTCCAGAAGGATCCTGTGAGAGACAGTATCAAAAGCTTTACTGAAATCCGAAAAGATTACATCAACTGGCTTCCCTTGATCAACGAGGTGGGTTACCTTGTCATAAAAGGAACTCAGGTTCAATGAGCAGGACTTTCCTCTCATGAAGCCGTGCTGGCTGTGATTGATCACTGCATTGTCTTTCAGGTGTTTTCCAATACCTTCCAGAATACTCTTCTCCATAACTTTACCAGGCACTGAAGTGAGATTGACAGGCCTGTAGTTTCCTGCAGGATTAATGTGCACTTATCTTCAACAAAATCTTAGCCAAGAGAAAATAAGTGGGACCAGGGCAGGTAAGAAAATGAGTGAATAAAAACACAGTCCTGCTTGCGGCAGTCAAATTATAATGGTTTGCCCACAGAAAGATGAAAACAGAGATATCTGATTATTCAAAGTTAAGACAGAATTTCTGGTGATGACCAGATCTTTAGACTTTCCTTTCAGTTATTGGTTAAGAGCCAAGGAAACCCAAAAAACACACACTGCTGGCTAACAAGGATCTTTGAGTGACCAGAGGTTGCTATGATGCAGCAACTGGACATGAATGCATTGTAGTGGGACATATGAATGGCCTAACAAGTCCTCTGTGTCTTTTCCTGCCCTCTGATGCTTGCTTTAGATACAAAATCCTTCAGTAATATTTCTGTAGTCCTCCTGTTGGTCATCTGGCACAGCTGGTTTAAGCAGGCTGACTGTGCAGTGAATCAAAGATGGTCCAGAGAGAGAATCCACTTCTGTGTGGATTATCTTTTGCTGCTGACAATCCCCAATTTTCAGCAGTCTGTACCTAAGGCAAGGACTTACTAGTAGGCACCATATAGCCATGGCCAAAGGCCCCATCACCTTGGAACTGCACACAGGCCTGAGAGAAAGCTTCCTACCCCTTGTACCCAGCATGTTAAAGCATGCTATGCTGTCAGTTCATGCCTCTGTTCTTGTCACAGCTCGCTGCATCCCCAGCCTGCTCACAATACTCACTGTCCCTGTTCATTCTTGCTCCTTTTTTCAGTGCTCATCCCCACACGACCCTGAAGCCCACACATATGTCCCACTCAGATGCCAATCCCCTATGTCCCTGCCTCCCATTCCTGCCTTTTGTAGACCCAGCTCCCACCTATACATTTTTCTCCATTCAGTGTCTGAATCACCTCTTCAGTCTCCTTTCCCCATTAGCTGCTTCCACTTTGGCTGTTACTGCCACTCAATTCTCTTTCATATTTCCACTCTATCCACAGCAAACACTGCCCGGGTCTGCAATAAATTTCAGCTAACCCATTTCTTGTTCCTTCCATCAATCTACCCTGGTGCCTTTTATCAGTTTTCTCCCTAGAGAATTACTTGCCCTTTACTTGGCCCCTATAACACTGTTGAAGTAACTGTATTCCTATCATGTCCACTAATCTATCTTCAGCATTTATGGTCCTCAGGTCATTACAGAGCATAGGTACCGCTACCTTTCCTGAGATCACCAATTACCATTGGAACCACTGCCTTAAAACTCAACCCATTAATTAGATATTCTTGCTAGTAGCCTCATCTCCTTCTCACTAGCTCATATATACATTTCAGTACCTTTGCCAATCTATAAACAAAGGAACAAGACTGCAGGACTTGTATTTGCACATACTTTCTGCCAGGCAGAGCTGAAAAGGCTGTTATGAATAACAATACTCCCCTCCACCTTTGCAGATTGCCAGATTCCCTGGCCTGGTGCGTGGCCCATGAAAGTTCATCTGTTGACTTGAGTGGTCAATGAATAGGATCTGCTGCCTTATTTCTTTATTTGTAAGAGCAGACAGGAGCAACACGACCAAGCAAACATTTTTAAGATTTAGGAGAGGGTTTTTTTTTAATCTGCTCATTTCATGGTATGCCATGACTCATGGAGGTCACGGGTGTGACTCAAGAAAGCAAAAAGCCCACATATATTCTGTGTAGCACTCTACTGGTGGAAAGAAATGCAAATGTTCACAGCCAGCAAGCAGTTAGCTTACCTCATCCATTACTTCAATCTGCGTATTCTCATGTGTGCAGGAACCTTCTTAGATAGGTCTAAAATGAGACAGTGATTGATTATGGAAGGAACTGTTATGTAACTTCAACATCATCTCCGTTTCCACAACCTTAATCACAAAGTTCCAAATGCATTCAAGTGACAAACCAATTTAAAAACAATTTGACTCCCAAGACAATCACAACAGGGAAAGACTTTAAACCAAGCAGGTATTACAATGCAATTAGCACAATTAACCCTTTGTCACAGCAGCAAATCAAGAGTTTCCACCTCTTACTGTTTCTTTAAATGTCTGCTATTGGAAAAGTGACTTCCAGCAGGGAGGAGTTAACACCACGGCAATCTCTCCCTCACAGATTTTTAACAGTCACCAGGTGGCAAAATCTATTTATACACCATATGTTTGTAATAGGATCTCAATTTGTAAGATACAACATTAAATTTCTCAAATGAATATACTGAACAAAACAGCATGGCAACTGGAGCCACAATAACATGATGAAATGTATTAAAATCAGTGTTAATATAATAATCAGCTGTGTTTTGTTCCATACGGCAATTTATGTTAACAGTTAAGCTAAACCCCATCTGTTTCTTCAAAAGCTGAATAGAATAAAAGAAGAAAGGTCATGATCATGAACTTCTGCCTCCAAGTCACACTGTGGTGTATTTAATAATAAATGTATAGCTTACTGGTTTTCTATATGGTGCGTGCCAAGTTAAAAGGCAGTGGTTTTACTACATGTAAAAAGTAACAGTTTTGGAGAGAAACTCGCTTCCTATTTCCTAGCGTATTGAAGAGCCTTGCGGAAGCACACAGATGGCAGCAGAATGGTCAACGGCAGTGTAAAGAGCAGACCTAAATTTTTCCTGCACCGAAGATCCTGTCATCTCAAGGTATACCTGATTCTGCAGCTATGACAAGACAAATGGTATATTCCACACATCTAACAGGTGTGGTGTGCTACCGTTCTGCTTGTACTGAAATGCGCTGACAGTACAGCAATGGAGAACATTTGTCTTTATAACAACTGACAAGATGCATGATTACCATTGTAAGGGTATCAGGGATAAGAAAAAAAAAGGCAGGCCCTGTCCATGAGCCTAGTTATAGTCACATGCTGAAATGCTGACCAAGTCTAGGAGAGCAGGAATTATTTGCAAAATTGCCTTCAGATAATATTATCTCCCTCTCTGCTTCCAGTAAACAGCTCAAACATATCTCGCCTGCACCACATTTTCATATGATTTTTGTGAGATTTTCTGTCAGTTTTGTAACTTAAACAAGTTCAAACTATTAATGGCCACCTGAAATTCATCACATCTGTGGCTTTATTTCTTCAGTCTTTGAAAAAAATACATTACTATAATGGATTTTTATCAACTCAAATATGTCAGAAGAGCTGCTACCCATGAATTTGCCCACTGTGGGCAAAATATATATGTATACTATGTTTGTTTTTGAAGACAAACCTCTCCTGAGATACCTTTGAGGGAAATATAATTATCAAGCCCATGCTCAAATAGGCGATCCTTGCCTGGGCATCTACCCTACATCTTTTTTATCTTACATCTTTTACCGTGCTGAGCTATGTAAAGAAAGGGTCTACTTTGTCAGTTTTGCCACACACATGAGAAACAGCCTATCAAACACTTCTTATGTCAGCCCGTTAACTAGAACATCATTTTTAAACTGCCTAAAGTGTAGGATTCCCCACTTGCTGCCTGGAAGTTAACCTGGAGTGTAATTTCTATGAATACACAGATCCGTAAATATAATCCTGCCGTTGATGAACAGATGCAGTGTCCTCTGCAATGCACAACAAATTCACTGTGTAAACAGCTCTAGGTTTCCTGTTTAGAGCCAGGAGTTGACATACAGAAGGGTAAAAGTTTGTGTAACCTGGGATACCTCTGTCAGCTACACAAATAAAGAGGACTAGAAACAGAGTTTATTCCTACCAGTTATAATTTAAGCTTCATGAATTGCCTCCCAGGACAAATGTGGTTTTTCCTCTACCTGTGAAAGCATCGTTTTAGCTAAACCTTTTCCCACAAGGAAATTACACATACAGCACTGCTAGCTAGTATACAATTAGGATATCTTCCCGTTCCTTCAAGTATGTGGTTATGAAAAGATTAAAGGTCTCTTGCAAGATCTCCTGCAAGATCTCCACCAAGTGAGGGTAACATGTTCCCCAGTGAAGACAGTCAATATGAAAAAGTTCAGCTGCCCTGACTTTTTACAGCAGCAAACTGGACACAGGGGTACTGGCAGCTGCTGCTCAAGGTAGAGAACAATGTGACAATTTGAGTCTCCAGCAATGTGGGTGTTATTTTCAAGGTGTTCTCCCCCAAAAGATATTAGTAAAAGGGATAACTGAAAAGCAGATCTTCTGTCTTTGAAAAAGCTTTAAGTCCCAGCACCACTCAGAGTCACGTTCACATGAATTTGCTGATCTTCCTACCAGCCTTATTTTTATGTTGCCTGTCCTCTCTGTAAGCTTCTTGACCAGGTATTTTGTCCTTGTATCTGTCTGGAAAAGCTATCAGTCAATTGTTCAACCAGGTAAACATGCAACTAATAAAAAATAATCGATTTAGAAAGTAGGTCTTTAAACAAGTGGTAAAGGGTCCTTTCTATCGCACACAGGTGACAGGGAGAGCTGTTGTGGCCTCTTTCCACATTCAGTTCTGCCTGTTCTTTTTTATTTATGATAACGTAAAACAAAAATTAATTTAGAAGGAAATGATATACCACTTCTATGCCATTAAAATTGAGATATAAACCACAGAAGCCAAGATATGCAAAGACACGACTGTCATTTTTCCTGACACCATGCAGTTTGACATAGTGTCAGACTTAACTTTGAATTTCCTGGCTTTGGTGGGTTCTTGTTTTAACCCTGAGACATCATTTTAATGTAGCTTGTCGTTTCTGAATATAACTGTAACTCTTATATTATCAATAATAATAGGGTACCTTCTGCTCCTCAGGGGCAAACTCTCAAACAAATGGGTTGTGAATCAATAAATACATTGTGTGCTGCAGTTGAATTTATTTATTCATGAGATGCTTATCTTTCTGTAAATTCCTTAGGAAAAATCCTTAATCCCACCACACTGAATTGACTATTTATCAGTTTTAAATTGGACCTTATTAATTTTTTTCCATGCTGGAAAATGTCTTTCACCATTTATCTTTGGACAGAATTAAATTTGTTTCTGTCTCCCTTTTCTCTCCTAGGGACAAAACCCAATGGTTAAGACTGGGAAATAACAGATGGCAACAATCTCCCATATACAAATCTGCTCCGTCTGAGCGTCCTGTAAGCTCTCTTTGCAATATACTTGCAGAAGCCTCTATGCCATGGCATAAGTACAGTCATATTTGGCTTCTCACTCATCAGTGACAGGCTGAGCTGGTTTTTCCTTTGTTTTATTGCTGGCTCGTTGGCAGCTGTTGCAAGCAGAGATCAGTTCCATCACAATCGAGCACAATTATATTTATAGGGTACTGAGGTATTTACAAACCCTTAAGCATAAAATTGAATTCAATGCTAAGATTGTGATTTAGGTTTTACCTACTGACTGTGGCAGGAGATGTCTTCTCAAGATCTAGGAACTAAGAAAACAATGTTCTGCTGTGGGCTCATTTGAATAATCTCACTACTCATTAAACACAGCTGCAAGGCAAGGAATGACAGAGTTCAAAGGCAGACCAGGGGAATATATTAGTAACAAAATTATTGTCAGAACCTTTAGGTACATTTCCTCAGTATTCTACAACGTAATGCCATTAATTACAATGGGAACAATTTTGTCATTTGCAAACAGTTGAAAAGGTTAGCAGAATACTCTATGCTGGTAGCCTAAATAGTCTATTTTTAGAAACACTATAGCTAGAGAATTTCAAAATGTTATACATTTGGATGAAAGACCAAAAGAGGGCTTTGGTTTGGATGTTTGTGGACTGTTTCACATTATGAGATTGGTGAGCTGCAAGTCCTAGACAATGTGTTCTTTTCTGAAAATGGTTGTTGATGTGATTTAAAATATATTGCCTAATTCTAATATTTTTGAGAGGCTGCAGACTGCAAGAATAAAGCATTCAGAGACTCACACAAGGTTATGTTTTGCTTGTGTTTTTACATATTATTATCATCCAGCTACTTTTCTGGCCAAATGGCTCATCTGAAATGCACCATTCTCCGCCTTTTTGGCAAACGTTCCCTGATACACCTGTCAGGACAGGCAGCGAGCATAGCAATGGGCAGCCTCTCTTGATTCAATTCCTGTGATTGGGGGGATGCCAAAATGCTTCAGGGCTATCAAAGTGTTAATCTCTCCAGTACAATTTTCATCTTTGCTAAATAAAATAAACTTTCCAATATGGCTCAGGAGATTGGAGTAGTGTCTTTTTCTTCTCTGCAAATAAGAACTGCTGCCATCCTTTAATATTTATCAACCCAAATCCAGAGGGAAATATTCAGCTGCTCATTTTCCAGAATACTTGTTTTTTCTCACTCCCCAAAAAAACCCTCCTGGATTCTATGAGGCAAAGAAATTCAGATGCATTTGATTTGGGAGAAGGGGGATTACAAGTGCTTGGAGGCCTATGTGGCAAGTGGCCATTTTTCAGATCTGCTACTGTAATCAGAAGCAGAGTGACTAGAAGGTGTTTTCCATGAAATACCTCTCTGGAGCTAAATCCAGGGACTGCGGCATTGTTTGTGAAAACACTGCCATTTTTAAAGGAAATGTACTTGTTTATACATCATAAAACATTTAACAGATACTTCTCCTTTAGGGACAAGTGCAGACGACTAGAGCTGAAGAAAGTTGTTTTACAGATTCTTCAAGTGAGAAGGAACACTGAAAACTAAAAGACTCCTAAGTGCTGCTTATGGAGTATGTCACTTTTAACTTTTGTAAAACTTGTAAAGCAAACCCTTCATACTGAAGAGATACAAGAACTCCCAATTAGTCCTTAGCTTACACAGCACTTAGGCACCTGCTTATATTTCAGCCAGTGAGTAGTAATGCTGACTCCCCAAGGACATGCTTACAACTGAGCATAGTCTTTGGCCTGGACAGAGAAGAGGACCTGGCACAGCGGCAGTGTGCCCCTCCATGCCTTGCTGTGTCTTCTGCTGCCTTGCTGTGTCTTCTGTGTCCCTGACTCCCCTTCTTTTCCAGGTCAGAGAGCAAAGGACCTCTACAGGCAGTGAGGGTTATTCTGCAGTGGAGATCAGTGTGCAAACAAATGAAGTTTGATCATATTCACTGTTGTTTTAAGTCTTGTTTTGATCTGCAGATGCTTTGCTCAACCCTGCAAAGTCATTCACAGGCAAATTCACAGGCGAAAGTCCTTTGTTAACAGCAAGCCAACAGCAGCTGCTTTTAGCCTTTCTGTGTGGGAAAAAATGTCATGAAAAAGAAGGAAAGAGAATACGCTTTTATTTTTTTCATGGGGAATTAAAAGCACTAAAAGCCATAGGCCTATCTCACTGCACATTTTAATTAGGCTATTTTTCAGTGGTTTGTTTAGTTCTCTTATTCATATTTAATGTGGTTGTAAACAGCAAGCAACGAGTTTGGTTCAGCAGCGTAATGATGCATTATGCTAGCAACTAAACTCCTGAGACTTTGTGATCCCGGCATTTATGGTCAGGTCAGCTCCTATTATTCAGTTTCTGGAGTCACATGTGAAGAATATTAACATTTGTTCTTCCAGCCAGGGGAGGAAGAGCACATGACCAGCACATTGGTGGATGCTATTGCTAGGCAGGATCCAGAGTCCTGCAGTAGGGTCATGCTTGCTCCCCCTCTTCATGGTATCTGGTGTCATCACAGACTACTGGAGATGGATTGAAGAAAGCAGATCCATATTCTCTGGAAGGACAGAGCATAAAGAGCAGATGGAAGAAATACGGTGTTAAGAACAAATTGTTGCCATTACTTGGCACAAGGGCCCATGCACATCCCTGGCTTTCATCATGGCTTGTTCTGCTGAGAGGACAAACGGCGCAAAAGGACAGACAGAGCTAGTTGTGTCAGCAGTCCTGCAATGCTCATTACCCCCTTCAGCCACTGGGAGTAAGTACTGAAACTGAAACATACACTCAAGTGTTTAGGTTTCCAATAAAAGAGAACTGCAGGTGGTGAGATTTGGAAATCCTTGCCCTCGTCATTCCACATCCCTATTAAACGGGTCTGCTGCCCTGGAGTTTTTCTGAGCCCTGAGAGCTCTTCAGACACCATGCTCTAGGGTAATGGTTTCACCCTCTGAGAGAGAAATAGCAGAGTTGCCTGGGGCATCTGCCAATAACACAGGAACATGACAAGGGGAATTTATGTTTTGGTTTCCTGGGCCTTTCTTTTTAGTGATTTTTTTTTTTTTAAATGAAGCTTTGATTTTTAAATCAAGCTTTGATAATCTAGTGAATGTAGTACTGATCAATTTAATTTTTTCAAGTTGGTTATATATTGCAATTTCTGGACCACATTTCTGTGAGTGTATATAACATGCTGGATTTCATTTAACAGGAATAGATATTTTTAGTAATTTTTTTGAGTATATGTAACAAAAAGGCAGAGTGTCAATGCCATGGTACCTTTGTCAGGGTTTTAGAAAGTTAAAAGACCTATTGAGAAGTCTCAAATATTAATTCACACTTCTAGCTAACGAAAGAAATACATTTGGAACAGAATAATAAGGAAAACTAACTAACTACTTCTTATGCAGAAAAGTTTCTAAATCTTTGTCCCAGAAAAGAAATAACTCTTAGGAAAAATTAATATTCCAAACAAGTCTTAGGTGTTATTGCAGTCATATCATACAGCAGTGGTATAATGGATTATGAATGATGAATGAAGGACATAAAATCAGATAATCTAAAACAGCTCAACATGCACAGGGCTTTACAGCCAAAGCTGGTGTTGACATACTATACAGTCTCAACTGAAAAGAAGGCAAACAACTGAAGTCTACTGATGGTCTTTTGCTTTCAGGATTTTTTGCCCTCTTTACGTGTCTGAAAAAGAGCTATCCTGGATTTGAAATCAGTTCAGAAAAAAAAACAGGGAAAAAATCCATGAAGGAAACTGAAGTTGAACATGAATGATATTTTAAGTAGAGGAAGGCAAAAATCTCTGCATCGAATATGGGTAAAGCTTCTTAAGAAGGCTGATGAATATCTTCCTGGGGCTTAAGAGCAGTAAAACTGTCAGATGGAGACAATACTTTCATAAAATGACCATGACGTACTTTAAAAACAAAGCTACAAACAAATGCAGAGCTTACATGTTCTGGGGTCAGAATACATGTTGCAATCAGTTGGTCAATGCTGGCCTAAGGTGGCTGTTACCTGTTGGGTTTTGTTTCCTGCATTATCTCCCTAAGGAAGAGTAGTGTTGAAAACACAGCCTTGCCCCAGTGGCAAAGAATGGAAAAATTAAGGTGTTTGACCCTATGGAATTTGTCTTGTGATTAGACAGGCCAGCCAAACCTAGGAAACTGCACAACAGAACTACTGGATATGAATGCATCAGGATCACATGTACAGTGTTTCATTGATGTTGGCGCGTCTTGTCTGGAGAGGACCATCCAGCAGAAAAGGCAGATTAATTCAGATCTTATGGCTGCTTTAATATGAAAATGAAGAGAAAATTCTCAAGAGGTGCTCAGAAATTTGTAAGGACTCTGCCTAAGAGTCAGAAAAACAATCACATTTATTTAACTCTTTCTGTCTGTTTGCAGAGTTTCCTAAATAAATGTTACTGAAACATGACCTTGACATCTGTGTATATAATCAGTTTCAAGTCCAGGGTGAAAGACTGACATTTCACAGAGCTCCTTAGTCCATGCAGTTAGGTATGAACAGACATGACAACAATGACAATAAACATGATGAAAAGAAATGCAGGAAATGCAAATAGACAGACAGACTATACTTTGCATACAGCATTTGTATAAAAGGATTGCTTCCCTTCACGGCTTTACAGTGGCTATGAAACAAGCCTTTGTAACTCTTTAGCAGCATCAGCAGTGCTGAGTGAGATGTAAGCATGATTTACGTTACAGAGCTGAAATGATGGAATTTGGGAAATGCGGTCTAGGGTAAGCCAGGCTGGACTGCAGCCAGGACACTCAGTTAAGTAACACTACTGGAAGCTTATGAAAAGCAATCTTGGGATCTTTAATGGCTGCAGAGGAGCAAGCTAACTGCTTTGCAACTCATCTGAAAAGCTGTTCATCATCACAGTGGAGACATTCAGTCTTACAGCTAAGGCACTGTTGGTCATTTGGGAGATCTGGGTTTATCTCCCCACTCTGCCACATGCTTCCTCTGGAACAGAGGGGAAGTAAGTCCATCTTTCCATGACCCCACTTCTGCCATGACACACATGGCAGCAACCAGGCACTATTTCCTCCAGCCTTTGCCTGCTTTGTCAAAAAAAGCAGAAATGGGATGAGATGGGGTGTGTTTGTACACATCTAGCCCAGTGTGGCCCTTCCATTTGTGGGAGCTGTTCCTGCTCTAGGGAACCTCTTTCTGAGGCTGGGGAAATGTTCTGTGCATGTGGGAAACAACAGAAAATGACAGGTACCCCGGGGGGTGACTGCAGGGTTGACCGTGACAAAGCAAGGGTCTTCCTGCTGGAGGCTGGAGGGCTGTACTGATGTCTATTCCAGCAAGGAGTCCCCCATGCCAGGCATGCTTTGGTAGAAGACCGGGGCTCCACAGCCATTGCTGAGTCTCAAAAGCAGAAGAGATGTCTCAGCAGTCCAGTGTAAACATGAGGGAGAAATATCACCATGAAAGAGAGCAAGGCCAAGGTCAAAAATAAGTGACATTTCATGGATCTGGTCTGGAAGCATGGACAAAAGAAACAGAAGACAGATGTTAGAACAAGGGCTTGTGATGAACAAGTCAGTAATACTGAGGGACTTGCTGCTAGACATATTAATCTGGAATTAAATAATGTTATGTAATTTCAAAGGAGGCATAATAAAATCCCCAGATACATTACAATAAATCATCTAATTTCAACCCCCTAAAATATTCATATTTCTAAAGTGGTCTGATAGTTAAGTCTAGAGATAGGGCATTGAAAGATTTAATTTAATTAGCTATAGAATTATAGGCGTTTAGTCTAAATCAAGAAGGACAGCTGTAGTGGTTGCCTAAGAATTGACTTTAAACTCATTCGGATTGAAATTTTCTAATCACAAACTATCAGCAAGCTTTTGAAGAAGGTGCTGCTATATAATCTGAGAAACGAAATAAAATTAATCATATTAAATAATAAACTCAGCAGCTTAAGGAAAAGAAAATGTAAATAAGCAGGCGCTGTTAGGAAAATTAAAACACAAAAGAGTGGACCAAAAGGACAACGAAGCTGTCCCATACAAATTCTTTATCAGTAGAAATGCAGCCAACCAAACTGTTCCATAAATCTGAATTGCTATGCTAAGATGATACAGACAGAGAAATATAGCTATCTGAGTTCAAATAATTAATATCATTAACATAAAGGAAATCTGATTGGGTTATTTCTAACAACCATTTGAAACCTTTGAATAAAGAAACTCTCAAATATCTACAGAAAATATGTCCACAAGGTCAAATTGCCTGTAGTACATTGTTATAGTAATATAATTAATTAAATGAATGGGTTTTTCACTGTTACAATAAGAATATCTGACAAATATATCAATATTTCTCCCAGGCTATGTGAGAAGATGAAATATTTAAGTAAGACACTGAACATGTGAATCTGTACCTTTTCATTCATGGAAAAGGGTCAATCTGAAAGAATATCAATCTATGTGGAAAAAAGACGAGCTAGAGAAACCAAAACTAGTGTAAAACTAAGGTCCACAGTTTTAAAAATAAGCATTAAGTAATGGAAAGTGCATATTTTTAGACAACTTGTTATGTGACAAGTCGCTGCATGCGATCCCTCGAGGGCATAAAGGAAGTGCCTTGGGATACTGCTGCTTCTTCTGTGCTCAGGTGTAAGGATCTGAGCTGATAAGAGTGAATTCAGTCTTTAAAAGCCCCATTAACATTTCTCTAATAGTCTTCCCTGTCCTGCTGTGCTGGTTTTGGCTGTTTTAGATCTGTGCTGAAACCAGTGTTGATTATACAGAGATGTTTTAGTTACAGCTGGGTAGCACGTGGGCAGACCCAAAGCCTTTCATGCTTCTAACAACATACCACCAGCGAGTAAGCTGGGGGTGTTCAAGAAGCTGGGAGGGGACACAGCTGGGAGAGTTGACCACATTGACTAAAGGGATATTCAATGCCATATTGCATCATGCTCAGTATGTAAAGTTGGGAGAAGAAGCAGGAAGGGGAGAGAATTTCGGAATGATGGCATTTGTCTTCCCAAGTGATGGAGCCCGGTTTTCCTGAGATGGCTGAACACCTGTCTGCCCATAGGAAGTGGCAGATGAACGTCTTGCTTTCCTTTTCTTGCACACCTTGGCTTTTGCTTTACCTATTAAACTGTCTTTATCTCAGCCCATGAGTTTTCTGTCTTACACCCTTACTACTCTCTCCTTCATCTCACTGGATTGGGGTAGGGAGTGAGTGGCTGTGTGGGTCAAGGCAAACAATGACATCTCCTTGGAATTCTCCACTGAGGTGAGCATTCAAGGGAAAGTAATGCATAGTGTCAGAAAAATGTCACAATTTGGGTACCAAGTGGAAAAAATGGATGGACTCTAGAGCAAGAGCTTTTTCAGAAACCTGTTTTTGGAGCAAGAGCTATTTCAGAAAACTGCTCTTGGAGGGAAGAGATTAATTCTGTGGGACAGCAATGGATAAATGATCTGTGGGCCAGGAATCCGTAGACATATCTCCTTATGCATTTTATACAGAAAAGCAGGGATACCTGTGGTAGCTAGTGGAAAACCCACTGAAGCCAACAGCTGTATGTCTAGATTCCCTCTCAAGTCAATGGAGTGAATAAGCTCTCCAAGGGTAACTTCGTTTTATCCTAATGTAGGTGACTGGAAAATAGGTCAGATTATTCACACTTTAAAAACTGCTTATTTCATTCATGTGGATAAAAGAAATCTGGCTGATGCACGGATTTCCATAAGTCATTTAGCAAGGTTCTTCCACAGAAGTTCTTAAAGTATCTAAATGGGTATGGGATAAAAAAGAAGGTTGTTGCATGAATAAACAATTGATTAAACAATTGGAATAAAAGGTAAGAGTAAATGGCCAATTTTCACGGTGGAGGGAGGTCACCAATGGAGTCCCACAGGGACCATGCTGGAACTCATGCTGTTTAACATACTCTTAAATGCTGTGAAACAGAGTGTGGCCAGTGAAGTGTCAAAGTTTTCTGAGAACAATGGGTTATTCAGGGTAGGAAAGTTGAAGACCAACAGTGGAAAACAGTATAAGGACCTCTAAAACCTGAATGACTGGGCATCAGAACTCAATGTAAAGAAATGTACAATGAGGAAAAACTTCTGATATGTAATTGTCCAATACTATCTGATATTACCCTTCAGGACAAAGATCTTGGCCTTCTAATGGATAAGTAGAAAATTTCTTGAAAATGTTAGCAAGGTGGAGTTATGATCAAAAAACCAAATTGCCAACATAAAGAACCATCAGGAAAAGAACACAGAACAAGCCAGAAAACAACATGATGCTTCAAAAAGCAGTGAGTGAGGGAGGCAGAATATTATGAAATTGTGAAGGCCAGGGAAAGACATGCGGGAAAGAACTTATGATCTGTTCCCATATAAGAACAAGAAAGCATCAATAGGCACTCAGGGGTGGTATGTTCATAAAACCAAAATTAAAACAAGTTGCTTTTCACACAGGTATTACTATAGCTGCAGAATTTCTTGTCTCACATAGCTATAAGCACTTACACAGATTCTAGAAGCGACCTGTCCAATTAAGAGAATAAATGTTTTGAGGCTAATTAAATGAAAAATAAATAAATAACATAACCATCCCAAAATCCCCAATGTATTGGTTCACGAAACCACTGTATTGGCTTATGAAACCACTGTCCTGTAACTTGTAGAATGCTTGGAGAATATTTTAGTATTAACATAGATGGTCAACAGCCATCAAACTCATCTTTTGGCATCTTCTGTTAGCCATTGCCAGGAGTAAGGCACTGGGCTGAATATACTTTTTTCTCAACTCTGTCTGGCTGCTGTTATATTATAAAATATGAATAAAAGGAGATTCTTGACAAAACTTTGTCTTTTGTCCACAATGATTTCCATGCTAGTGCTAGAATTAGGAAAGTAAACCTCAAGTGAAAAATAAAAAACTGAGGAATTTCAAAGATCAAAATGCAGAACACAACAAAATGAAGCAAAAAGCTAAAGAAAAGTATTTGGAAGAACAAGCACACACACTCACACACAGACTGCTGTAGCAGTTACCAGATCTGCAAAACATGGGAGTTGGAAAACGGAGAAACTGAGAGTGACAATGCAGTTAGTCCTTTAAAAGAAATAATAAGCTCACACTGGGCTGCACAGAAACTAGTTCCCTTGACTACCGGAGACTTTTAGAATGGAAAAAACCAAGAGGTGACTGAGAGAAAGAGCAAGTGCAGAAAGAGGGGAAAACAGAGACTCCAATTAAAATGCACCAAGTCTGAAAAGATTCACGAGGACACTTTAGATGACGTTATGCAAAAAACTGGGCAACAAGCAGACTTTATTGGACCAACATGAATACATAGAAAGGAAAAAAGGTCAGAAATCATTGCACTGTGCAAAGTACCAGAGACAGAATCCCTGGGAGGCTGTGACCATTTGTGATGCTCCCAGCAGAGCTTGGCAGCAACTGGCAATTGATGTATTTGAACATGGAGGAAACCACCGCCTGCTGATAATTGATTATTACAGTTGTTCTTTTGAAACTAAGAGAAGTAAGCAACACATTAGCCAGCATCTAGTGAATCACACTGAGGTGATAGTCACCAAACACTGTATCTGTGATGAGCTCATTTCAGATAATGGGTCACCATACACATTGGAAGAAATTTGAAGGTTTGTACTGAGGCTTCAAATGCAGCTGGTAGGTCTTATAACTGATAGAGTAATGGATTGGTCAACATCACAAGTAGCCAAAAAGACATTAATGCAGACAAGATCTTCCTCGACGTTTACTGACATGCCCCTATGGAATCAAATGCTTTACTGGCTGAGATGTTAATAAGCTGAAAACTCTACTCCTAAGTCCCATGGCATGCTCCTTCTACAGCCCAAGGCTGCAGATAACAACCAAATAGAATAGATGGGACCAGACTGGGGAAGGAGAGAGCAAGTACAGCATGATCATTCCAGAAACTACAACACAGTTCTGGTGTGGTTGGTGGCACGCTTGTGTGGAAACAACATTTGTGGAAAAATTCACTTTATCTGCAACACAGGTAGAAAACGGAGAGAACCAGGATTCACCTCAGATGTTAGAAGATAGCTGTGGCCATGAAACTACTCTTCTGCTCTAAAAAAAGTCTGATTCATGATCCTGAAACTGCATCTGAGAAAGCCGACAACTACAATCCCACCATGGCTTTAATGCCACTCACTGCACAGAAAGGAGATGACTCACACCTGAGCATCAAGTGATACAAATGAACTTATACCATGTCGCTCAAAAAGTTCAAGCCCAAAGAGCTGACATCCTAATGCTGTGAATTACACAGAAACATTTGTAAAAGCATTTCCAGTTTTATGTCATTTTCATGCATCAACAGCTAACTGGTGCAACATCATTTAGAAAAAGGCTCCTAAAATGACTCCAGGAGATTGTTTTCTGCTCACGCGATCAGCATTGGTGCTGGGTTCAGATGTTGAGAGCAAAGGGTGTTTTGGAAAGCACAAATAAAAAAAAACTGTTTAAGTTTATATGTGTGGAGTGCCGTTCAAGTGAGCAGTCCAAATACGACAAAATATAGGTCAAATAAATAAAAATGAACAGTTACATTCAAAACAGAAATTAACAGCTGTGCTGTGGAAGGGTTGGGGAAGATTTGTGTTGCTAAGCTGGATCTCTTTCATCTCACAAGGGAAGAGGAAGGCCTGTGATCCTGCAGCCATGCCATGCCCTCATACAGACATTGCCTCAACTAAGAATTAAGGTAAATTAAGAGCATTGAATGTTATGAAGCAATGCATTCAGGCAGAAAGGCGATAACCACACTTTGTATAATGGTTTACTGGAAGAATAGGTCCCTTATAGTGCAGGAGTAGGTTCCTTTCCATGCCCTTAACACCGTCTCTGGGAGCAATCTGGCTGATAAGCCATGTGGTATGTGAGCTGAATGGCTCTTTTGATTCCCCTGTCTCAGTTAAATCTCCACTGAACACACTAGAAGCTTAGGCAAGAACAGCAGATGAAGACACTCATGTAGCCACCTAAATTCAGGTATTTTAAACTGAATGCCATGCACTATGACTCTTTCTCCTCTCCTCTGTGGCTGTCCTTACTCCCTTGCCCTTATTCAGCCTAGATAAAATGAGTAAAATTGTAATTCATGTAAATCAGCAGAAATCAACTATCCTTCTTATTTCTTTGTTTGCACAGTCTATTTCCAGTCCCCTTGACTCTGTCTGACTGGTAAATCTAGGGACAGTTTCTTTTTTATGCTTGCCAGATTCTAGCATAATGCGATCCAGGAACCAACTGCCTTGTTGGATTGTATCACAATAAAATTTTATATCGTTGATCTTAAACTACTAGTTACATGTTAGATTCTATGTGATGTCAAAGTAGGAGAACCTGACTCTTCTTGATGTGCATGCATATAATTTCAGTGTAACATTTTCACCTGGCAAATGTCAGACTGGAAAATACGAAGCTGATCATGTATATATGTATACACACACACACACATATATATGTAAATGAAGTAATTGTGACTGTGTTTATAAAATTTCTGTTCTTCTTAATTACAAAGTAATAATCCACATTTTGCATAAACATCTGTAATCACAATATTTTTTTGAAAACAGTACGGTCAATTTATCTGAACTAACAGTAATAAGTTTTTCTGTTGTTACTATCTTTTCCTAATAACCTGTTGTTCTCAAAGCTTTTTTTAGCCCTCAGGATTTTATTCAGTTCTCTATTCAAATATTGATGAAACTTAACCCTGGTTAGGTTTTGCATCTGACAAGATCATAACTTGATGTTTACGGTTATCCATTAAAAATCACTTAAGGCAATTGCTGTTACCACTGTAACATGATAAACCTGACAATAGACTGTTAGTTCAAAAGAACCCAGTAATTTCATTTATTTCCTATTTCTCAAAACATCCGCATTGACGTGAAAGAAATGTCAAGTTAAAAATAACAATTCATGGGTCATGGTATCAACTGTGATTTCATTACATTATGTCTGTGAGCAGATGAGAGCTGCTGTGGCATTCAGATTTTAGGTGAGCTGGTAAATGAGAAAAAGCCTAATCTATTTCATTTTAAGATTATCAATTATTCAAATACCTACAAAGAGTCTTCATTTTCCCCACATTCCTCAAATGAGAACCAAGGTTGATTGCTCCCCTGTGGGGGGCAGGCAAATGCTGGTGAGCTCTGTTTGCAGTTTGAGCCTACAGCATCTATGTTAACCCAGGGTGAGAGGCTGGGAGTGCATGGTTGATGTGGTGCTGGGGATGGCTAACCAGCCAGCTGGGGAAGCTGGGACATCAGTTCCATTTCAGCATCGTGCCAAGGTGCCTTCCTGCATTTGTATGGGAACTCTGCTGCACCCCACAGAGAATCTTGCCTATGCCTGCCTGCTCTCTACTGTGATGGTGTGCCTTGGCTTTTGGAGAACTGCTGCTTAAAAGAAAGATCTTCCAGGTTCCTTCTAAACACCTTTCCCCCTATGCTGAAAGTCAATTATTACAAAGCATCTATCTTATCACTTAGAAAAATTAATTTATGAATACAAAAAAAGAAAGAGCTGGCAATCTGACAAAAAAACCCAGCAGAAGAAAGTATATGTAACACCTTACCCCTTCTATGCATTTATGGCAGTTATATTGCAGCATCTATGACTGACAGGATCTGGTAAGCTCATGTTCTGGTCTGAGACACCTGTGTCAAGAAAGAAAGGGAAGTTTTTTCCCTGTTTCAGAACGACATTGCTTTAAACTAGTAAATCTTCAGGGCTGACCTTACTTTTAGGGAAAAAAAATTGCCTACTCCTAAGTGAGACAGACAAAGATGAAATCTAGCAGAAGAGCTGATATTTCAAGACATCCCTTGCTTTAAGCTATCTCCAAGAAAAATGAAGCTTAAATGCAAGAGTGATGTAGGCACTTTAGAAAACCCTGTACAAAAAGGGATAGACACTCAGAGATATGTATGGTTATAGGTGCCCATTTCAGAATGTATCCACCTAATGACACTGCCCAGCATTTGGGAAGAATGGATCTCATGTTTAGGAATGACACAGACAATAAAAATTTAAAACATTCGCAAGCAGAGAAAATCTATAGACAGAGAAGCATTTCACCAGGGTTATTTTCTTTCCTGAAAGCACCATGTCTGCAGCTAGTGGTTGAATGCATGCACAAATTAAGTTTACAGATTTCATATAGCAATTTATTCTGGTTGAATGTAATAGCAGTAATTTTTCATGCAAGTCAGCAAAATACAATCCATAAAGGAAAAAGTACTGCCATTATTTTAAACTCTATTGTTCTTATTCAATTCAAATGTGAATTGAAGCTAAATAATTTACTGTGTAAATTTCATTTTTAATTTTATGCCATTCCAAAAGAAGAGAGTGAATGAGAGAATGACGGGGAAGCTTCAAAGCTCTAAATCCTTGTATACTAATGTCTCAATAGTAAAATAATCTAAGGAGCATGCTGCAGCAAAAATGATTGCTGGGATCTATAATAGGATTGTTTTAACTCAATAGTGTTTTATAATTTTTTGATTCACTCCGAGTTTTTGACAGCTTGCCTAGTTGCAGTTTTTATCTGATCATCTTTGCATTAATAATACATTACAATAAGTTTCATGGAAAAGTGGCCATTTTTTTCTCACTGAATACTTTACTTTTGCCAGCAAAATATTGACTTGGGTTTATAATCAATTCCTGTTTGGCTTGATCATGCTTAGCATGAAACTAAAATATCTGCTGCTAGACAGATGCCAATACAAATGTCATCATTGCCATATTATAACAAATTCGTTCAGTTGCTAAATAATCTGCCTCACAGGTTGCAATATGTACCAGACTGAAGCCCAGAGCTTCAGAGACACTAGGATATGAGTAGTTGTACTTACCTGAGGCTCCCATTCCCCTGCTTCAGAAAAACTTCCTCCCAGCAACAGCATCCATTTCCATACAGTCATCCTCTGAGTCACCTGTGGCTTGCTCACTGACTAGATTCAATCAAGGCAAAAATACTGAATAAAAGAAAATATGTCAAAAATTATTTTATTTGCCTTCCCCCATCTTCTGAGGCATGAATGAAAATAGACTTTCAAGCAAAAAAAACCTCAACCACTAGAAAAAGGACTTATTTCTCAAGAAATATTTCAGAAAAAAAATTTCAGCTAGGTGCAACTTATGTATCCTTATCTTCCTTCATAATTATAATATTTATATACAGATTAATTATGCTTGATTGGTATCAGGAAACAGAATAGTATGAGAAATACTACTGTTTAACCTAACTCAGTTAATTTACTTCCTGAAGACTTAATTCAAACTATCTTTTCCTTTGTATTGGCATGCCATCTCAAAAGCCCCATCCTGTTCTGGCACATCAGTCCCTGACTCTGAGTTTCCCTTCTGCAGTAACAGAGCCAGAAGTCATGTAGTTCTCTCTTTCCACCTTCTAAGTTGAAAGCACAGCACTTGGAAGAGTCTGAGATTGGCACTGAGCCAAAGATCTGCACTGTTGGCAAGAGATTACTTTGCCACATCACCTGACCAGAGAAGGCAAGCATGCACACCTCTAGAAACTCCATGATGATGATGGGTAGCATATACTCTCCAAACAGGAGAAACCTTGCTGCATCCTCAGCTACTTCCATTGTTAGTAGTGGTAGCAAGAGTGATCTTTTTCAAGCCCCAGGATGATGACTGCAGAGAGTGAGAACATACCTGGAGAATATAAATGTTGGAGTCTGGCTTAAACAAAGCTGTGCTGAGGTCCATCTTTCTGAAAGGCAAAACAAGCATGCACAAGCGGCACAGGAACAGAACAAATGCTGAACACCCTACCTGATCCCCACAATACTGTCTTTCCTGCTATAGATCTCACTTGACATGTTTGAATGCTCTGATGCTTTGTAACCCTGGGGGGGATCTGCAATTGATATAATGTGTTGTTCAGTTCATGCCCAACTTAGATATTCAAAAAGAGTTAGGAAATTAAAAACAGGCATGTGCAGGCATTGCAAACTAACAGATTTTGTGGGTCAAGGCATGCCTTACAATTTCATAAAGTCACTCCTGATGTCCAGACATTATTTGTTATTAACTATTACTTTCAGCGTGATCTGTTAAAAAAAAGAAAGAAAGAGTTTATATTTAAACACAATTACACATTATATTTAGTGCTTAATATAGTAAATTTCTTCTCTCCCCCAGGCAACAGGTAATTACAATTGCTCTGAGAAATAAAATATATGTGAGCCACTAAACTGTGCAGGCCCTTGAAAGCACTGCATACCTCTATAGTGTGCCAGTAGCAGTGACACTGCAAATTGTAACATAGCAATATTGCTTTTCTGAAAGGAATTTTGCTAGATCTGGTCATTATAAGGGTATTTTCAGAAATATGTCTCATCTTTCTGAAATTTTAAATTCCTTTCAGAAAAGCATGTGAAATTTTGTCTCTGAAAATGTCAGGGTTGGCAGTCCTCTGACACATAAGAGAACAGTGCCCCAAGTCTCAGCGCTAGTGATCTCAGAGAATAAACTCCCTTTATAGAGTTTCATCTCACTTGGGGCAAACAAGGAAGACAAGAATGTGAGTTTGCTGCAGCTGATATCTCCTGCTTGGAAGTGACTGTCAATCAGCTTGAAAGGTAAAGAAGATGCATCCCTCCTGTTGCAAGACACAAAGAACTGAGTACGGTATGAGCCCACTAAATCAACACGGTAAAAAGCGTCATTTGAAATTAAAATTAGAAACAGGTGGTCACAGACCTTCTTCAATGTCTGTGATTAATCAATACATCTATAATTTATCTATATCTATTATGCTATATCTATTATGGAGGTTAAACAACAGAAACAAAATTCAATTGAAATAAATAAGCCTGCACATATACATCACTGAAAAAATTGCTCTGGTATACTACAAAACAAGTGTTCATTATTTTTAATGTATGCTTTCCATTTGCAGACGTGGGCTTCCCAGTCCTCATGCTGGGTGAAGGTGGCAGATGGATGGTGCTGCAGAGAATGCTGAACACATGTGAATGACACACGGGACTGAGTTAAAAATTACCTTTTGTCTTACTAAACAATAAAAAGATGGCAGTTTCAGATTCATTCACATCACTGTCTTTTTGCAAATCCACAACCGCCACTCCATCACTGATACAGCACACAACACTCCCCATTCCAACACAGGCAAGCATAACCTACACAGCAGCAAAGGAAGTCTGAAAGCAAGAAATGCCATCCTGATTTCCCTTTTGACAGTATAATTTGCATTTTGCAGATTTGAGAGTGTCAGTGAATTCACTGAGACAATGGATGGGAAAGAAAAAATTAAATCTCTCTCTCACTGTCATGTCCGCACAAAAGGAGAATTATCAACCCAATGCAATCAAGCACACGAAAAACAATTTTATTGTTTATACAATAAAAGTAAATAGGTTCATTCAGCCGTGGCTTTCCAAACTCTAATTTGCTATATTTTCTTCCAATAGGAAGGATTAGTTGGTTTTGAGTTTAATTTTCATTGAAACATTGAAAGACACATTGGTGTCCCTTTCTCTGTGAACTGTTATCATGACTTGAGCTGAGGTAGAAGGTTGGTATTTTGCATTTTCTTGCAGAGAGGTAGCCTTTTGGTTTTGTCACAGTAAAGAAAAATGACCAGAAATAGTCAGTGGCTGAAAAACTGTGTCAGAGATTAGTTGGAAGTACATAATCAGGAATCACTAATAGGAACAACACCGGTAATCATTTCATCACTTTGCCAAAGAAGAAAGACACTTTCTGTTTTGAGGGTTGTTGTTATTTCCCCCTGTTGAAATAATCATTCTTCCATTAACACTGGTCATGGCATCGTTGGTTTGTTTATGTGATTTCCTAACACCGTGGATATCTGTGATGCTTTATCCAAGCATCCTGACATCTCATTTTCTCTGACAGCAATCATTCCCATCCCAAATGTCAGTGCAGAATGCTACAATGGAAGAAAGTGAAATTTGGTGCTTTCATAACCACCCGTCATTGTTACAGTTATTGAAGGTCAAGCAACAGGAGTACAGAGGGTTTTGTATGGCTGCAGCAACACTGAGTGGCTGATGCCCAGGAAATCGCCTTTTATTGTTTTCTTTTGTGTTACACAGACCCATGAGTTTTACTGTATGCTGACTTGACCTGTAGTGAGGTACATGTCATCTGAAAATCAATATCATGGTCCTTTCTCTGTATTGCAGTTCAAAGAAAAGGAAGGTGTATTTTTTTTTTTTTTTTTTTTGAGAAGGGGTTCATCTGAAATGATCCACTGGGTAACAAAGAAACTTGAAAGGAAGCTGGTTCCATTAAGAAAAAAAGTATTCAGAAACATGATGAGTTTTTCTTCTATTAAATGAGGAGCTGACTCACATAAATGAGGAGGCAATCAAAAGCCAGGTACGTCTCATAAGAATATCACAAGTTCTCCTCTTTGGCCTGAATCAACATGGGCATTTCATTATGTCAGCGCATCTCATAGTGTTTTGTTTATAACAACACTCTCATATCCCAAAATCCCTACTTGGCTCTAAATCACGCCTCCTCCAGCTTCTGACTAAGACAGCAGTCCCTGAGCACACAGGAGCAGCAGACAGAAACCAAAGTGGTTTTGTGGCACATAATTTTGTATCTTTAGTTGCAGATATCGGCAAAGTCTCTGTTTTCTAATTGAGCCAAACTAGTTTGTCCTCTCCTAGTGCCAAGCCACTCACATGTAGGTCTTTCATTTTCCATGTTCACTGCATTTTCACCAGAGGTGCTGGGAAACAGATGATTCTCTAGAAAAGCTGCAGAGGCTATGTCCTTTCCTTCTTTGTATTTCTTGCTCAGCTTCTTTGTTCTCACAGTTTCCTGCCACTGGCACCAGCAGTTCCACTTTAAATAGAGCTTTAACATAGATATTCCACCCCGTCTGCCATTCTTCCTTGGACTAACATTTGCATGGCAGATGGTGCAAATGGCCCAGCAAATATTTACTGGATCAGTGTTAGAAAAGCAAAGCAAAGCAAAGCAAAACAAAACAAAAACACCCCAGCTGCCAGACTGATGACTTTCTGGCACCATATCCTGTGCCACCAGTCACCAGGATGGGGAAAACACCACAGAAAGATAATTGATGTTGAGTTTGCTAGATTTTTAGGAGTATTTTTTTGAATCTTGTTGTTTGGAGCACCCCCAGAAGGCAGGTACAAGGACAGGAACCTTTCCCCTTCCTTCTCAGAGTCTGTCTTTTTCTCATTCCTTAGGTGAAAAAAAAAAGTATTATGTCAAATTAATGTATTCCCCTTTCAAATAAAAACCAGTCATATCTGGTATCAGAATTGTATTAATTACAGATAATAGACTGATCTCATTGCAAATGGAGTCTGCTGAAACTCCATTTCAGCAAAGTTTGGGACAAATATCTTACAGATTTATATAGTGATAGAAGGAGGGGAAGGTGATCAATGTTAAGAATGACCTATGGCTTTCAGAGGCACTGACTTGCTAAGGTGTATTGCAGGAAGAGCAGAACAGCGAAATACCTGTGCAATGGTAGTTGCTTTTTAATTTCCATGTTCCTGTCAAACACTATTTCTCTATTTTGCTATTTTTTTGATAGCTGAAGTAATTGGGTGTCAACACCTTTGATGGTAAAGAACAGTGAAATGCCAGGATGTCCTATGGAGCAAAATCCTTTTTCTCCACCATACCAATACTCTATATTATATTTAACAGTGTAGAATCAGTGCAAATTATATTACTATCCAAATGGATGTTATTTTCTAAGCAGGTTATATATGCCAAAACTTAAAAACAGTCTGTTAAGATTCCAAGGAGAAAAGAAAGGAAAACAGGAAAAATAGAAGCCAAAAATATATGGACCGCCATTCTGAAAAGTAGTTCAGCAGATGGTCAAGGAAAGATTTGTACAGAATGGGACACAAAAGAAGGAGATGGAGCACATCTGAAATTCTTGTTCCAATTGGAAGTCTGAACCACTTGAAAATAAATTGCATTTATTCTACAGTTAATTTTTAATTTTAATTACAGTCTAAAAATTTTTTAATAAAGTCTTTGAATACACATTTTTTTTAAGGAAAACATATTTTCCTTTTCCCATCAGTCCCTCAGGAAAGATTCAATTTCTCTTTAAGCCTAGCAGTAGGAAAGATAGAAGGAGAATATACACAGAAAAAATATGAGTCAAGAGAAGAAAGAAAATTCCATCTCCCGCAATTGTATTTTGCCCATTTATCTTGCACTGTAAACTGTGAACTACATGAGAATATGCCATGAACTGGAAAAGGGAAAAACAATAGAGTCCTGATTAATCTAGTTCATCCAAAGTTCTCTTCTTGATCTTATGGCATTTCAGAAGACAGCGTTCATTAGTTACCAAAGCTAAAAAAATGTCATTGTATCCTCAGTGCCAAAAAAGAAGTGAAGAGGTCCTCTACTAGAATACCAAAACGACTACAAAATCTTTGCACAAAGGCCACGGAGGGTAGGGCTAGTCTGGGGTCCTCTCTCCAGGATTTCTTTTATGACTTTCAAACAAATCTTGCTTTTCAAACTCATATGTCCTAATGCTAAACCTGAGAATGTAAAAATTCACATCTGAACTCTGAAATACTCAAAACTGCAGCATCAGATATAGGCATTTATGAACAGTGAAAAAGTTTATCTACAGTCACTATTCCAAAACCTAGTGGATCCTACTCTCCAATTAGGTAGATTCATATAGTCTAGAAAAAGAATATATTCTTATACAGGGAATGAAGTTCAGAAAATCATCAATTAAAGGCATAGATACACAGACTGCCATGATGAATGCAGAGAAGATGGATCAGGGTATTCAAGTGCTTGAACACCCTGAGCAGCCAAAAGGGTAAAAAAAAAAACAGAAAAGAAAAATGGCAAAGAGAGGTTGGCTTTGATCCTTATGCCTGTCTCCCTGCTTACTAAAAAAGGTCACCTGGTTCTGGAGGTTCAGTGGTTCCCATCTTGTATGCCAGTAATTCTCCAGCTAATCTCAATTTGGCTGCTGGCGATTTACTCCATAAAAAAACCCCAACCAAACAAAAACTTACCCAATTGGTTGGTATTTTTATATACACAGTTAAAAAATAATCAATGCTTGAGTAATTTATCAATGTTTTAATCATCCAGCTGCACAGCAAAGAGATTCTTTCTGCTATTGTTTCTACCATTTTGTCTCAGTGATTCCTAGAGAGGCTAATCTCTCTGAAGCACCTGCAAACTGCCACCTTCTTCAGCCAAAAAATCCACCAAATGATATTGGATTTCACTGGCCCAGGATAGAATATCTCCATGTCCTTATTTTAACTCACTGCTTTTATGTGGTAAACAGAAGAGTTCAAGCAAGGAAAGACCCAATTTTTTTTGCCCACCTTCCTTTTCTTTTTAGAAAAAGGTAGGTTAAAACAGCTCACATTACTAGAAACAGATATGCAGAGTCCAGGGTTTAAAATAAATTTACTTTCTAAGGATTAGATTTTGTAAGCAAATCTGTTCATTACATCATTAAGGAAGAAGCCATGAAGTCACTGACCAGTTCCTCAGCTGGAGGAACTGTACAAAGGTGTGCTGAAGCCCAGGGAAAGGGTACTTGGGGAAGGCCTGAGCCTTTTTTTAATATATACCCCTTTTTGTTCCTCTGTACATAGCAGTTTCTATGTGTATCCCTGTACATAGAGGTCTGCACGTCACATATGTCTTGTGCACATGCACATAAATTCCCACCTATATAAATACTACAGAAGGGGCTAGTCACAGCTTCTGTAACTGGGAGTGACACCTATCACTCTTTTCCCTTGTATAGACAGCACTGTGTTTTCACAAAGCTTTTTGTTCTGTCAAAGGCACCGAAATTTTCCATGTGGGACTGCTACCCCAGATTGCACTGCTTTTTAAAATTTTCAACCACAACATTCAGCAAATAAGGTGTGGAAAACATCTTGTAAAAGAAGTTCTTCTCTTGAAAGGACGGAAGAGAAAGCAATTCAAATGAATGTTAAAACCAGGATAAGTGGAAATGTTGCAGACCTGTATCTATAAATGGGGGTCAGTGGACCCTGCTCTTCCTAGGGTATTGTAAAGAGTCATTAAAGTTTATAATGTTTCAGATAGAGTGAGAACTGCAGTAACAGTCACGTAGGAAATGAATAATTCTGTCTTTAGAACGAAGACTGAGCAGTGTGCAGTAAATAAGGCCTGAGGCCAAACGCCAAGCAATGAGGATAAAAGAACATATTGAATAGCTGCTCATTAAGTGAGCACCATCCATCCTGTGCCCTGCTGAAGCAGGTGTCCTGGGGAAAAGTAATAGTATGCAACCTTGTAATTAAAACTGTATCATAATGCATATTCACCAGGAGGCAAAATTAAGGATGCCTTGAGAAATTCAGTCTGACATTGCCTAACTTTTGAATGCTGGACTTTGTAATTTTTATGCCCTTTTTGCCATGTATATATATGTATTATTTTTTCTCTTTTTTTTTTCTCCTGTTTTCTTAAGAGGTGGAGACATAGTAGAATATAGTCTTTCTGGCCACACATGCAGACAAGAATAAGAATGCCTTCAAGCCAATGAACTGAAACTAAAGTCACTGTATGTGTCTGAAGAGCCCAGAGCAGTGCTGAAAGGAGAGAAGGGGTAAGTCTAACAATCTGTAAGAGAAGTAAAAAATGTCTGAGGGCCAGAGATCATCAGCCTGTACCTAATAGGCACTCCTGCATGTCAGAGCTAGGTCTTGGTACTTTCCTTGCTTGCAATCTGGTTATATTTCACTACAAACTTTATCTAGTAAATTTTCTATTAAATAAATTCTATGTTCTTTGACACTCTCCTACTCATTTTGCATCTTTCTTTTTTATTTATAAAGAAAGAGGTGTTTTAATACTCCAAATTCTATTTTATAGGCCTTGAGAGAAAAGAAAACTTATGGAAGCTAAGAGAAATATTTTTATATATATAGATATATAAAATAATTCAATAAATTCAACTTCTAATATCTAATTCTGGTGTTCATTCAATACCTTTGAGAGTCTCCCTTTTCCTAAGAAAACATTGTTTGAGATCAAATCTCCAGAGCTTTTGACTTCCAGCCTCTAAAACAGTTATAGTCTCTAACAAAATATTGCACAGGCTGAGGCTTAGGGCTAGCACAGTGAAAAGGTAAAATCCTATGGGTTGGAAGAAAGAAGGAAGGAAATGTACTTTTATGCCTTCAGACAAGTATTTGTGAACAGCAGAATTAATGAACATGAGTTTCAGACATATTTGTGTCTTCTGGTTGGTCTGCCTGGTGGCAAACAAAGCACAAGATGCAAGCAAAGCTTTCCCTGCATCAAGATACAAATCACACAGTCGATGCCCATCCCATAGTCTCCTCCAGCTGTTGGTCACAGCAGCATCACCAAGAGCTTTTAACACTGAATGCAAGAAGCTGAAAGAAACCAATATGAAATTGCAGTACTACCTTTCCTGAGCACTGTGGGGAGAACAAAGATTTCACAGGGGAAAGGCAGCTTGAGCTGCGCAACTGCAACACAGTAAAGGCAGAGAGGAAGGAGCAGCTGAGTGTCCTATACTGTGGAGGGATGAGCGCACACTTTGCTAGGGTCACTGAGGACCCAGTTCTCTGAGCAGCTGCTGCTGAAGGGACAAGGAAGGCAAGAATCAGAGTCTGCAACTGAGGAACTTCCTTGTCTCTTCACTGGCTATATAAAGCCTACAGACAGAAAAGAAAAGAGCATCTTGATAAGAGCTGAAGATGTCCCTGCTCATTGCAGGACAGTTGGACTACACGACTTTTAAAGGTCCCTGTCAACCCAAATTATTCTATGATTCTATGAATACCAGTGATCAAAGATGAGCGAGAAAAACAGCACACAAGTATGTGATTGGGTCCTCTATTTGGCATCCCAACCTCTTCTTCCTGTGTTTAGAACAGTAAGGGGAATTTTTCAGCAAAGCTGTTGAGAAGAACATTTTCTCACAGCTTGCTTCACCTTATGCCAGCTGTACAGTGGTGTTTTCCTCACAGACCAGCCAAAATTGCTGCTGACAGCTCTGGAAATCTACAGAGACAGCAGCAAAGAAACAGTGGTGGAGACAGGGGTGAGGGAGTAAAAACTGCAAAGCATGGCTGCATTTACCCAGAGAAGGGAACTCTCACCTGAAGGGGTAACAAGTGACCAAAGGTCACCCTGGTTGTGCAGTCCTCAGACATAGCTGAGCTCTGAAGGTTCATACTTCGCTGGTCTGCCATATCCAGAGAACCGAAGAGGCGTTTAGCTGTTTTTTGTTTACAGTTCAATGCCATGGTAATTGTGTCACTTCTTTTGAATATAAGAAGAATGGAAGGACAGAGGGAGGATTTTGAAAGAACAGCTCAGAAAGTTTGGTTGCTTGCACTTACTCGTTTGTTCTTTTTCATGAGAGACCTTTCCAAGAACGGCTCTTTCATGAAAAATATCTTTGTGCTTTATAGCACCAAATTCCACTGAGCACACTGAGGTTCCCATATAACACAGTTTCTACATACCTGCATTTATTTAAATCACATCCTTAGTCAGCAAAGGATTCAAACTGCTTATGAGTCTCAAGGACTTGCAATTGCTTTTCAGACTAGAGAATAATACATCAGTGTAGGAAAAAGAGACCTTGAAAAACAGCACAGTGACAAATGGAGTCAGAACTGAGCCTGAAAGTTGTGTTTTTAAATATCAACAATAAAAAAAAAGTTATGCATAGTATATGAGAACTGTCTCAGCACAGAGTACTTAGTTATTATTCTTCTAACACATTAATGACACCCTTGTCACCTGGACAAGACATGCTACAGCTCTATATAGATCTTTTAGCTCCAGGCAACTGGGCTATGTGGAACAGAAGCCTAAAGTGTGTTGTGATTGCTATTGCCAGACTGTACTCACTATGTTCATCTACAGAGTCAGAAGAGACTTTCCCAAATGTGGACTCAGCATTTGCCCCATAGTAATGAAAATTTACTTGTCAGCAAATGCAGCAAGTGCAGAACACATCTTGCAGACTTTATTAGCATTCTCAAGGTATATCATTTCCTGTGTTGACGAAAAAAAAGACAGAAGAAGTATCACAGATGATTTCCACTGGCAGTCCATCCTGTTCCAAGGGATGAAGCAAAGCTATTTGTTTAGCATTATGGCATTCTAGTTTAGGTATTAGGCACCTCATGGAAGCCTGTTATATATTTATTTATTTATACAAATGTGGAGTTGTATAAGTTGTGTACTTCATAACATGAGAAGATAAGAAACAGAGTAACATCTGAATCAGATCTTAGATATTCTCAGTGTTTTAAAGAATGGTTTATGTATTAAAAGAAACCTGAATTTTGGAAATGAACAAACAAATTTCCAAATGACACAAAGTTAGTCACTAGCTGATGAACAATCATTACTTTACCTCTCAGTTAATTTCTCTTTCTTACATGAGAAATAAGTTAACTTACACATCCATTTGGAAAAAAAAGTCCTTTGAAAAAAAAAGTAAATCACAAGTCCTATACCAACAGAAAAAAGCTAATAGAAATTTAATGAAAACACAAACTACATAGGGTTTGAACTCAATATCCTTGAAATATATGGCATCTATCCCCCAGACTAAACAGCTTTTGGTACCATCTACAAATAACGTGCATGATTTTCAAAGGCTCTCCTGAAGAGCAGAGTTATTATCACACATTAGATTTTGCTTCTTGATTAAAAAATCATATTAATTAAATGCAATTAAATTAAATTAAATTAAGAGTTGAAGATGCGGCAATCCATTTATTATTATTTTCTCACAGTGTGGGCCACGTTCTAATAAAGCGATCACCCTCCCTCCCAACCTCCCAGTCACAATTACCCAACATCCCTGGAGCACTTGCAGTAACTGCTTGTGCAGAAGTATTAACATATTTTAATTCTCTTCAGTGAGACTTTGTCTTTGCATGAAGAAAACTGGTTTTGAGGCCCTCTCTTCATCTTTGGGTTAATCTCTTCCTTTTAATTGATGTTTTCTTTGTCTTGCTGCTTCTGTTTGGTCTTTTCTTTGTCTCATTATGTCATGTCTCCTTGCATTGTCTACATCACTGTATCCAATCAAGAATTCCTGGAAACCTTCTTGGGAAGGACAGACTTCTCTGCTGATAGTTACTCTTACTGCGTTTGAGTTGTACAATCACTGAGTACATCTCAATGGTCCTTGAGAAGAGAGAAATTAAGAAAAATGGGACAGATGCCTCAGAGTAAGAACAAATTAAATTTTCACTGCTCTTGAAGGCAGGATCTATCATCCAAAAGGCACTTTTGGTTCCAGGTACAAAATTTCATGTGAGCTTTAATCAAGTCACTTAAATACTAGAGGTCTAGATTACGTGCATGTGTTTAGGGGGGAAAAGCTCCCATTCTGGCAGGATATGTTGGCACTGAGGAAACTGCAGCAGGCAGAGTGCACAAATTACTGTCAGGTCTTTCTACCCTACTCTACATAGGCTGGCAGTATGAAACACATGGGCTGTCCTGCTAACAAACAGGAGCTGAACAAACATGTTGGGTGCCCTGAAGTATGACACAAGAAAAGGTAAGTCACTTTGTCCAGCACTATGGAAGTGGGTAATGAAGTCTCAGCTGGTTGAAGAAGTGAGAGCAGATGAGGAGTCTGGGGCAGAAAAAAAAGACCTGCACTAAACAAACCATTTCTTGCCAGATAAGTCTCTGAGCAGTCCTGCTGGCAAACCTGTGACCTCGTTAAAAAGAACATTTTCTCCATGAATTTTTATCTTCCTGAAAATATGAGAAAAAAATTTTGCTTATTTGCAGTTCTTTGTGGGCAGGCAATCCTCATGTGGGAGAACTATTGAGATCCTGAGCAGCTGCCCCTACAAAACTAAAACCCAAGCCTTCATTGATGACTGGCACAGACATGACATAAATTACACCACAGCCAGTTTTTTAACAAGCATATAATAGAATGTGGAATTATTCTCTGCTGTTGTGCTTTCCTTCTTTCCACTAAGCTAGCACTACCATTCCTCCTTTTCTGAAATTCCTGCTACTCTCAGGAACATTCATCTCCCATTCTTCATGCTCCCACCATCTGCAAGAAATTTCTTCCTATATCATTCTCATCTATTTTCTATCTCACTTCACTTCTGGTAATGTATCCTCTCTCTTTCCCTCCTTAATTCCTTTCTCTCAGCAATATAATTTTATATATTAATACTTTTATTTAATATTGTCTGAAGTAGCTTTTGCCACAGTATCTTTACACATTATGTTTTTATCTCATATGGCAAATTTCTTTCAAGGACATTATGAAAACGAGTCTTTTCATGATTATGTACTGATGATTCAAGACACAGCTTTGTTTTCCTTTTGGAAAATCATGTTGGCTAGATATCTTTCTTTTTGGTATCTCTGGACAGTTTCTGCATTTTGCTTCCTTATGACTGTTTCAGAATCAGATTAAACTATACTGCAAAATAATCTCTTTATACTATCCAATTTATGGAAAATACTAACAGGGACTCTACTGAAAGGAAGATGCCTTCTATAAATGGCATGAGTCCATAACAGTTTTTCCTTCAATTCGTATGCAGTCAGAAACATGGGTTTAGAATTTATTCTCCTCCCCATAGCCAAATCCTGATCTTCAACTCCTTAACTCAGGGACACATCAGCCTGTAAGTCAAAGCAGGAACTATCCAGAAAGGCCAGGTCATTGCTTTACAGACAGACAGTTACGCACATGCATGCTCACAGTCATCCTCTCCACTTCAGTCTGCACTGTAAAGACATTTTCTGAACCAAAATAAACTGTAGCCAGGTACCTCATCAGAACAAGCTCCTCAGTCTTTTGCAGTTCACTTATTAACATTGAACACTGCTGGTTAAGACTGGCCTTTAATTCAGTATCACTTTTGAAAATAGTTTTAACTGTTTATTTGTAAAGCTGATTTGTAACATACGTTCACACATGAAGCCCCCAAAAAAAAAAAGAAAAAAGAAAAAGAAAAAGCTTGCCAGGTGTCCATTAGTTTCGAAAGAAAACCGTAACCTAACTAACCTCTTGAATCTGAGAAATAAAATTGTAAGCCTTTCAGGAAAATTGCACTATAAAACAGGTCACGCATGAAAATATAATTAAAGTGGTTAGTAGTTTTCACTACAGGAGCCCTGTTCTGCTCTTTGAAACACCAGCCATCACTCCATTCATGTGAAATTGGATCAAATCTGCTATACAACTGCTCCACAGTGATAGTTCTGGGGCATATGAAAACATGCTCTCCTCTGTGGTCACTCATTAGACTTATTCCTTCCTGCTGTTTAAGAATCTAGCAAGTACTTTCAAAGCAGAGGTTTTTGCATCCTAGAGAGCTTTCCACAAACATAAAACCAAGCCAAACTAGCACTTTTTCATAGACTTTCAAAGACAAAAAAATTTTCACATTTATTTATTTATTATGCTTAACGAAGAGATCATTCAGTTTTCCATGACAGAAGTTGCTATGCATAGCCTAAATCCCCTTCTAAAAAGACAAGATCTATATTATGTCCTAAAAAAAGTCTGTTCATTTGTTTGTTATCTAATGCAGCATGACAGAAGGACAAGTGGTGCACCTCTGAAGTTATAACGTGATATATAAAACTGATTCAATACACTAAAAAATATACAGAAGTAGCAATATCACAACTTACCTAAATAAAGAGAGTGGGATATTGGGGAAGGAGGACGGATTTAAAGGTAAGGTTGTTTTTTCACAAGATACTTTTTTTAATTTCTAAAACTTTTGCCCTGGAGGTCCATTTATCATCTTGCTTAAACAGTGTATACACATGGTTCAAAACAATAACTATTTAAAGATACGAAAGATTATGTATGATTCCACAGGAATGCTCTCACGTTATTTTCTTAAAAAAAGAATTCTACATTCACATTTTAAAGCATTAAACAGAAAGATGCCCTGGTTTGTATTATCTAACAAATGAACCAATGAACCGAGGAACCAGCTGCAGATTCATTTTCTGTATGATTTCCCTGATGGATACATTCAGGATGCCATGGTCAGGAGGTGGTGAAACAACCCCTGGGAAGAGGTCAGAAATGATGCTATCAGAAAACAGAATACTGTGGGACAGGCATAGAAAATTAAAAAAGAAAACAAACCAGATAAGGAATGTGCAGCTAGGGCCACAACTAACGTAATAATTTTAGCTTCTTATTCAAATCTCCTTTAATCCTTCATCTACAATTAATAAGATTTGCTATTAAAAAGTAGTTCAGAGGGCTTCACACTTATTGCTGAAACATAAAAGTAAAGTTCTGGCCTTTCATCATCTAAAATATATATAAAACTTTGTGAATCAAAAGTCTCTTTCAAACATCTCTGAGGGTGACAAGTTAAAAAACTGCCCAAAATGAGCATTTTATTGTCAAAATTCCACCACAGAGTAGCAAAGATATAAGCCAAGATGATACTCGGTGGTATACTGAGCTGCCATCAAAGAGAATGAGCATTTCATCTACTTTGGAAAATAATTTTTCATTTAAAATAATGGGTAGCCCATTAAAGATGCAAAGATTATCTTTCTCATACCTAATAAGGGTCAGACAGACTGGGAACACATAAGCACATAGAAGCAATAAGCACAAGGAAATGACCTCAAATTAGAGTTAAATGTGGACTTTCATAACAGCAATGACAGCAATAGCAAGATAAAAAGGAACTGTACATACACATATTTTGTGTTCTTTCAGACCCAGATGAGATATCTGCACGAGTGAGTCACACAAAAAGGCTGTTTTCATAGCCCTGGATTGCTAAACAAAGTCCCGTTTGATATATAGAGATAAGCCTGATGCAGTGTCTAAGGAAGGCGAGCTCCTGTGTGCCTTCCCTTCATTAGTGTCACACAGACCAGCCTGGGCTCAGCCTGCACTGAGGGAATGCAGCCACTCCCATCTGCATTGCACCCTCTCTTTTTCTTCCAGCCCAGATGTAAGGTGAGGCAGTGCACCATGGCACAAGCCCTGCTTGGATATTCCCAGCTACCAAAGAGCTCTGGCCAAGGGGCTGGTGCTGCTCCGCCTGGGGTTGGAAAGGTGGCAGTGGGGTGAGTAGGGGGCATGTGGGCACAACCACCCCTGAGGGGCACAGAGCCCACTCTGCTCACTACACTGCCCAAGAGATACTGAAGGAAAGCAGAGCAGGAAAGAGACAAAAGAACTACAAAATGCAATCCCCCTTCTGACCAAAGCCAGAGACTGAGAGGACACTAGCGTGCTGCAGGCACCACAGACCAGCTCCAGAGCTACACTGCCATAGGAATAGAGATATTTTCCATTCTCCTCTACATATTTGCTTTTGATCTGATTTTTTTTTCATTTATTGCATAGGCAGGACTACCTCTTCCACCTTTGAATGTCTTGTATAGTAAGTGTTCCTAGAAGAAATACTTTAAAAAAAAAAAATCAAGACCAAGCAGCTTAACAACAGGTGTAAAAGACATCCTTTCCTGATTCCATTTCAGAACTGAAAAAGCACCTGTGCATCTAAAAGTGTGTCGTGCTTTTTCGCCTCATAAAGGATATTTTTTCTAAATTTGTTGCTATCAGAATGACCTACAGCATGAGCAGTAGTGCTGCCTTGAGAGATTTAGGACAAGGTATTGCTTCAACATGAGAGGAGACATCATTACCCTTCATCATTTCTAATGTTCTTATTATATATATAGATACACGTATGCATCTAGGAAAATAAATCAATTTACTCTGGATCAGTCCCCTTAGTCAAGCACTTCCTTGTCTTTCTTCAACAGTGTTTGGAATTGACACAGGTAGTTTCTGCAGTTTGGAGAGTTTTGCTCCTGTAGCTTTGAAAGCAGATGACGTCCTATCTGGATCCAAACAGCCAACCTCCTTTGGTGCTCTTCCAGTCTCGCCCTCCCAATGTGCAGCATCACAATGAGGTAGAGGTAGGGCATCAGTAGTAGCTCACTCCTGCTGACAACTGCTTGCACAGAGAGGGACCCTGACAGAAGCGTCCCCTGAGACCATTAAACAAACTAAGGATAATTTAGTGACAATAATTGCAACCATGGAAGATGGCTGACACAAGAAAGTTGTTGGTTTTCAGTAGGATACCTGAATAGGTATGTATCTCTTTTGTTTCTACAGAAGTATGTGCTGTGTATCTCTTTTAAATGATATACCTTTATATAGAATCATAGAATGACTCAGGTTGGAAGGCATCTTAAAGATTATATAGTTCCAACCCCTCTGCCATGGACAGAGACACCTTTTACTGTACCAGGTTGCTCAGGGCCCCATCCAACCTGGCCTGCAAGGAGTGAAACACAGTCATGTGGGTAGTATGTTGGATATACAAGCCAAAGATTTTCAACTGTGAATTGTTTCTGGTTTTTCAGTTTAACAGCATTTAAATAGATCTGCTTTGAACAGTTAGCTTTCTGAGATGTCCTAATGTGGTCTCCCCTCTTGACCTAGCAGAGCTAGGTTGGTTTTCACAAACAAGTAGTTAGAAAGAATGTTACTGTTTTGGATAAAGTATGTAAAAATGACATTATTCACATTTCTAAGATCAAAAATGTCTTATTATTTCAAAACACAAAAATCTCTAAAATCCAAATTTCAAATGGTAAAAAACATCTTGTCTGTCAGTGTGTTTTTAGTCCTATCAGAGATTTGGTTGCAATCATGCCCAAAAGAAACAGTTGATAACTACTGTGTGATCAAATTGCTTAGATACATTGAACTCAACTGCTCACTGTGACATTTAAAACACTCTGGTTGCTACAAGGCAGTATAAATACACTGAAGAGAGGTTTCAAACCATAAAAAAGAAGAAATTTATCACTCAGTAAACATAATTCAGATCAACAAAGAGAATGGCAACTTCCAGAATAAAAGCCTGTCAATCCTCCACCCCCTCCATACACATACAGTTGTGCATCCAAGGGAAAATAACATCTCATAGCTTCCATTAAAATATATATTTAATAACTCTCCATGGCTGTAATGATGCTTTCAGGTTTTTCAAACAATAAAAACATTTCCAAATGCATTTCAAGGAGTAAAGGCTACTAGCAAATTCCCTGCCAAAACAACTTAAATTACCATGCCACTTTTCCATGCATGTTCAAAGGAAAAATGGAGATGAATATGAAACACCAAGTCTAAGATCTATTTTTCAAAGTGTTGAAGCCAACACATGAAAGTGAAATATTTCTTAGTCTCCGTAACTATAGATCCAGCACATTAATGCAAGACAACGACTAAAAGCTATACCATAGCATTTAAAGGCTAAAAACCAAGCAATCTGGTTTTCTCAAGAAGGGCATAATAAATTAGCTGTAGAAGGAACAAAAGTGTTCAGAATTCTAAGACAACTAAAAAACTGTCTGTTGAACACTAAGAAATACCTAAGTGTGAAATTTCAAAACCTGAAATATCTAATTTATTTCTATTTTTAAAATGCCTGTTCCTGTTAGGAATATGAAATAAGGTACATGCACAATAACCTGAAAAACCTCAAGAAGATGCAGAGACAGATGGAAATGTAAACAAGTTTGAAGGATCTCTGCCAAAAGTCTGCTCTAATCCACTGTCCAATCATTAAAGAATAAACACCACACAAACCTCTTTGTTTTGAATGAATTACAACCTGGAATTACTTGGCAAATACATAATGCAGAACATCATGGAAATAAAGAATTAGAATCTAGCATTGAGGGATATATTTGCAAGTCATCTCCTTCTGTGCAAGATCACAAAAAGGTAAAAAATACATCTTTAGGACTCTGTTGGCAAAGGTATAGAAAACAAACTTTTCACTTTTTGCTCCATGGACTTGGCAGCAGCAGGTTGGAGGCATTGCAAGCTGCAGAATCCATGGCAAATTGGACTGTCTTACAAAAACTGCCTTGGAGCTGCCCTTGGGACTTGTTTTTTCTGTCCAAGCAGGCAGTAAGATTCTGGGGAGGCCAGCATATCCTATGGTAGCTAGCCTGATGGGCAGCCAGCACTCTGAAAGGGACCCAAGGGCCAGCTTATTGTGTCTGTGGGTGCAGGACACACGAGGTTGCCATTCTTGTAGCTGCATCTCAAATGCTGCATCTTCAAAGGTGTGTAATAAAGAGACTAACTTTAATTCCTCCCCAGACCAAGTCCCCTGGTAGCTTAGTTGGCCAATTTCCCTGCTGTAATTTACATCTCTCTCACAGTAAAATACTTCTCATTTTAGGAAGAGAAAATATCCCTAGCAATTTCCTGTTCACTGTCTCTTAAATTAAGGGTTATCATCAGAGAAGGTGCCCAGCATGAAGATTGCACTTCATAAAAAGTAGATGTCTACAATGCAGAGAACTAGATTTGCAGTGAGGCCATCAGTATTCAGTTCCTCTCTAGTTTTGTGCTCCCAGCAGTCCCCTTCATTTGGTGTTGTCAGCAACACCTACCAGGACCTGTCTGACCAGACAGGATAATGGACACATTGCTTTTAATTACATGACTCATTAGCTAATGAAATTAAGTATGATCAGCAAAGAAATTTTTTGTTCTATTTGTCTCATAGATTAGTCTCACTAGATTCACATAAACAAAACATTTCACTTTCAAATTCCCAATATCCGCTACAGTATCCCAGTCATTCACCATCCACATTTTGTAGCAACTATGAAAGAATGATTTTTTGGAGACAGTAGGCACAGAAAAGGACAAGACATCCCCTTCAACAATGCCAGCATAGATTGAAAGTAATTCTATTAACGACAACATGGACCTGTCAGACATTGCAAATCCATGTTTCACAGGGAGGGAAGAGAGCAGGAGCTGAAAGCAGGAGTGTAGTAAATTAATAGTCAATTGTTTTAAGAGAACTTGGCATGGTAGGATATAAAGCTTTGATTATATTTGTATGTACATACACATAGATAATATATATCTGAGCAAGAAAACAGATTCTCTTATTAATCTGTTGGGGAGATCTATCAAGGATGCATTAGTATAGACCTGTTTTCCTTGTCTAGGTTCATCGCAGTTGGTTCCCCCTTTTTTAAGAAACTTCACCTCCAAATAAGGCAAATATTAGGGTCCTCTTTCTGCAATCAGCTATATTTAAATACACTTTTCTTGCTTGGCAGATGTGGCTAAGGCTACAAAAAATAGATCCTTCCCACTGTTTCCCTCCTAGCCTTTGTATCAAGAAAGTACCTTTCTGTGAAGAGCCACTATCTGTGCTCTCTGACGCAATAGCAATCATGTCTTTATTTAGCAAACACATATACAACTTTGTCTTTTGCCTACTGGCAGGGAAGATCCAAATACAAAGGGGTCACTGGAGGAGATGGGTGTGAAAGAGAGTAATCAGAAAAGGACAATGCTAGTTTGTTCGGGGACCCAGTAATAAATTTCCAAGGTTTATTTATTTTTCATGCAGTAAATAGGCTGAGACAACTAAAATGTCTTCCTCCCCACACACAGATCCCAGAAGCAGTCACTATCAGAGTGGCTGATATAAAGAGAGGACATTTGAATGCCTCACACAGCCCACCCATGGAGAAAGGCAAGTCAGACCAGATATACAGTCCTGCTCCACCCCCACCCACCTCTCATCAGCCTCCGTCTCGTCCCCTTTCCTGCCTCTTGGAAAATTTTGCCCCTTCCATTGCTATTTCTGTAAAAGCAAAACTTTTACAGAGTTTCAGGTTTGTTCAGCATGATGTCTTTGCACATCATAACTGGGAAATGTGTTAATTCAGCTGTTAGCTTTACTAATTGAAACATGCTGCTTGGGGCCCGTGAGGTGTGGAGTCATCCTGTTGAGACTAACAGCAGCCTTGGAGCTGGAAGTAGAAGCTGGAAAGAACCAGGAGAGCAGGCAAGTAAGGTGCCTGGAAGAGGCGAGAAAGGCTCATTGGGGGATTTAGAGAACCTCGTGCAGGGACCCCATCGTGCCATCGTACAAGACCCGGCGCAGAGCCAAGTGCAGCTGCCCCCTCCCCAGCTGCAAAGACATAATTGTACCCATAAGTTTCACTGCAGAGTAGTGATGAGTGGACTTCTTGGATATTGTTTGGAGATTGTTTTACTACACGATCCAGGTGATTAGTTGAGCCCTTTGAGCCTTCAAGACCAACATTAAATCTCATGTAAACCAGCTTAATTGTGAGATGGTGAACATTTTTACTCCCCTTCCCAGACAGCGCATAATGCTTTGAAAAGGCAATGACAATTTGAAATATTTCACAGAACTCAAATTTTCAAACCTGGGAAAGATTTTACTTCATTTTCTTCTGCAGATGAAAGCTTGTAACATTTCTGATTTCATCAGACATGTTTGGCATCCATTTGCAGCAGTAAGTGCAGTATTCCCTAAACTCTGTAGGCAGTCATTTGGGGTGGCAATATTATTGCACTGGGTATAGGTGTCCAGGTATTAAGGGAAATTGTTTTGCAGCATTTCTCTCTGTATGTTCAGCTGTTTCAATCTAGCGCCTAGATTGAATCTCTCAGCCCCAGACACTCAATCTCGTTGGCATTAATAAAAATATTAAGATGAGAGATTCTCTTGTTATCTAAGAAACAATTCTGATTTCTTAATTCTCAAGGCTTTTATTCCACTTGAATTAGTCATTTACAGTGACCTTGCTTTCATATATATATTCCTGAGTAAAATTTGTGAACAAGGAGTCTGTAGCACACTTGCACTTTCACCCAAATCACTACTACAGTGGCTTGTCTAACCAGCTGCACATACTTTACCAAACGCTCAATACCTCCTTACTCTACGGTCTGCTGAACTCCCCCGGGTTGTTTTCTACTGAATTTCAGTGTTGAATACAACCTGTGAAAGTTAGCATCTTACCTTGTTATCCGGCTGTCAGCCCTGTGCATGCAGATGCTTCCACTTTCTTTACACCTTCCCAAATCATGTGACCCTGCCATTGAAATCTGCTGGAGTCCGCATTAGTACCTGTTTTATGTGTGTGGGGAATTACTTCCACAACCTAGTGGGAAAGAAGCCACATAAAATTACCCTGATTCTTAAGGGGTCACAGATTTCACAGGCAGCAGTGTGCTAAAATTGGGCTTTACAAGCCTCACCAATGAATTCTTATGAGCCAGTTGTTCCCCAGATTTTAATTGATACATTCCTGGGACTGATGAAGAATAGAAGCAGCGTGTCCACCCACTGCAGCAGTACATGGCTGGGAGTCCACTCCTTCAGTGCAGCTGTGTGCAGTGCTGCAGATTGCTTAGGTAGCCCTTGGTATAAGTCCATCTCTTACAACACGTGTCATCGCCATGGGGAATTTTCCCACCCCTTCACAAACCTCATCCCCAGGACTACGTTGGGAATGACACCTCAGGGGGCAGACTCTGTGGGCTATCCCAAGGAGAGCTCAAGCTTGCCCTTGCACCGTATTGACAGGGACAAGGCTTGACCAAAACAAAGGGTCCCACGCTTCACACAGAAATCATGCAGCTAAGCCCAGAAATCCTGAGTGTGCAGAGAAACTCTTAACCTTGCAAAGCTGGAGAGCTTCTCTGACAAGTGAATTTCATTTTTAAGTTAAGACCAGAAGCTTCTCCCCTGCCGGGGAGGTGACTTTTTGAATCCCATTAACTGCTCATCTCTCGCGGCTATCTGCAGGTACTATCAATACACCTTCCACCATCTCTCCTGGGATAGCTGAGACACTTGGCAATTAATCTGCAGGATCTCAAGCAGAAAATTATCTCTCTGTAGAATGAGCAAACCCTGACTGGTCTCCATTTTAAGACAGATAGTACAGAAATGGCTGCTATTCCTGCTAAATCCTGAGTAGGCATCCCCTCTTCCACTTATCCCCTCTTAATTCTCCTTGGAATTATATAGGTGATAAAGGACAGTGCTGTTGTACAAAAAAAATCACAGCCTGAGTGTTGTCAGAACTGCACCCAAAACTGAGCAACAGCTCTTTGTGGAGCCATCTGACTGTCACTGCCTGCATTTGTGTGAAAATGCTGGATCCAACCGGCTCTTTGGAGAAGGCTTAAATAGCTGGGGATAGAAAAAATGGTTTTTTGTTAATTTTCACTATGGAAAACAGCATCTTTAACACATAAGAATTGGGAGCTGCATGTTGCATTTCTGTTTTCTACAAGTAGAAAAAGCATTGAAGCGAATATGTGTTATTGATTATTTTGATTGTGGATCTGGAGAATAGGATCTATTCCAATTTAAATTTTAATCTATTTCTATCAATATATTTTCCAAAGCTACCAAAATGTGTTCCAGAGTAGATAGTGCCCTCCTTGGAATTTAAAGTACAACATATTAAGGTTTTTTCTACATACTTGGAATTTTCTTGCAAAACTGAAATCTGTTGCTATGAGTGCTCATGTTCAATACAACTAACTAGGCCTCTTACCATGTAAATCAAGAAGAAAACTGAATTCCAACTGACGGAAAGTTTTTCTTGGAACAGCTTCAAAGGGATATAAAAATGGTAGTAAAATGGTGATATAAAAATTAAATAAATGTGTACAAACTGAAATGTTAAATGCTACTCTTTCTATTCAAGAGTTATCTAAAATAAAATTCCTAGCTTTCTGTGAATAGCACAATCTGCTTTCAGTTATTATAAATCAGATAACACCTATTCAAGAGGAATTTTCTCTGGCTTTGGGGTTGGTATTTTGTAAATTGATCAGGTATGTGAAGAATAAAGAAGATGAAGATCAGTGCAAATCTGGCAGTACTGATTCATTTTCCCCCACTTTCAGATGAGTTTGTTCACAGTAGCTCAGCAGCTTCAGACCTACACTCTTAATGAAAGTGTGAACATTTCTTTAAAGTTCCTGCAAAAGTTAATTCATAATCAGGGCATGAGCAGTAAATTTCTTTTCTCTCCCTTAACATTAAAGTAACATTAATTACTCAACATTAATTAAAGTAATGTTAATTATTTTACCTAAGGAGCTTTATTCTCCCAAGTTGCCACTCAGTTAAAGCCTCACTCATATTTTGAACAAACAGACCCTAAAAATAAACAAAAAATAAATCCCAGAACCCCTGGAAGTGCTCTCCTGTCTGGGAATGTCCTGGCAAATTCTGTCTGTGTATTCATCTGAGATACTGATATTGCCTCCAACAGCAGGCTTCCTGAGTACCTCTCTGTATTAAATACGTTTAGTGCACAGCCTATCTGTGCCATTATCCTATGAGTCAGAGAAAAAAAGCACAATGTTTTCCTGCCCTAATTTAAGTATCTTAAGTTAGATGTCACCCCAGGCTTATCCACTGAATAACCCTCTGGAAACATCCCTATCTCTATCTCTCCTGCCAGGGCAGTGAAAGTCATCGGCTCAAACTTAGACATCTTAGTCAGAGTCAGGTGAAGTGTAGCCCAGCCCAAGTGATTTTCCTGAAATGCAATACTGGGAAAAAGATCTCATCTCTAAGGGTGACCGTGCACTCACACAGGCTTCCTAGAGAGATTGTGGAGTCTCCATCTCTGGAGATATTCAAAATCTGCCTGGGTATGATCCTGTGAAACCTGGTCCAGGTGAACCTTCTTTAGCAGGGGTCTTGGACTGGATGATCTCCAGAGGTCTCTTCGAACCCCAACCATTCTGTGATTCCGTGATCTTTCAAGCCCAACTAGCTACTATGCTTTCTCTTCTCCTTCCCTTATTTGAAATGGAGCAACAGCCATTGCTTCTTTTTTTTTTCTTACACAATTTACATTTTTTAATTCTCGAGGATTGCTGCCTGGTTAAATAGACAAAGATTTCCCCATACGGAAAATTAGAGGGCATTTAGCAGAAAAAATGTACCTGATTTCCTGATTTACATAGTTTGTGGGTAGTTTGGGATTTTTTTTTTTTTTACATGATCATCACAATTTTTCTAATGCAGAATTTACAGTATCTTTCAAGATTAGTTAAAATTTTATTATTAATTATATATAGGTGGTGTCATAATTCTATTATTGCTATAGAATTATTTGGCTGAATCTCGGAGAGTGGAATTCAGTGCATCCCATTTTAATATACAAATCAGAAGAGATTACCAGAGTTTAATGGTTTACTGTACTTGATGCATGAGCATAAAGTGCCCCACATATTTAGGAGGTTGAAGAAAAAAGGAGCTACAAAGTACAAGTGGTCACAAAGACATAAACCAGAATCAACATAAGTAACCTGTCAGGAGGCACACTGTAAGATTTTGTAACTCACTATGTAAAAAAAGCCTTTAATCTCTTATAATCTATTTATAAATAGAGCCTCCTTGCAAAGTCTCACTTTAACAATTCATAAGAATTTAAAGAAGTATCACATAAAAAAGGTCTTGTAGATAATTAAGAATGCTGTGCTTGGTGTCCCTGGCCCAAAAGGTGCACTTTTCCAAGCCTAGCCCAACTGAAACCAACCAATAGACATGTATTTGTAGCTAAAATTGACAACAGATTAAAAAAACAGCTGTATTTAACTCAGAATTCTCCTGCTTCTCGTGGTACAAACAAGTAATAAACATTCAGCAAAGAGATCCCTTAACCAGACACAGTTTATTATGCATGAACTCAAGGTTAGGGAGATCTGCAAGTTACAAAAATCCTTTGGATAATGCCTTGCCTCTTCCATGGACCCCATATTCTTTTGCTTTTCAGCCTGGATAGAGCTATCTACTTTCTAGTCTGCTGGCTAATGTGGTAGTTTTAGGTCACTCACCAGCAATAGTTGTTGAAAAGATGGTCCTGAAAATACAGGCTTCATAAGCCTTCATAAATATGGTACAGCTACAACTGTAAGGGACAACCTCTTTTCATCATAATTGTCATCTCTCAATTTCAAACTGCAAAACAAACCAAAACCATGAGTCCTATTAAAAAAACAAAACAAAACCTCTCATATTTAGCAAATCACTACTCTTCTAGGACTACACCTTCAGAACATATGACTCACTTTTTTTTTTCCCCCCAGAGCTGCAAAAAAAAGAGTGAAATTTCTCCTGCTTTATTATTTACAACATAAGGTGGATCTGAACTGGGGGTTTCATGTCAGGAAGATGCTTGATTGATTTTTAGAATAGAATCTTCAATGTCTAATACAGATTTTTTCATACACTAATTGAAGTTAAAAGTCAACTCTGATTGTATAATTGCCTGCTAAGAAGAAAAAGAACAGAGAGGTTTTTTGCAGACATTTATTTCTAGTCCTTATGAGTCTCCTGGTATGTCATTATAAACTGGGGAAAACATGAACCGGAGATACTAATGGCTTTGTTCTCATTTTCTTGCCTTAAAAAAAGATAAGACAGAATGAATAGTATTCAAACTTGCTGTGAGCCTCATGAATTTACATCCAAACGGATGGTAAAAATAAATAAAATGAAATGTTCCTACTTTGATGAACTACACTGTTCATCTTGGATAGAATTGTCTTCTATATCTTATTAGACATTATTTTTTGTAAATTCCTGCATTAGGCTGCTTGTTAAACTTTTTCATTCAGTAGCTATGAAAGTAAGAAAACATAACATACTATCTGATATGTGAGTGAGAACACATAGTAAACAAGATATAAACTTCAAAAATCTTCCTTTGGGGAGTTTCCAAGCCCAGCTCTGAGTCCTTTATTTCCTTAGCTTAAAATCCCATTTTGAATATATCACTTTTCATTTCCAGCAACAAATAGCCTCCTAAAATAATTTTAAGGGTCATATTGCTAACCATAATGGGCCATACCAAGTATATCTGCTAAAGTCTCCACTGAGATGTGATTTCTGATATGCAGAGATCATAGCTTGTTTAAATACAGTGGAAATCCCAGTTCAGGGTTTGGCTTACACAAGAGGCAACTTGCTAGAGGTGACTTGCTAGGATGGTTCTCCTCCTGGAAAACCTTGTTTAGGTGTTCCTAGAGTAAAACATTAGGAAAACATATTCTTGATTGGCCAAAAACAAGAGGGGGAATGACTGGTAAAAAAAAAAAAGATGTGAGGGTAAAGAAACCTCATACGAATATAGTAAGAAACCATAGCATTGCACAAACATTCCTTACTCAGCAGCCACAAAACAGGTGAGTCAGTTCCTATCCACCCACAGCAGCAATGACAGGTATAAGCTTACATGTAAACAAGATCAAATTATGAGAGCTTAATAACTTACTGCCTCTCAGCTGAGCACCCGAAGCCCAACTTCCATTTGATAGAGCCTTCCTGCTGTGTTTTATTTCCACCTGGCAACCAATTCCCATGCAGCTGCTCGCTCACTCCCCCTGGTGGGATGGAGGAGAGAATTGGAAGAGTAATAGTGAGAAAACTCAAGGGTTGAGATAAAGACAGTTTAATATGCAAAGTAGAAGCCGTGCATGCAAACAAAGCAAAACAAGGAATTCATTCACCACTTCCCATGGGCAGGCAGGTGTTCAGCCATCTCCAGGAGAGCAGGACTCCATCACATGTAATGATTACTTGGGAAGACAAACACCATCGTTCCGAACGTCCCCTCTTCCTTCTTCTTCCCCCAGCTTTATATGCTGAGTACGATGCAATATGGTATGGAATATCCCTTTAGTCAGTGGGATCAATTGTCCCAGCCATGTACCTTCCCAGCTCCTTGTGCACCCTCAGCCTTCTCTCTGGTGGAGTGGTATGAGAAGCAGAAAAGGCCTTGATGCTGTGTAAGCACTCCATAGCAATAACTAAAGTATCCCAGAATTATCATCACTGTTTTCATCACAAATCAAAGCCACATCTGCATATTAGCTACTATGAAGAAAATTAACTCTATCCCATCCCAAACCAGCACAATTCCTCAATTATGAGCCAAAACGCAGAGTCTGAAACTTCTAACTGCATTAACCTCAGTCTATTTCATTGAGGTTTGGACTAACCCACTGCCAGTTCAGCCAGGCTCATCCTGCACCCAGGGCAATTAGGGCAGCCCTTCTACAAGATGGTTACACCTTACACTGTCAGTACCTCTGATTACACCTCTGCTAGCCCCATCTCCAGCCAAAGCTTAATTCTTCTCTTCATTGGATTATTTTTACTGTGTGGTCTTAAATCATCCTGACAAAACATGTCCCTTTTCTGTTTTTAAACAACATATCATACTATACTTTTAAATAATAATGCTACCCTATAGCAGAAATAGGAAATCAAACGTATTGTTAATATATACTTATATGTATAATTTTGTTGTATGCTATGCATTTATATTCTTTATCAGTATACATTATAGCTCTTATAAGCATACCCTCCAGCCATGTGTTCAGCAGCACATCTAATACCTGCCATTTATGTTTTATTCCCTCTCTGCTCTGCTCTCTGGGGGGGAGAGAGGGAGTGCAGTGGAGCGCTCAGTTCTGTCAGGGTGTTTGGTTTGGTTCTGGTGTTAAACATATGTGTTGCTCTGTGCTTGTGGCAGGGGCTGAGATGGCTGAACAGCATTTCTTACCCTGGAGCAGCAGGTGATGATGTGGTCAGTGCTCCTTCAGGAGGGCATTGGCTCCCTGCCTCCCAGCCCAGCACCCCCAGAAACCCCAATTCCTGCACAGAGGAATTTTGTGAGCTGAATCTATGAATTCATATGTATGAATGCACAAATTTGCATTACGCAGTGCAGAAACAGGACATAAACACTCAAGGAAGTTTTTTATTTTAAAGAAATAGTTGATGCCTCATGTTTGAATGTGCTAACACACTTGAAACAGAATAGTTTGACAGAGTTATTTTCTCTGTAATGGTCAGAAAAGATATTTTGGCAGCAAGGAGGGAAGAAGTTGATTCTGTCACTCCACCGGTTCCTCCTGAGAACAAGCAGACAGTAGGGAATGTGAGCATAAAATAGATGCCTCTGAGGAAAATGCCCTCTGCTACTGTCAGGAAAAGTTAATTTTGGCAAGCTGACATCTCTGGTTGTTTTGCTGAGAACGAACACTTTCAATGTCTGGAAATTAACTTTCAGATTTCCAGTGAGGATGAGGACAGATTTTACCCTTGTCACCCATGGGTTGCAAAGATAGATCTTGTAACAAGAACTAAAAATCTGCAACTCATTTTAAAAGCATATTTCATACAGCAATAGCCATTGGAATACATCCAATTTATAATTATAAGACTGGGAAACTTTAAATTAGGTCAAACTTCAGCTCAAAATTAAAATGAAAGCATTCAAGGGCTTGATACATACAAGCAAGACATGCAGCATTGCATCTGCTTTCACACTGGCTACTTGAAGGCTAAATTGATATTAAAAGCAAGAATGTAAAATAAGTGAATTTCTTTTTAATCAAGAGTTGTAGTTTTCTTTGCTCATCACTTTGTGTTAAAGGACCATGAAACTATCTCAGCAAAACTGTCAGTGCTTGGAATCTCTGTAGCCGACTCCCCAGTGAAGCTGAGCTCCTTATTTAGCTATAAAAATGTTTCCCCTAGTTGGAGTTTCTAAAATTGCACACAGAAACAAAGAAAAAAGGTTTGATAAATCTCTCCTGAACATAATGGTAATTCTCAAGAAAATTATCTTTAAAAAAATTATTTACCAGAGACAATTCAAATTTAGATGAAATATTTGCTTTTCCACAAGATTTTGTTATTCCATAATTTAACAACAAGATTGATTGGTAAAAAGAAAAGCTGATAAGTTGCCACAAGTTACATAATGAAATGGTGGTTTTGTTTACAGTAGATACCAGAGCTCTGCTGATTCTCACATTTTCAACCCTCACAGTGGACCATCTTGACATCCTACTGGAGATTGGTAAGATCCCAGTAGGAGCCATACTGTGTCCTTTTCTTCTTCTTCCAGCCTAGAGTGTGGAGAGTGTGCATAGTGAAGTAGCAACGTGCCTTGCACTCTGTACTAAGCTGCTGGACACAGCTCTGAAATGAGACAGTAAGAACTAAACTAAACTAAACTAAACTAAACTAGTCAGGAAAAGTAGTGTAGTTAATGGGAAAATGATTTATATTTGGGTTATGGAAGAAATCTTCATGCTTTAGAATGAAATAAAACTTTCCCTAGGTGTAAAGAGCAAATAGCTTCCATTCTTGTTTCTTTTAACATTCCCATTTATATGACAGCAAGACTAGCAAACTCTCTACTGTGAACCCACCTCTCAAAGACATTTCATCAAAGTAACAAGGTTACCTACTGGAAATCCAGCATCAAAGATACAGTGCTGTCGTACAGGGCAGGGGCAAAAAGTACAGGGAATAATGCATTGTTTCCAACTTAACTGCAGGTAGTCAGGAGGAAGTTCAGTTATTATTTTTTTTCCATGTATGTGTGAAGACAATTACTCCAGGAAAAAAAAAACCTGCAAACCCATCACATCCAAATAAAATAAACCCCAAACCACAATCTCTTCCACTCCTAAAAGATCACCCTCCTAAATTATCATTACATTGCTTCAAACATATCTTTGTCTTTTCCTTTCACCCCTTTTGAGAGCTGAAAAAGGCTGCAAAGACAACAGAGAATTGCTTGAATTAATTAATGCAGACTTATTTTCCACTCTGTCCAGGGATGCAAAAACTAAATGTATCTAACAGATGGGCAAAATAATAAATATTCCATTTTATTTTGACTTGTAATCACTTTCCCCAAGTTGTATGAAAAAGAACATAGATAATCAGTTCCTTTTAAATATGAGCATGCTAATTATAACTTATTCCTTAAAACTGCAATAGGCAAAAACAAATGACTTAGTTAAAAAGGAGCTACTAATTTATCAAAATTGGTGTAGCAGATAGAAAATTTACTCAGTAGTTTGGGATTTTGTTTTGTTTACTTTTATGTCACAGGCTATCTTGGTTAGGAATGCAGTTTAAAAGAAGAATTAAAATAATCAACAAGCAAACAGGAAGCAACCATTTAAAAAAAGGGAAACACGTGATTACTTAGTTTGGGCTGAGGCATCTCTGTAGGTAATAAGTCTGCAGCCTCCAGTGCAGTATAACACTTTCCACCTACTGCCTTAAGGATGTAATTCCTCTCCCTGCTGCCTTCAGCTGTAGCTGCCTCCATGCCATAAGAAAGGCACCCTTAAGGGCAGGGAGTCATCCCCAAAACTGTCCTGCACAGAGTTAGGGGAGAGGGCTCAGCCACCTGCCTTGCTTGGGGATGCAGCTGCCCGGGGCACGATGGCCACTCCAGAGGCTGCTCTGGGCTGAGGATGGGTACAATCCATTCTTGTTTTGCACAAAAACCCAAGTCCAAACACTTCTTTTGCTCTCTCTTTCTGGACTAATGATTTCTGGGAGGGGCTTTTATTGAACACCAGACCAGTGTTTCTAATGCATGCTGTGTCTCTGCTCTGAGGCGAAGCACTGCAGTGGCTGAAACACCCCACCCCACCATATTTCTCTCCTTATCACTTTGCTCTTCGAGATCTGCATCCCACTCTCTGTAAAAGACAGTGCAACACCTCCTAATTACCTCTTACCTTCAGGGTTGTTTTTTCCCCCCCTATTTTAACTTTTGAGTGGTAGTTTATTCAAAAGGATCCTTGCAGGTCTTTAATGCGTGAGGAAGGAAATCATCACACAAGCAGTGTAACTAGGACCTGAACGCTGCTTTTGACATAAAACATTAGCTTTGTGAAAAGCAATATTGTGTCTACTTGCAGTTTAGAAACCTTTTGCCAAGACATTCCTTATGTTTCTTTAATCAACTGTCCTTCATGAAAGGAAAGAATATAGCTTCCTTCCTTCAGAAGTACACTGGCCAGACAAATCCTCCTCGCCCTAAAAATCCCTATTTAGGGCCAAATTTCTTTGTTGGTTACTTGATTAGGGACTTCCAGAAAAATGAATAGGAGCTGCTTTCAGGCCTTAAAGTCTGGCCCCGCTGAAGGTAAGGAAATTTAAAATTCCACAGAAGAATCCAATATTTCAGAAGAAATGCTTTAAAACATTCAAGTTGACTAGAAGGTTGTCTTTCCATTTACTCCAAAGAAATAGGGCAGTACACTTAACTACGGCAACCTAGCTCTTTTATCTAATAGAAAATAAACATTGGCTCTAGCCCTTAGTTTAAAAATAAAAAATTCCACAACAACTATCTCAACATTAACTGCATAAGGAAATGTAATATGGCATGTATTTTCTTTGAGGAAAATATTGCAACCTTTCACCAGGATAAAATATATACACAGATGTGTATAAAATATATACACAGATGTGTATATATATGTGTATATCAATTGGGGAAATTTATATACTTGAAATAAATATAAGCATAGCCAAGCACATTGTTGAAATGCAAGTGAAGATATTGCATGCTATAAACATATTAGGCCCATTACTTGAGTCCAACTTTCATGTGCATTAAATGACAAATAATGAAAAGCTTTAAAAAATTAGTGTGGAGTTAGATCTAAAATGGTCAGGGCAACAAACAGCTCTTGTTATAATATCATGTTTGGGGCATTCAGAATACCTACTCCTCCACATAATTAAATATGCAAAAATATAGTGAGGGAAAAACAGATTTTAAAGTGGATTTCTATATAAACTTGGCAATATGTCCATGAAGAAAGTACCACTCTGACATGTGGATGGTTCACTTAAATACAAGATCACTGTCCTGAACAAAACAACTGTCCAATAAGATTCAATTTTTTATAGGACTTTAGTCACAAAGAAAAAAATTAATACAAAAGAACAGATATTCTATGTGTTTTGAAATCTGCACAGATCCAAGTCCCAGTCAAGTAAATCAACTGCAGTAGTTGTTTTCATTAATCACAAGCCAACATACATTGCTAAATTAGCAAGAGAGTATATAATGCCTTCAAAGTTAACGGCCACACTTTCTTTGTGGTAAGGTCAGGATTTCAAGTTGTTTCACTACATAAATGTTAAACAATTTTACCGAGACTGCTACTGCAGAGCTAGCACTGTAGAGCTTTGGACAAATGATCTAAATCCTCTTCTACCTTCTGAATTGTTAGCAAGGGTGCTGGCAGACATGTCCAGTGCACAATCTTTGAACTGCATTAAATTTTAAGTAGCAGAAAAAAAGTCCAGATCCATCTTAAGGTTTAAATTTTGAGATACTCTATATTCAATCTTCTAAAATACACACATTTGATATAGAAGACAGTGAGAGATACATTGCATGAGAATTTTAAGAGGGTATAGTGAAGGATTATTTTTAATTATAATTACCTTTAAGGACAAAAATAAATGTTTTCATACTTAAAAAAGAAAACAAACTATAAACAGCTGACATTTCACACCAATAGTTATGAATATCAAGACAATCCATAAGAAAAAATGGGATTTCAGTGTTTGAACTAATTATCCAGAGTCTTCTTTGAAGTTTTCAAAGAAAAAAATACTGAAAATGTTAGAAACAGGACAAATGAGCTTAAAAGTCTGCTTAAGGAAATAAGGAAATAAGGAAATAAGGAAATAGAAGAACCTATTCACAATGGTTTCAGTGGGTACAAAAGAGCTGAATTTATAAAGTGACATTTAGAAAATGGACAGGCAAAATCAGGTATTCCTGTCACTTTTAAGGAAAAATGATGACGGCATGCTGTTCAGAAGGCTGCTGTGTAAATAAATGGTCATTAAAATAAGCTAAACAAAATACCAGTAAAGTGATACATTGCACAAGAGTATCATATAATAGTAGTGAAAATTGAATAGCCTTGTGAGCTATCATAAAATAAAAAGTATTACCAAATTATCATAAATACATAACCATCATTGATATGCAGAGATACACACCAGAAGATGTTTGACAGATGGGAAAAGAACATTTTTGAAAGAATTATTGCACAAAATTTACAGAATCAGCATTGGGCAGTATAAGGCTATGGTGTCAACTCAACACCTTCGATAGCATTCAATAGTCTTATCCTATACTTGGAGGATGTCACACCTTTTCAGGGTGGCAGAAAAGCTGGAGATGGTACTGAACTCTACCAGTATTTTGAATGCACAGAGATCTATAGGTCAGAGTGGGTTTCAGGTGAGGGTACTGGTTACAGATCAGGAAATCACACTTGAGAGCAGGATGGATCTTCCCTTGAGCCTCTCTCAGGGAAGGAAAAAATGCAAGCTGTCTTGCTCATGTTGATTTTGGTCTGGAAGACACAGGCTGGAAGTGAGCACCTCCCAGTAAACAGTATTTCTGTTTCTAAAATTTAATGTTTTCAAAAGTGAGAGATGATCTCGTAATACAGAAGTCTTTGTATACAACACAGGTCGCTACTGTAGATCTCAGTGTGACAGTTTGAATCACAGTCCTGGGAGTAGACATTTGCTCTGAGGCCACTGAGAAGATATGTTCCATTAGGCAGTGTCTGTCCTTCCCATGGATGTGGGGGGAGCACTAGTAAGTCATTTTTTGAGGACAAATTAACAATTCTGTCATTGTGCCAAAGTAGAGCATGTGTCTATGAAGACAGTGTTAAATCTGGACCTGTGTGCATGCTTCAGCTTTCACAAGATAATATGGAGACATGGAACCCAATTCAGACTTTAATCAGTGGCAGAGAATGTGCAAGGGAGGTTAAGAATCTGGGAAGAGAAGAGTACTGCTGGTCAGGGAATACAAAAATTGGCAGTGAGGAAAAATGCATGCGGCGGTTCAAATCAAGCAGGTGTAGGGAGGCAAATAACAGACTTACTTCCTCTTTTACCCCATGTGAGTTGAAAGTAAAGTTCTCCTTTAAGATAATTCCATCAATTTCCCTTATTTATAAATGCCAATAGCAAAGCAGATATCAGCTTCCTTGAGACCAAACACTAGCTCAATGGCAAGAAGAAATTTTTGCATTCTTCTTCAAGTACTCATCATTATGTGACCATCTTTGCACTAGCTCAGACAAGCGTATGTGAAACAGCTTTCACACATATCCTCTAGTTCTTCTGGCTACCTGGAGAAAACCAGATCCATCCAGCTCCAGTGTCTTCATGGTGATTACATGGCCTGATGCAATGGCTTCTTCCCATTCATGTCCGAGCAGGGCATCTGGGCAGGTCACACATTTAGGGTGGGTGGCACTGTATGGGAGCTCCAGAGGGGGAATGACAAAGAAATACAATTGATACATACTATAAAACCATGCTGCTGGTTTCTCTACAGCTCCCTCATAGCTACTGTTTCCACACTTGAAACTATGTTACTTATTCAGGCACTGAAAAAAAAACCACAATGGAACACAAACTAACAGATTAAAGAAAAAAAAAAGGGAAAAGTTGCTGAGGCTAGTAATCCAAATACTTTATTATGAACAACAAATACTGTTGGGGTCAGAAAGTGAAAGGTTGGATTCTCTCTCTTAGAATATTTATTATAGAAATTAAATGAGTTTTTATATCTAGTTCAGGGAATATACTTCCAGAAAAGTTGAGTTCATTTCTTTTGCTGTTTACCAGCAAAATATACCATCCTATTTAATTTTCCTGTTACAGTATTACTTTTCTTGTGATTATAACTGTGTCAAAATATACTTTCTTTAAGCACACAGAAACAGCATAATATGAAACGAGAGAAATTCTAAAGCTGTTTGAATTGTGTGATCTATTATAATGTAATATCTGGCCTGATGCAGTGGCATACCAGCTAGCTTCCTGCACAGTCTGAAATTCTTGTAAATACTTACCCCTTACACAGTTTCAGGCCTTGTAACATGCCAGTGGTGAACCTATAGTCATTTAGATCTTAGTACTCAGAATTCTAAGGCAATATTTGATTTCCTAGTTCTCCCATTTATTCTTTCCCATGGTATGTCATTAAGAAAGTGTTCAAGTATGTTACTTTAAAAATATTTAGAAATTTCCAACCCCCCACCGCATATTCTGAATATTCTTGTGTGTATACTTAAACAAAATTAAGAGTGACAGTATCAGAGCTTTTGAAGAGCAATTAAAGATAATGAGACAAAATTTTGGATCTACACATTTTAATGGTGAAATTCCCAGTGGAATTCCCAATGGTTCTCCCTACAGGACATTTAGAGTCTCTGTGTTTTCATCTAATCCATTTTGACACTTATAAAGGAATGAATAACTTTGTGAATTTCTAGATTCAGGAGTGGTGATAGCAGATGAGTCAAGCTTGTGCAGATGAGACCAATGTCATGGTACTGGACTGAGGGAAGAAACCAGACATGTGGTAAAGATGATACTTTTTAAATTGAATTCTACAGACTAGGAGCTGCATTAGACCTGAGCTTTTTTTCAGACATGAAAAAAACCCTAGGAAACCCAAAGTCTTTTCTGACCCACAGCTCTGACGTTAGTGCTCCAACACAGACCTGACTGTATTACTCCCAGGTGATTACTGTGATAATAAGCAGTGGCTGGGAGTGGCTGTGGGGACTGACCAGCAACATGAACCAGGATAAAATACCTACTAGCCCCTTAATGATTTCCAAGCACCTATCTACATATGCTATAAAAGCCTTCAAATTATATCAGACTATTCACATATATGTGTGGCCTCTACCAAAGTTACCCCTTACCAGCTCACTCCATCTGTGGCAGCCTATGGGTGTCAGAGGCTGAAAAACTCCTTAATTAATATTGCCCTCTGGTTAGACAAAATTCTTTGCCAATGGTATGGTACATTTGCTTTGGAAATAAATTTCCTTAGCAGTTTGAGAACCAGAAATACCACACAGGTAATATTTAGATCTCCTAATCTTTTATTTTCCAGTTGGAATACATCTAGAATTCAAGCTAGGTCTCATAATTAAAACAAACAGAAAATAATGATAAAAAGACAAGTAAAATCAACACTGGATAGCTGGATAGCTGTAATCCTCCAGTTTAATCTCATCAAGTATATATCATTATATCCAGTGTATGACAATATATTAATTTAACAGAAAATGATAATTCATTATGGGTCAAAGAAAGGCTAAAAATTACTATATATTTAGGACTGCACATACATGTGGTTTAACTCTAACTGCACCCTAGCCCGAATTTAATGTAAGAATCCAGGTTTTAAGTGACCTTACATTAAAGGAATTAAAGAAGAATATCACTTTGCATGCATGAAGCCCATTCAAAAATGCAACTATATGGGATGAGCTAAAAGAAAGTTAACTACCAGCAAGAAACCTTTTATAGAAAAGTAACTTAGTTTTTAGAAAAAATTAGAAAAAAGAGAAGTATTTTTTTGGTTGTTGATTAGTGGCATGCAGAAATTACAGCGAATGGTGAGTATCCTAGTCATCCATTCTAATTAAAATTTAAATTGAAAACTGGATTCTAATGAAGAGGAGCTTATTGCTGGTCTTGAGGGATCTCCTGTCAGTGGGCGAAGGAAAAAAGTGCACAGAGGCAAACGAGATTTCACTTAGGCATTTATTTTGTGCATGCTGCACTCTAATAGAAAAAGGAGTGCACAGTGCCTTTTTATTGGAAAACAACCAGTGCAGGTGCAGTTGCTCTTCATGGTCCTGCAATCTAGGGAGAAAATCTCTCTAAGTCTAGCAGAGGATCAAAACAGCGATAAGGAAGAAATGATCTTATAATTTTGTCCACCCTAGCAAAGTTGTTATACTATGGTTCCTTTTGGATTGTTTGACAGCTCCACTCCTCTAACTCACCCAAATTGCTGATAACAAACTTAGTGGGAGGTGAGTACAGACATATCTTCCTACACCTACATCAGCCTATACCTGATGTCTGAAGGGTCAATATTTGCAGAACAGCTGTAAAGAACATTGAAGTAAAGTGTAAAGCAAGACCTTCAATACACTTTTGGCTTGAAAAAACAGTACACTTGTTTTTAAAATTTAAAATGATGGCTTAATGTGCTACTAAATGTAATAAAACCAAAAATCCATCACACCCTTAGGCTAATAAATTTTCCAGTGCACTGAAAAATTCCCTATTCATCAAATGATAACCTGCTAAATGAATGAAAATGCTAAGGCTGTAGCATCTTCCAGAAACAGCTATGTATCTCTAATGGTCTAATACAAGATAATGGAAAATACAGCAAGTATATTGTACTTTTAAAGCCTGTTTCAGTGGTATCTCAAAAGCAGAAGTTTAAATTAATGGTTATAAACTAATTAAATATCAATACCTTCTACCAAGGGTTGCCAGTAGCTGTGATTTAAAAAGAAAAAAAATCAGAAGAATTTAGGAGCTATATAAGACCAACCAGATCAGTTTATACAAGGAAATAAGTTATGCAGCATTTCCCAATGTGGACATTTAATTATGCTTTGTGTATATTATATTTGTGCAATAAATTAGTTTCTTAAAACCCAGAGCTCTTGTTTGCCGCACATCCCTCTTTGCAGGGTTGGTTTTTTTGGCTTTTTGTTTCTTCCCCCTCCCCAGCAAGGTAATAAATGTGGCATTAAAGCAGTCTCTCCCCCTGGCTGTGAGCTTTCTGAAGATGAAAGTTAACTCCTGTCTTTCAAAGCACTATGAGTGGCAGGTTGCATACCAGTGCAAAAGAGAAATCTCACCGCTAATCTATCACGAACAAAATACAATGTCTCCCCATAAACCTCTTTCTGTCACTGGGCTCAGAAGGTTGCAACAGCAATATTGCTGTGCTATATTTACAGTAAAGAATGCAGAAAACATAAAAAATCACAAGGACAGATTTGGCGTAGACAACCAGTTGTGTTTTATTAAATTGTACTAAAGTTGTATTTTTTTTCATCTAACAGTAAAATTCAGTCAATGTTGTTTAATGTCAGTGCTGTTAATGAAGTTGTCAAGCTTGTCACTTTCACTGAATACCAACTTTGCTAAGAAACTGGTACTACAATTACCTCCAGCTCTATACGATTAAATTCATCAAAGCACACCAAGGCTCCAGATTGTGCCAGACTTTTGAAGAATTTCCCGATGGCTTTGTAGTCTCGTCCATCAGAACAGTTCAACACAATGCACTGAAATAAGAAAAAAGCTTAAAAAAATCAGGTTTTTTTATTTGAAATGTATAGGATTGGGCAACATTTATTTTTACTGCCTGTATTTCAGCCTCCCCTGCTGTCACTCCCCAGCCCCAGAATTTCCCCTTATTTATCCAATCCGAATCTGTAATATAAAGGCAGGTCATGCAGTTCTTAATGAACTCCATCTTTCACAGTAGCATGTGGAATGCATTTACACACAATTTAAAAATAAATCCCTAACAGCAGGAAAGTAAGGTCAAAAGAGGAGTAGCAGTTTCATGTCCACCCAACTTCTCCACTTGAATATACTTCTCAGGATCCCCCAATAAAAAATCAATTATTTTAAAGAAAAGACATAACTCTAAGAAAAAAAAAAACAAACAAACCTCTAAAATTAGTGAGCAGATGAGAGAGGAATGCTTCTTGCTTGAAAAAGTCAATGGGAAAAAAGACGTTCCTGGATTCCTCTCCTCTCTCTGCTGACACAAGGAAACCCTGCCAGGGTGAGATGACTGCTCTCACCAAGAGGTGCTTGGGTGAGAGCTAGCTTCCTCCTCCATCCCCATGTCTTCCTCTCCCACTAAACTGCCTGGTAGCCTGAGGAGGACCAAGCATCTGAGAAGAGCCTAATAGAGAGACTTTGACACTTGTGGAGCCATCAGCCTGCAGCTCATGCAGAGGTGGAAAACACCAAGTAGAGTCTCACCTGCCACTATCAGGAACCTCAGCTCCAAAGTGTATAGTGATAAAGGAGATGCAAACACATAAGAGATGCAGAAACCCAGACGGGTCACACCAGTAGCCCCTCTAATCCACCAGAGGTCAATCTTTGCACATGAGACTGTATAGCCTATATGAACTGTCTTAGGAATAAAAGGGAGAGCTGACAAAGGGGGCAAGTCACCATCAGTAAGCATTAACAGGAGTTATCTGGTCAAGCCACAAAAATTTGGGAGCATGAACCTATTCAAAATAGGATTAAAGACAAGACAAGGAAGAGAATAGTGGATCAAAGTGATTATCTTAGACATCTGCATACCAATACACAACTATATGGAATAAACAAGACTGAAGTCTTCAAACATGGTCAGAATTACTGCTTACTTATCACAGTGGCTCAATCCAACCACATTCTCAGAGCTAGCATAAGAGGTAGTACAAAACTTTCTTAAGAAGTAAAGGTTGAGTAGAAAGGAAGGATCTGATATTTCAAATATGAAGTACATATTTGTTCTGAGATCCCAGAATGCAGAGGACTTTTGAGCAGCTGAAAAGCTTTTAAGTAATGAGTAAAGGAAGTACATGTGGTGGGCAATGTATTAAAGTTCAGCAAAACAGGATGATCTGGTAGAAGATTATTTTATGAACAGAATCATTTAAATGAAAGGACTTGGTGTCACTCAAGCATTTCAGCTAGATACACAACTAATGGAAACTGGATATACCAGGACACAGAATCCCATTTTCCTTCAGATGCTCTGGTAACAACTACTCAATACAGAGAGCAGAAAAACTTCCAGAAAAAAAAAGTATTTCTGTATTTGATTCTAACCAATGATGAGTCATTTGAAAACCTGAATATAGAAAATAGCTCAAGTGAACATCATTACAGAGAAAGAACAGAAAAACATAAACCAATGGACTGCAAAATACTGATAACCTCAAAAAATTGACTGGTCATCTCTTTAGGAGCTAAATTGAAGGTGAAAAATAGTCAGTGAGAAATGGCAGTTCCTCAACATGACTATACTAAGGACATAAGTGTAAACTATAATAACGAGGAAAGTAGAGAGAGAGATTTCAGTAAACAATAGTGTTTTCACTGACTAGAAATACTGTAAGACACACAGGAGGCAAAAATCATGTTCAGTTACAGACAGGCTTACAGAAATAGCAAAAGATGATAGACTCACGAAGGCATGAAACAAGAAAGAACTACAAAGTGACATGTTGCCTAATTGGAAATCATTCAAGAACATTACTTATACTAGAAGATGAAAAAAAATGTTGGAACACAAATTGCAAAGGAAAAATTATCAACAGGTAGTGATGAGAAGTCCAAAACTTACTGCTTTTTTACATCTCTTTACTAGAGCAATCAGCCACAATACAGTAGCAAACAATACCGATGGCAGTGGGATAATATCTCAGGTTAACACAGGTAAGAGGTTAAAAAGTAATTAGTTCAGTTATTGTATTTAAGTATCTGGCTGAAGCAAAGTCAGAACCATTACCCACTACCTTCAAGGATTCCTAGGTGACTAGTGAAATATTAGAAAACTGGCAAGGGCCAACAGAAAGCTGATATATACAGGAGAAGTTAGAGAATGACCAGCCCGATTTCAAATCCCCTAAAAAGCACTGAAACAATTTAAAAAGGACTGTTCATAAGCCCTGAAAACAAGATAAACAACAATCTGAGTTGATTTTCTGGGAACAATCACGTCAAAAAAATCCAATTTCTTCCTGTGACAGGAGACTGACAAAAAGATATGGAAGCTACAGTAGACATCAAATACCTTCTCTTCAATAAGGCTTTTGACACCATCCCAGGAGAAAGCTAAGGAAAACTGTTCTGGGTGGAATTTTTTTCAGGTTGGGTGTAACTGCTAGAAAAACATAGTTTAAATGTAGCTACCAGCAGCTGATTATCAAACAGAGGACTACATCAATCATGGCTCTGCAGTGCATTACACCTGAGTCTGCTGTTCTCTGATAATTCCATTAGCCACCTGCATGACAGAACAGAGTGCAAAACTTAAAAAACATACCACCTTACTAATGTGAATTAATAAAGCCCTATTGCTTCAAAAATGCTGTGATGAGAGGTCAAGAAACATAGAGAGATACTCAAAAAATAATTATCCAGCACTGGAGAATCTCCAGCTAAAATGCTGTGCTGAGTTTTGAAGAAACTGAACAAAACTGTACACTATTGGAGAATACCTGGAAAGAGAAATAGGAATGTTCTACAATGGATCATTTCATCAGACTGAAAGAGACAATAAGAATCATCAAAAATAAGCTTTTTTAAAAACAAAGAGAATAATCTTTTTTGTCACAGTGGCAGGTGAGCAGGTTGTGTAATGTCCATTCTTTGGTCTTAAAGGTAGACAGTTCTGCATGAAGACACACAGCTTTTTTTGGTCTAGTTCTGTTGAGGAGAGACAGACTAGAAAGATCTTGAATTCTTCTCAGTCTATCTTTTCACGTGATTTTACAATTAGAGAAAGTGCGAGACATATGAGCTAATCTCTGACGAGAAGTTTATATCTTGCATTTTCAGTTTTAACGTAGAAGTGCCACAGAGACATACCCAAACTCTATAATTAACACAGCAATCTCAAGTGCCTAGAGTGACAAAGAGTGCAATTTGGGTGAGACCTCTGCCTTGCTTCTTGCTCAGTTAATTCAATCATATCTGCACAGCAATATCCTTTCTGCAATGGAAACATACACCTGGCAATTAGCTCAGTTTTTTCAGAATTTCAGAATTTCATAATCTCAGCAAATTCAGTTTTTATAATCCCGATTAATAAGAAGTGGGGGGGAGGGGGAAAGGATCCTATCTGAAGAAAGAATGGAGGTTTTCACTGTCCGTGCAAATGTTCAATTCTTGTTTCAACTCCCAGAATATGGAAGTGTCTTTATCAATTGGATATATTGGCTACAGTTTTAAATTTATTTATTTATTTATTTTCCAAGGTCATTGTTTTTCATGTTTACTTTGTCTTCTCCCATATGTTACTAAGAAAAAAGTGAGCCAGAAGCAAACAACCTCTTCTGGGCAATGCCCTTTTCACATATAGCTGTCCTGATACTTTTCGGTCTCTTCTCATTTCAAAATCATAGACTCATAGAACAGCTCAGGTTGGAAGGGACCTTACTTGTAAGATCATCTAGTCAACCCAAAATCTCTCTCTGTCTTAAAATATGCCATAAATTTGTTATTTGCAGCTCCTCCCTCTTGTTGCTACATCCTCCTGAGACAGAATTACTTAAATTCATTAGATAACAGTTTGACTGGGTTGCTTCTTAATTGACTGCTTCACATTTGCACATTAAGCAGAGGTTTACAGTGATCTGTCCAGAGTGATATCCTAGTCTTTTTCCTTACTAGTTACAGTGAATTTCAAAGCATCAGTGTTCATGAAAACTCAGAGTATTCTCTCGGAAGTCCATCAGCCTGTATTCATCAGCAGTGTTTTAATTCGCCGCTGTGTTCCTTGTGCTTTTATTTTGGTCTGCCTGAATTTCCCACTTTGCTCCACCACAGCACAGGGCTGGGGACCAGTGGGGAATGGCAGATGCACACAAATCTCCCAAGAGCAGGGTTCAAACACCTAAGTCTAAGGAAAGACCAGGACCTACTGTACAAGTAAACTTGGGTTTGCTCCCCTCAGTGGGTCTGACACATGCCCACTCTGATAAAGCCACTCCGAGATACCTACAAAATCAGTAGAGTTACACTAAGTGAGATATCTGGCCCAGCCTGTGTTAGCAGCTCTTCTGAGCTTTTCATATTCCTCAATTATCATTTCTCTGCATTTCATTTTCCTTTTTATTCATTCCCCTACTTCCTTCTGTTACTGTGTGAGAACAGAGGTCTGGGTAATCCATTTGTCATTTTTTAATTCTAGGTCTCAGTTATTCTTTCTAAACCTGCTTTTCTTCTCTGTCAGCATTCACTCTTGCTCCTAACCTTTCGTTTTCTTCCATCTTCTATCTGCCCAAGACTGATTTAAGTAAATCTGTGGGAAATAAATGTGAATGGGACTTTTGCCTGCAAAATGAAAAGCAAGTGCTCTACTGGCAGTACATTTCTATACCTTATGCACTGCAGAAAGCTATATTCACATGGTCAGAAAGTGCACATATCTGGAGACAAGGAGGGAAGCTGACTGGAGTTTCTTTGTGTTTCTCTCAGAAGCAGCAGCCTCAACCATAACTATGAAAAGTGCTCAAATGACTCCTTGGAAATATCTCATCCAACCAAAGTATTTAATGGTGATCATCACATGACAAATAAAATAGGAAATCTCAGATTTCAGTCTCTTAGATTTTTTAATGAAGTATTTTTCCCTGAAATGTTCCTATGACTGCATTTTCTGAACCAGCAATATCTCTCTCAAACCTCTTTCACTGTGTATTTATTTCCCTCTTTCAGCTTTGCTTCCTATGTTGTGATCACTTCTCTGGTTTCTTAGCTTTTCCCTTTACCTAAAGCCTCTAGTCTCTTTCAGCTCGGGAAGACTGAAGAGTTGTGCCATTTTGCACTGCTCAACAACTGACATTCTCTGAGATGTTAACACTTTGCTGTTGCTGAGCAAGAGTATCGAACAGCTGAAGGACGTCTGCCAGGAGCTGGGAGTGAAAGGCACTGAGCACAGGCATTCATGTTCTTTAGTAACACTTTTTAACTCTTAATTTTCAGCCATTGATCTGTGACTCTCTTGCACTTCTCCATAAAGCACAGTCTAAGAACAACTGCAGAGCAACACAGACAAGCCATGAAGATCCCTTCCCTGAGAAGCCAGCACTGGCCTGAATGAATAAATCTGGACTTGTAACAGGGATTTCAGTAGGCAGCTCAGGACACTGCACTAGTAGTTAGCACAATAGCATTTTGTTTAACCAATAGATAGAAACATGGTCCTCATGTTAAGCACACTTAATGAGTCAAAATTAGCTAGAAATTAGAAACCAGCCATGGGATGTTTTGCTATTACATATATATCTATGTCGGGACCTGTTTATTATCATTTGAATATGCTTATGTATTTAAGAGATATTCATAAGCAAATCCTCCCTCTCCTACATGCTTATTTTCTTAATGAAAATACACTGTAATTTTTGCCTTAGAAGCACTGGACTTTTATCTGTCAGATACAAAAATTTTTGATCATTTTCTTACTTCCTTCTTTCTATATTTCCTTCTGCTTTCATTTTATGATTTAAGAAGATGAAAAACTATCAACAAAAGAAATCTAAGTGCTGAATGGATTATTAAGAAAGGAAGCAAAGCTACCAGTCATCTTACTTTATGTTCCCAGCAAATGCTAATGACTGTTTGTATACATAATAAAAATATATATGTATAAAACATTGTATATAGAGCAATCCAGCAATGAAAAATATCCCTCTGGGACTTACACTGTTACTGTATCAATGAAATTCAGATCCTCTTTTCACCACTTATTTAGCAGCACCAAACCCAGAATTCTTCCAGTCTCACACTGTGCCTCAGAAATGCCTGTGTACACAGACGGTGTTTCTTTAATCAGTGTAAATTCACCCTTCAATTTTCTCTCCCCACTGCTACCCCCTTGAGCAATAGCTTAATAAACAAACAAACAAACAAACAAACAAAATCCGCTTAGCTACTCCCCAAGTCGAGTGCAGTCAGACATCCTCTCCAGGTCTTTAGGTAGATGAACAACTGCTGACTCCAGTGACTCACATACTTGTAATTATGTGCACACAGGGAATCTACATCCTTAATTTGTTTTTTGCCTCCTGTGGTGTTTAAATCATGGGTTGTGGGTTTGGGTTTTTTTAACCTGCTTGTCGTTCTAGTCAGGTCTTGGCAAGTTTTCCTTTTCTCTGTTCTAGCTGGCTTTTCAGATGCTCCAACAAAGTATAAGGTTCCCACCAGAGTCCTTAAAGAAGAAAGATTTCCAGGGTGAGTATGCTATATTAATAAATGAAACACAACCTTTTAAAAATTACACTGTCAGAAAAACTCATTAGGCTGTAAAAGAGTTGAAGTAAACATTAGATTTTAATATCTACTGCTGCTTAGATTTTTCTGAACTGAAAATCCCCAGTGAGCACTTAAAACTTCATTACTACACTGAAAGGTTGTGAAAGGCTATTTAAAGGTTTTCAATTTTGCTGAAGTCTAGAGGTTATTACAGCTTGAAAGAATACAAACCCTAATATTACATGGAATGAAAGGAATCAAATTTATGTTCTCATCTCCCCTGTAGTTTAATCCAGTTCTATTAGATTCAATGGAGAAAATTAGGGCAGGTTGAAACTTCTTAGAGGGCTGATGAAAAATAATATTTGGTCACTAGAAAACATTTCTGTCTATTATTCACACTCCAAAGGATATTCCTATCTCTTGATCCTACTGTCACAACTTATAGTGTTATCAGCCTCCTGCTCAGAAACCCATGGGCTATAACCTGTGTCAGAGTCATATCAAAAAGTCCAGAATTATACAAGAAAAATGAGGATATCTGACTCCATCTCAGAAATGAGGTTATCTATAGCTTGATAGGTAGGGTTGCATTATAAATATTTTAGGCTCTTTTCCTCCTTAATTTAGGAGAGATTATTGGGTGAGTCAAACATTATTGGCCATCTATTATCATATTAGACAGCTATAATGGAAGCTGACCAAACAGCGCAGTGCAAATTATGATAAAGAAGAACTTTTACACTTGTCTACTGAGCAGTACATCAGATTCCATGTTTGGTCAGTCCCAAAGTGTTAAATGAAGAAGAGCATGTGCCTGGTGCGCAGCTGTGGCTGTGTGAAGAGCTGTTCATCTCCAACTCTACTGGGACTGGAGAGATCAGCAGCCCATTTCTTTTCATTTTGCTGCTCTAGACATCTCAGGGTCTCGCAACTGAAAGAGAGAGTACCTAAGTACAGAGATTTACCTCAATTCATGTTATTTTAGTATAAAACAGTAAAAAGACCTTAGAGTTCTGCTTGGTACCACCCATACCTGCATGTCTTTATGCTGTCATTTTTACCTTGAGCCAACATATTGCCATTTATTTTAAAACATACAGAGTGCTAATTGCTTAAATGCTTGCATGACCATAGCTGTGTTGGACTATATCCTTAAAGGCAAAAAAAAAAAAAAACAAAAAACCCCCAACAAAAAAACCCCAACAAAAACCCCCCAGTACTCTGCACTTAAAGAAACACCTTTAACCAACTTGTGTGTTAAAAGAATACTCTTAGCAAACACTCCATTCCTGTAAGAGGAAATAAAATTACTAGACTGTCTTTTAACAGCTGAAGCATATCACCCTCTTAAACACAGTGGTCATGGTGCAATTGAGAAGAGGAGAACAAATAAAAGTCTTTCTTGCTTTCATTTACCTGTTTCTCTGGGACATGGCAAGAAGCAGATCAGTCCATAAGGCAGCTGTGTGATATGCTCACTCCTTGAAGGACTGCTCTTGGGTGTATGACACGTATTCAGTACTCTCTGCTGCTGCTCCTCCACCAAGTTCTCAGTAAGACCAGTCCAGAAGATAAGCAGTCCCTATCAACCAACCATCCTGAAGAGAGCTTCGTATATCCATATTACACACCTTTTATACAAGGCTGTTCTTCACTGTTGAAGATGTTCAGTTCCAAAATTTAGTCCTAATTAAAAAAGGTTGTAAAGAGGTACTGGAAGTGTTGACAGCCCTAACCCTAAGTAATCTGTGCTTTTGGTTTCTTTCCTCACCCCTTTTCATCATCTTTAACTCCTTCAGGAACCACACAATTCTTAATGCCATGCATGTAGGAACCAGCAAGGAACCATAAAGTGGTTCAGGGCAAAGTAGCTGGAAGGGATCTCCAGAGGTCTTCTGGGTCCAGCTACCCATTCAAAGGGCATCCACCAAAGACAGGTTGCTCAAGAACAGCTCAGCTTGAGTTTTGAATCTCTCATGATACCAATGTCTCTGCAGGCCTTTGGGTGGAAAAGAGTATTTCTCTATATTTTTATACGGTAGTATCTCCAGCTGTAAGGTCACAGAAAGACATATTACATTTATTTCCAGCAATTACTTCCTATCTTGAAACCCAGAATCATAGAATCAACTGGGTTGGAAAAGACCTCCGAGATCATCAAGTCCAACCCTTGATCCAACACTGCCGTGGTTACTAGACCATGGCACTAAGTGTCACATTCAGTCTCATCTTAAAAACCTCCAGGGATGGAGAATCCACCACCTCCCTGGGCAGCCCATTCCAATGTCTGATTACTCTCTCCGTAAAAAATGTCTTCCTAATATCCAACCTAAACCTCCCCTGGCAGAGCTTAAGATCATGCCTTCTTGTCCTACTGCTGGTTGCCTGGGAGAAGAGACCGACCCCCACCTGGCTCCAACATCCTTTCAGGGAGTTGTAGAGAGTGATGAGATCTCCCCTGAGCCTCTTCTTCTCCAGGCTAAACAGCCCCAGCTCCCTCAGCCTCTCCTCATAGGACACAGAAGGCACATGAATGGGCAGAATGCTACTACCAAATGTACTCAATGAAGTATAGTGATTTTAAGATGCAAATTGCTCTTCAAATTCAAATCTTAATTTCATTCACTTGGGAGAATCACAGCTTACACTTAATATGTGGACAGAAACTTATATTGGCACTGGCTGTTACAAAAATCACTTATTCAACACAGCATTGCAAAATATTTATCAACATTTCAGAATTAATGCGTCTTCTACATCATTCTAATACATCTTTAAATTTTTATTAAGTAGGATTTCTACCCCTTATTGGTAGGAGAGTTAATGTTCATATTTTTGCCATATAATAAGTGCCAGAGCATAGAACCCGCTCTTTCCTTTATGTTTGTTTAGAGACAAGATATAAAAAGGCATTAATTTCTTAAATATTGGCATGTGTGCAGTTTTCACCATTCCTGTAAAGGTCAGCGAGTCTGTTGTCAGTGGAGTAGAAGAAAATAAGTGCTCCTTTGCCCAGGAAGGCAGGTGTTATTTGAATCATTCTTGTTAGGCAATTTTCATCTTCCTTTGAATTTATTACTTGTGTCAGCATCACCGACAATAAATCAAGCAAGAGTTGCTTGTCCACATGGACACTTCTGTTGTCTCATATTGTGGGAAGCTAATGAAGAGGAGGAAATGACACTGCATGGATGATGCAGGTAAGCTTGCTCGCCTGGGGAGGGCACAAGGATGCTGTTTGTCCCAGCTTCCACCTATTCGAGTGCAAGAGACACAGGTAATGGATTGCTCTGGGGCCATGGACTTCTCTTCCCAGAAGCTTCTCAGCTGTGGAGTCCAGGTGAAGCTAGTATAAATAAAGATTTTAAGAGAATCTCATTTATAAACAGCACCTTGGGATCACAGTGGACTACAAATTTTATATTACCATATATTAAATGCACGTCCTATAATACCACACATTAACTTTCAGTCCTCAAAAGTACTCAGGTCTTTAGGGAAGCCACAGCTTTGCTCAGCTAGATCTGAGTCTAACCCCACACCATGTTGTTATCAGTGGCTGCCTAACCCACAGCAAGTGTTCCTTTAGCCTGACACTGTTTCAGGTCTCTGTTCTTTCCTTAGAGACATAAGTGAACACAAAACAAGTTATGAGCACAGTGACCTTCGAGCCCTTAGTCCTCTGAAGTAACTGTCTCTTGTAGGGATGTGATGGCTGGCAAAATCCAACTTTGGATCCAGTGGGGCTCGACAGTGTTCAGGGAAAAGTGGTTAAGTGTAATACATACAGATGCAACACACCAAACATAAAAATCTAAAAGACTTTTTGGGGAGTGGGAAGGTTTGTTGGTTTTTGTTTGCTTGGAGGTTTTTTGTGGTTTTTTAGTTTGTTTGTTTGTTTGTTTTTATGCCTACAGAAGGCTTACTTACTTTAAAAAAAATAAGAAAGCACTGTCTCTACTGAAAGCCTGTAACAATTTTCAAGTAAGAAACTTTGTGTTTTATGCTCATATCTCCTGATTAACCTGAGCTGAGAGACACACAGTTTCAGGCTGTTTTCCCTGTCACTTACTGTATTTCCAGAATATGGTCCCAAAATATGCGCTTCAGAATTAACAGGGGCTGAATGGTTAATAAATGCAAAAATGTATCCCAGCCTTTTAGCCATAGACTTTGACAGATACTTCCATAGCTTCCTCAGAGAAAAGTGGTGCATTTTATAACACTTTGAATATTCTTCAAAGAATTTAAAAATGGGATACTTATACACACACACAGAGAAAGGCAAATGCAGTCAGCATTACTGGACTGACTTTATAATACAAAAATCCATCAACATTAGCTTTATAAATACCCTCTACTGGGGAATCAGCAGTTTCTTAAGCTATCCAAATGCTTTGGAAAGGGAGCTGTTTCTCTCATCGGTGCTCAGATGGTTCTTTATGTAAGCGCAGAGAGAGATCTGAGAACTCATCCAGGAGGAGACTTGGGCTCCACTCTTGGTCTGGAGTACACATTTTGTTAACTCAGGATACAGATTCTTACTGCAATGCTGTCACACAGGTTCCAGGGTATGAATTAGAGGGGTTAAACCTTTAAGGGGTTAAACATGTAATGATGACATACTGAAGTTTCTAATGTTAATGTTTAAATGTCATCTAGTTGATTAATGAGCTGTTTCATTTGCAGTCCCTACAAATTTATTTTTTTTATCTTACTTGCACAGCCTACAGTAGTTTCAAAGACATCAGCAGCTCATTATGAATAATCACAGAGTGTTCATGAAGGAAGAGTACAATGAAAATGACAAAATTCCCAAGTTATTAATGGGCAAATATTCAGTGTAAAGTGAAAATTATTTATAAAAACACTCTGAAATGTTGTAATGTCATTTGTACAATTTCACAGTTGTAAAAAAAAAGGAGAAGATGCAATCTAACTTTTTTATAATTTTTCTAATATTTGCTATGGTATTTTCAAGAAAATGTATGTCTTCTTTTTACACATCTGCTGCTTTGAGACTTAGAAAAAATATTTAGAGAAAACAATTTGTTTTAAAAGAGTAGGAATATAAACATTGCACAATTAGCTGTTAATGATATTGTAAATATGTTTCTTAAGAAACTTATTTAACTCCTGATTTTAGAAATAAATATTAGATCTACATTAAAATATATTCTACTCTCTCAGTTTCTGTTCTGAGATTCAAACGTGTCCTTTTCCTCTGAAACATATTGATACAGATATATTGCAATAACCCGCTTAGTAAGCTTCTGTATTTCAGGTATTAAAATAATAACAAAGAGAGAAAGACATATGTGAATGTGGAAATATCAAATTTAAGAAAGTCAAGGCGGGATCCTCTCCACATGATGAACACTTAACCTATAGAAGACTTGATAAATAAAAGTTATCCTTGAGGCAGAGTAGGCTTCAAGTTGGGAGTCAGCCTGCAGCTATTGGAAGCAGGAAGGCAACTTATTAAGGCATGTGGAGTTACACCAAACAAAACAAGAATCCGGTCAGGGTTTGTTATGGTTGAAGTAGAAGAGTTTTTTTCTCCTTGAGAAGAAAAAAAGAATAGGTTTGAAGCCCATGGAAATAAAGAATTTGCTTAATTTTCCTGTCATGGAGCTGTTTGCTGACATTTGTTTGCGTATCTGGCAGTCAGATTTAATATTTGACAGTATCACTTGACATGCCCAGGCATAGGGCTAAGAGATTTCTAGGAGGTTTTTTTCTTCCCAGACACAGTAAGTACGCACACTTTATCCTGATGCAGGTCTCCACCTTTCCACCGTGTTTCTTAGGGGGGCCAAAAGAAAAGAGAGGTATGAAGGGCTGTGATAATAAATAATTTTAGATCTAATAGGGTTTTGAAGGCCTTTGAAATGTGTTCTGAGTTTCATGTAACACTGTTTTTTCAAAGCAATGAAAAGCTTAAATTAGTGTTGCTTGAGAACATTTTCAAGACTGATTTTTCTGTAAATTAATTTCTTGCGCTATTTTCACTGCTTTTGGCTTGCAATAATTTAATCAGAGTCTGTAATCTTCTATCAGTTATCTTGCCAACCTGTAATGTTCCTTTACACTTCAATGGAGTCCCTCAGTATGCTTCCAGCCTATTGAGGGGATACATTCTGCTGCTGGTCCTAAACTTCATGTTTCAGTGCCTGAGAAGCCAAGAAATAATTAAATAGGTGAATGTCAACTTTAAATATTCTATTTTTCTTGTTATACGCACTGAGGATAACATACCCTCACAGACTCATTAAATTCTATATTCTGTTGATAGTTGTTTCATGTCTTGGCAAAGATTGTTTTGAAAATATGGAGATCCCTTAGATAGGAGCATATCTGTTATCTTAAAATATGAAATATCTCAGAAAAAAAAAGTCCTGATTGTGCAGACCAATTGCATAAAAATATTATTTCTAGTTGTAATTTTTATTTGTTGTTTGTGGCAATTTCCAGTGGGCTTTTGCCACAAATCCTAGGTGGAATCTATCAATCTTTCTGTCATAAAGTAAAACAATGCTTCACCCCTTTTGTGTGACCCTAGTGCTATAATATTTTTCTAATTAAGATCACTATAAAATTCATTTCTCCACTACTTCCTCCTCCACATCCCACTGCCAATTTTCTCTCAGAATAAGACGGCTACTGTTTCTGTCTACAGCCAACATAAATCAATTCCTAGCAAATAGCCTTGTGTGATATCTATTAACTTGTCACCAGGGATAAAATTTATTTAAAAGTTAAGAAGTATTTTGCAATATAAAATTCTACCCAGTGCTGCAGTAAATAGTATATGCTTCCTTAATAAAGCACTTTTTCAGGCACCACTTTTAGAAATGCAGTCTACCAATCCTGGAATACTGAATGAAATACACAAACCGTGAACATCTTTAGTGATTAGTGTCTCAAGAGTAACACTTACTTTTCTGGACAGCTTGCCTTGTATTACGTCAACAAGATTTTCCATTGTTTTGCTCTCCCTTCCTTGTTTCTTGTTTTCCCAAATAAGCAAGTAGATCACATCTTTTGAATAGGCCCCTAAGAAAAACAAAAAGCATATGAATAGTGCAAATAATTTTCTGATAAAAATCATGGCATGGAACTGAGCTAATTGCATTTTTCTTTTCTCTAGGTTGTACCGTAATTTGATTTTGGTTCTACAAATATGAATGCATTTGTTAATCAACTCTGGCATGTCCAAAACTGTGTAAGAAATGTTCTCATATTTTCTAAGCTGATTTGAAAAAACTCTTTTTGGAGGAAATAACATCACTTGATAGGTGTATAGAACACAGTAGGGTAGAACAGGCACTACAGCATTTGTTTACCAAGTCACAGCACTTTTATTTTTCTGGTTTTCTCTGTTTATTAATATCTAATGAGAAAGAAGAAAAAGACACAGAAATTAGAGGAAAAAGAAAACAAAATAAACCAGAATTTCAGCAGATTACATGCAAAAAGGAAGACAAGAGTTAATCTCCAAAGACACACATGAATCTTTTTAAAGATAATAAGCATAAAGAAAATAGTTGGTATTGCATGTTAGAGTTCTCTTTAAAATCCCATCCATTTGTAAAGGAGAAAACATCGTTGTATTTTTCCAGTTCCACGAACCACCCTGTGTTAACTTCTCCTCAGAGATATGTTGGATAGGTCATTTAGCAGTTTTGCATAAAATGGAATGTTTCATATTTCCCTTACCTAAGTATGATTCATTTAGCCACTAAAATTGCTATTGAAAACCATTTTGCATCATTAGCCAGTATTACTAAATCGTTCAGCATGCTTGGAAAACACAACCATGGGAAAACATATGTTCATGTGAAGCACTTTTGATAAGCTGTTATAAAGAGAGTTCCAGTACATAAACCCATAACTCCTGCCTGTAAAATGAAATATGCAACAAGTAGGCCAAATCTTGATTATATCTCTGATATTAAAGCCACAATTTTGGTTTATTTTGCCACGTGGTAATTACGCCATCTGTGACTGACCCCTTTAAACTCCCCTGCAGCCTTCTGTATAAAGCGAAAAAGAGCTATTTTTATGGTTTGCTTTCATTTAATATTTAGTTTTTGTTTTAGACAGTCCCAGTTCATGATCTCTGGCCTGGCCTAGGAATAAGGAGTTCTCAGGTTTTCCTCCAGCCCTCTGGCCTGACCTCTGCCCAGCAACTGTAGTGCAGCTCTGCGATGAGGGCTTCCCTCTGTGGCACTGTGGCGATCAGACCCAGAACCTGTCAGCATCTCCAAAGAATTTCCCAATCAACAGGGTGTGGTGTATACATATTTTTCTTCCTCATAATAGTCAAGCAAGGCAAGAACTACAATAAAACATTTTTATAAGCAACAAGTTGCCACGGGGTTTTCACTTTTCTTTGAAAAAACATATTGATTCTTTGCTGGAAAAAGACACAGGAGAGCCAAGGCTATGTGTATATGTAAAGACCAAAGTTCTTTACAAGAAGGCATCAGCACCTTCACACCCAGCCTAAGGGATCATCTCTGCTAATGGGCCATACTGGACTGGCATAATAGGCAGCTGCGACACCTAGACCATCAAAACTCCAAAAATATCCCATGACTCACAGAACTAAATCACCCACTGTGAAACTCCCCACCCTGGGGGAGGTACTGGACATTCCCACCTGAACTTGAGCATATATAATCTTGGGGTTTTGGGACTTCTGGTACCACTTGTCTGACCGAGAGGAGAACCAGAACTCCAACAGGATTGTCACTGCCACTCTCAACAAGACTGCGATCGTTACCTCAACAGAACTAACACCATTGTCCGGACCAACAGATTTTCCTTTGCTTTTACTTTGCATCCAGGGGGGCCAAGTGGTGATCAGCACAGGGACCAACGAACACTGTTCTGTTCTTGTCCCAGGGGACTGGGTTATACATCTATTTTTGGGGGTTAAAGCCAGTTTTTCTCTGCATCATTGCATCTATTGTAATTTATTTTTAGTAAATTGTAACTCTGACTTATAATCTCTCTAGAACTGGGTTCATTTCTCCCGCCAGTTTACTTTTAAAACAGCACAATATTTTATACCTTTTAAGTTTTTGCATATTAAATCAAAAGACAGAGCATTTCCATGGTATCACAAAGACTGAAGCTGTGGTCTGGCATTTAGAGGCAGATGTGCTCCAACTGGTTCCTGCCCCATTCAGCTATCCTTTTGGATGGCTTGCTCCTGGCCATGAATCATCGTGTCCCTGCTGCTGCACTTGTGTTCATGGAGTCAGGTAGGCTGGAGGAACTTGGTCCAGCTGAAAAATGCCCTCGAGAAGAAAATAATCAAGAGTGTTTACTTTCCAGCCTGTTTCACTTCCTGCCTAGAAAATTCCCCGTGCCAGCAGGGACTGTGGGGTGAGGAGAGATGCATGAAACACAGAGCAAGAGCCAGCAGCAGGGGCAGCTGCTGCTTATGCTGATGTGGCCACCAAAAAGCTGTTCGGCATGCTGTGACCACAGCACCCTGCCTGTCACCTATTTGATTTTCATCATACTCTCTCTAATTGAATTTCTGTCTCTTTCCTTGTGTTTCTCAACAAGTAACTCCTCAGTGTATAGAGACTGAAGCTCCACTTACCACTAGTGCCTGTATTGCTCTTTGCAGAGGGAGAAGTGCTAGTACCTGATCAGGCAAGTCAGCAGAAATACCCCCCTTCCATTTGGTCAGCAGAATCAATGAGGTCACAACAGTCAGCAAACATTTCTTCACTAGCTTGATCCACCAGCAAAAGAAATCTCTCATGAAACCCAGTTAAATATAGCAAAACCACTGTTCATCTTCCTAAATACAGATATCAAAACAGAGATATCACAAGGGCATTAGGAAATTTATGTGAATGATCATTAAGCATCTTTCTGACACAGGGCAAAGATCAGTCTCATCAGCAGGTAGCACACACAGGTTGTCAATGAGGTGCCCTTACAGAGGGAACAGAAGGGAGGTGTTGAAATCTTTAGGGATGCAGCACTTCCCAAAGCATTTTCCCTTGCATTACATGAGTCCTTCATGGCAGAAGGGAGCTTGCATGGCTTGGTCCCTTCAGTGCGGACAATGAGGATCTTGCCAGCAGCACTGCAAGGCAAGTTGCATGCTCTCTGGCAGGCAGCCAAGCATCACTTAAGAAATATTACCAGCACAGAGAACTAATTTGAAATAGCCATAAGCATTGAGAAAACGCTGAGAAACACCAGTGTCTGCACTGCTCAACTCTCAGACATGCTGGGAAGGGAAAAGGACTAGAAGTGGGATACCTCAGGCCAGGAGCAAGTTGCTGCCAAACAATTTTGAGAGCTAAACTGACCCTTCTGATGTCTCACTGGTCCCCACAGCACCAAGGTGAGACAGAGATAACTGACAGCTGACGAAAAGTACAGCACTCTTTTACTTAACCTGTGAGTCATCAAAACAGTCTTGTTCTCTGAATTCTGGTGAGATCAACTCCTAGACAAAGCTGGCAATGGTATGCAAGCTATGTTTTCTGGAGACTATCAGCTCAATATGGGCATGCAAAAAGATGAGACATTTTTAAAACTTACGGAAATATCACCACTGTATGAACCTCCACAAAATAAACTGAAAGATTTTCTGCTTTCCAACTGCACAGCAGGCTTGCTTGGTACAGCTGCTTAGGTGCTATTTTTGTATCACATCTCTCAAAACCATTGCGTCTCACTGCAGAGACGGGTGTTGGGCAGAAGGATGAAAGACACAGATGCTGTGTCTGAGGAATTGTTTTTAAATCGCCATGAATTTAGTGTAGTCCCACAGAGCAAGAGGGTGTTGTTAGCTGATGGGATGCTGTCTGCCATTAATTAAAGCCTGTTTACTCAGGGATCATATCCTGATGCAAAGGAAGAGAATTATTTTAGAGAGATTTCACCTTTATTGCCATTGAATGAAATTAACATTAGCTGAATGGCTCACTTGGAAACATAAAAAGCAAAAGTATCTTAGAGTGCCAATTATAAGCATAAGGTCTGGAATGGCTCTCACCAGCAAGCAGTAGCTACTGGTCCTTGTGAAATGACTCCGCAATGCCCTCTCTCTCTCTTCCTTCCCACTGTTGAATTTGCTGGCTTGTGATTCTTCAAAACAGCTCACTTTACTGCAGACAGAAGCAAGCACGATTAACCCACTGTCCAAGCTGACTGAAGCAATCCATGTTCATGGCAGAATGGCTATAACCCCAAACCCGCCTCTTTCAGTATTTATTCTGAGATGTTTGCCCAGTTTTAGAGTGTATGTTTTGATGAGCTGAAGAAGCACCTCACCTTGATGAAACCAGTCAGTTCAGGGACAGCTTTGATCTTTGCATATCTTCTATCCTGCAAAAGGATTTTGCAAACAGCAACCTTGAAGGAAGTTGGCTTTCAGCCATGAACAGGAAAACAAAAATATTCTGCTCAGTTGAGAATTTTATAGAGAATTTTGGGGTAATTTGGGGGGGGTTAATAGAGAATTTTGGGGTGATTTTGGGCAATTTTATAGAAAGTAAATTTGGGACAACTGAATTCTTCCATCATGTTTCAGTTTCTGATGTGCAAAATGAAAATGAAACAGATTGGCTCAGGTTGAATTGGTCCATGCAGGACTAATTTAGTTTCCTAAATACAATTAAAATATCTTGTCTCAAGACAGTTCAACATTAATCTTTCCTCAAGCTGCTACAGTGCTTCATGGGAGCTACAGTTCATTCTCTTCTGAGAGATGGATACCTGAGAGAACACATGCCTTATGGTCCACACAGTTTCTAAATGAGACTGGGCAAAATAAAGTCATCACTTTGCTGAATTTCATTTTGATATATTACCTTTGGTTAAATCTGAAAATGTGGGAAATTTTGGATGAGAATTTAGGAATCCACCTGTCTGGAAAGCTAAAAATCTGTTTGTACCAGAGTCTGAAAAGCGCAGAAGTAGATTACACCTGGCCCTGAAAAGTGTAGAAGTAGATCATATCTGGCTCTCCAGGCAGGTGGTGAACCACCTCTTTAGAAATGAATGGCTTCTGTGGCTAAGTTCAGAGAACTATGACAGTGATGCATAAACAACAGGTCAGATCCCCCAAGGTGGACCAGGTGAACAAGCTCAAGGTCCATCATCCATACTTTTACATTGCATCATTTCTGTGAAGAAGTCATCCCCCATGATTGCCAAAGGTGTGATTTTGTTGCCCTAAAAGGTCTCTGAATTGTGCCATTGAAGAATAAAGGCAGCAACTCTCCCCTCCAAACAGCTTTGCACGGCTGAATACCTTGTCATTGAATGCTTTCCTCTCATTTTTTTTTTCTTTCCAGCACAGTTTAAAAATTGATCCCTTTTCTTTCAATAAGCTCAGGATTTGAAGGGTTCAGCTGTAGATGTAACAACCAGTTTTCAACACTGAAAATGCAAGGGTGGAACAGTATACACTTAAAAGTAGAGTTTCGACATTTTTATTTTCACAGAAAGGCTATTTCTTTCTGGAACACTAATGAGGACTAGCTCGTATAGGAAAAAAATACAGACGCAGGTATGCAGAGAAACTGCAGAGAGTTTCACCCTTTAGTGAAGGCATATTAATGCAAACCTGCTGTTCCTCCGGCTTTTGGCTGAGCAGAGCTAGGTTGCTCATACCACTCCCACTGGAGCTCTGTCTCCTGGGTAGACTGGGAGGGCAATGTACACAGAGGAGTCAGCTGCCACTGGGCGCTGGTAGCTGAAAACTTCTAATTGATCTTTCAATTGATCTTCTATCATGAGTCTATAAAAACACTTAGTGCTTTGGGAATATGTGTTACAATTTTATAAAAATCTTCTTTGCTTAAATGGTAGTTTCACTATTCCAGTGATAACTTTAAATCTGTGCAACGTAGACACACGTGTTCCAGCACATATTGTTGACAAGATAAGAAGCTTAGAGATAAACAATTGCCTTCTTTTCACTTCAACTATACCACAAAGACAAATACACAATGCGACAAACCCCTGAGCAGTGAAGTCCCTGGAGGACACTGATTTACACCAGATGAGAACTTCGAGTGAAGCACTTGTTTTCTCTTGAAGCAGAATAGTTCTTATTTCTTTCCTAGGATTTTTTCTATGGACTACATGGATCATTAGAAATTAGCTAATTTTACAGAATGTTTAAATATATTTTACATAGGTAGTGATGCACTTCTAGTGTAATCGATAGCACATGATAGGCTATACATTACACTAGAAGGAGGTAGGTGTGATGTATGAATCCAGAAATGGCATTTCCCTTGCCTAATATGTCTACTTCCTAGCTTCTCATCACAGGTATATTTTCTAACTTCCACGATGTAATAACTTTCTAAATTTTCATCATAGAATCATAGAATGGCCTGGGTTAGAAGAGACCTTAAAGATCATCTAGTTCCACCCCCTCCGCAGTGGGCAGGGATACCTTTTATTTTTAAAGCTTTGTTTAGTCACAGCTTAATGTTCTGTGCAAGTTCAGCTTCATCTGCACCTATTGATTCAAAGCGTTATTTAAAAAGAACTCATTAATAAATATATTTTCCTGTCATTCTCACTGATTCATTGCAATCACCAGACAGAATTAATAATGAGCAACAAAATTCAAAAAAATATAGCAAAGAATAATGATAAAGCTCAGAGATATCACTTTTAGAGATATAAATTTCAAATCATGATTATCCATTGATGACTGCAAAGGCATTCTACGTTTTAAGTCCTACTATTTGTGGCCTTGTAGTGCACTTTAAATAGTGCTTTTCCAAAGGAGCATATTGGAAGACATCACAGTGGGCATGATTCTGATTGCTCTTGTGTAAATACTGAGATTGACTAATATTCTCTATTTCTAAATTTATTTCACCATTTTCACTACATTATCTCTTGCTTCAAGTCTACTTTAATTTACCTTCTGATTATTTTTAATAGTATGTAAGCTGGAAAAATGGGACCTCTTGCTTTCCCCGTATCCAGAGTTTGCAGAAATCCTTCCTGCCCAAGCTTAAGAAAGCAGGGATGTCAGAAGGCAGGAGACACTATACCAAGGGTAGAGGACAGGATCTGTCTTGTTTTAGTGCATCACCTCAGATCCCATCGATATGAAAGGAGTCATGGTAGCAGCATTAACCGTTGTTTGAAATATTACCTCCCGATCAAGAGACATGCATGCACAGGTTCAGACTAAGTTTTCCACTTCTGCTGAGGAAGTAGAGAGGACGAGCAGCTGAGAACGATGGGACTTCTCTCTGACTCTGAATGGTTTAAAAGCTGTGGATGTTCCCCTGTCCTGATGCCCACCCCTTTCAGATTTTCAAATGTGGCCCTTGAAATCACAGAGGTTATAGAAAAAATTTTACATTTGATAGCCAATTTGAAACATCTTTCCCAGCAGATATAGGGTGCCATGCTGTACTGGTTGTTTTCTCTACTTCCAAGGAAAGCAAATAAACCTAGCTGTCTCTTGACTGTCTGGGTTAAGAAGAAATGTTGGAATTTTGTTTCAACTTTCGCTGAGACTACAGTTAAGAGAACAAAAATATTGGAAGAAAGGGACTCAGGGGAATGGGAAAAAAATATGAGAGATGGTATTTGAAACCTGCACTCACATCTCTTTTCTGGATCAGTCTGTGCATGGGAAGTTTTCTGTCTTTCTTTCCATTACCCAGTATTCCCTGAAACAAAGAAAAAGTCTGAATACAAGTGTTATTGACTAGGACATGAGAGAACCCATCCTAATCTCTGATTGAACCAAGCAGGTTATGTCTCTTTTTATACATAAGAGATCATCTCTGCTGAAGGAAAACCCAGTCTGCTGTAAGGTCAGGGGGTGTGAGGTGTCTGCATGATCACTGAAGGCAGCTGCACTAGCAGCAAGTGACCCTAACAGCACTGGAAACGGCACCTGGAGACTGGTGGTCATGACAGGGTGCCTGCCATGTACCCCTGGTCTGTTGAAGAGCTCCTTAGACTCTAGTACTTTCGAGAGCAGTCTCCAAAGGGCTTAATTGTCCCTACACTGCCCCTGTGTGACAAGCTGAACACAGGGAAGAGAGTGCTGCCCAAGATACTTAAAATATTTCATTGGGATCTTGTGACAAACATAAAAAATGGCCAGACGTACCCAGCAACATTTTCTTCTCAATATTTTCTTGGTTGTGGAAGGTAGACATGACCAGACTGAACATCTGTTCAGTCCCTCCAGTGCTGTATCCTGTCTTGAATAGTCAGCAGCTCAGAGGGTTGCAGGGGCAGGAACCCTCCACCATGGAAACTCTTCTGGGTGCCAAAGTACACTCTATTTCTGATATATATAAGATTACTACTACTTTTATACATGTATTTTGTACACTGCTGAAGTAAAACAGCTGGAAACCAAATCTGTTAAGTAGGGTTACCAGGTAAAACATTTACAATTCATCTTTGTGACTATAGAAGCAATGAGAAGTGAATGAGCTGCAGCGTGGAACATTTTACTTCTGTTGCATGCAAGAAAATGAAAGATCAGGTGCTGTGAAGGATCACAATGGGCCTAGGAAGAGAGAACAGCCTTCCACTATGGTCCTCCATAACCAGAGAAAGACAACCAACGTATACAGCCAGCACATTTTGTCATTAAGCAGCATCTTCAAATGTCAAACTTACTTACTGAACTTACAGTTCTGTGTTATCTTTTACAAGTAATGTAAAAAAGTAATACGCTTTGTATAGATTACTCCTTGTAATTCTACATTGCTTATTCTCAGAGATAACTCTCACTCACTTTGTCTTCTCATTATCTAAACAGACATGCCTTTCCTTAAGTCATCAACAGAGGTCATCACACAGATGCCCTTGTGGAATATTCATTAATCAAACAACTAATTTGAAATGGATCTTCAAAGCATTATTCATTTCCCATCATTCTTCATACATCAATTTAAATGCTTTATCCGTATAATGATTAGGTTGATGTTTAATTAATTGTGAAAATGTGAATTAAAGCTAAATTAACAGACAAATTATTCTACAGCACACAAAAAGCTTAATTCTCTACTGTTAGGTTTCAAAATCTCAGCAATTTTCCATAAACACCTTTTTCTGCTTTGTAATATGTTGTTATAGCAGTTGGCTACACTTTTTAAAAAATGTTACAGTCTCAGTCCCACTAATTTACTTCCTCAAATGGTAGAATAAAGAAAGGTTAATGCAAATGCAAATCACCTATTTGTAATTAAGAATAAATAGGATATTCACTATTTGAGAGGCCCAAGATAAAGGGAAATACACTGAAGATGTTCTACTTCAGCTTGAGAATTTATCTAATCTCATCAAGCCATTAGATCTAATAATTAATTTCTCAGAGATCACAAAAAGATGAATCACCAACTATAGAGCATGAACTAGGTGATACACTATGTGACATGTCTTGGACATGGCAAAAATCAGATGATTTTATGACAGAATAGCGTCCAAATTGCAGTATATGAGTTACACTTGTCCTATTTACAAACCAATGGCTCTATATTTCAAGTGGATAAACCATTATTTATGTTACTTCCTAGAGGTTTTCACACTTTGTTGATCTTGCAGAATGGATACTGCTTCTAAATGCCAAGAGGGCATTTCATAAATGGATGGCTGATCTCACTACACTACATCCCAAAGTACATGCCTTCTGCTGAAATATATAAAGTAAAAATACTGATTGTATTGTAACAGTAATAAATTATTTACAAGAAGAACTTGCCAAATTTGCACATGAAAAATAATCAAATATTTCTATGTAACAATTATTAGAACAACTTAAAAACTTCTATTTCAGTGTAGATGAAATGCATGTATATAAATATAGCCAAAGAGTACATATATATGGCCAAAGAGGTCCAAGAGCATGATGAATGATTAAAAAAATGTTATGAAAGGTAAGTATCCCATCTATTTATTATTACAAAAGTAAATATAACATCTAAATAAGTTTTATTACCATCTGGTTATTTTATTCAGGTAGGACAAAAAAGGCAACTCAGATTAAAAATCTTTCTTCTCTTCAAAAAATTAATGACAAAAGCCATACAAAAGGCATCATATTGAATTCAAACAAAATCAGAACAGGGAATGCATTTTACAGGACAGTGTGACAGCAATTGGTCCCAGTGTGGCAAAGCAGTAAGCACAGGCATTTGTTAGCACTGGTCTGAGTCTTGTTTGTGTTGAGTTCACAAATGCTTCAGCAACAAGATCTAAACCCACATCCTTTGGGCCTGCCCATATTCAGTATCGCACCAAAGTAACAATTAAGGTTCAATTAGACATATGCTTAAATGTGTTATATGATAAGGTTACATTATTAAATGAATGATGCCTAAATGATAAGCAGTAAGATTTGAATTGAGCTGCTCAGAATTAGGCCATTTTAATTTTATCTTTTCAAAAGCATGTATGAGCCAGCCTGAGGTGCCTCCTTATTTGTATGTCTCAATAATGAGAAATGTTGAGCATCTACAGCTCTCACTGACAGAATCAGATGCACATACAGTAATAGACCAATTCTCTTAGATTTACTTTCTGTAAGCAACCAGGGAAAACCACCGACTTTTACAAAACACTGCTATTTCATCAGCAAATCCTTGAGTGTACAGACCTGGGCCATCAAAGCAATATGAATATTAAGGATGCTGACTATTAGTCAAGATGAAATTTCAGATCAAATTAATGTCAAAATACAATGCAGAAAAAGCATAGTCAAGCAGCATTTCATTAATTTTCCTGTTTGGGGAGAGTTCAGTAGAGGTTTTCAGATGAATCAAGAGTTTTCAATTTGCTCAACTGTCTTGAATAATAAGTCCTTTTTTTCCCCTCTCTCCTTTTCTTTTTTTATCCCCCCCCTCCATCTGGGATAATAGCTTTATAGTCTACAAGCCACACATGTTAAGAAGCAGCAGTGTCCAAATTCCACTTCAACACATCACAGCCCTCAGCAACTGACAAAGCAACATTTATAAACCTGGTCTCATCTAAGTTAAAGCAGATATCATTCAGAAGACATAAAATACAGCAAAAGAGAAGTATATTTTATTTTTCAGTGATTTATTTATGACATTCCTGGGGGACATAGCCACACAAAGGTCTCAAAGCTGTGGTCTGTGGTAAATAGTATGTCATAATATATTTAACAAATGATAATTCAAAACACAGAAAAGTATACAGTGAAAGGTTCAGAAAATATTCCTAGATGGGAAGTTAGTGAACACTTGGTTTTAACATTTTATTATAGCTTAGAGGTAAAGTCACCACTGACTGTACAAATAAATAATTCCCCCTCTCTGTAGTAGCAGAGATTTTTGCTCACATTAAGATTGCTCAAATCCTAGAAAATTTACAGGTCAGGATTTAGAAGTTTCCATGAAAATGTCCCTACGGATTGTCAAACACTAATGAAAGAACAGTTTCATATATGGCAGTAAGCTTTCAGAGGTTATTCAACACCAATAACTATAACAACAAAGTATCAGCAAAAGAAAATTGATTCAGCATCAGAGAAAACCTCAGGTGGTATATCATACTGGCTCTCAGAGTTAATCACTGAAAAAATAAATGGAAATACTGTACAAAATTCTGTATTCTATTCTATAGTGCAAAGTGTCTGTAACTAAGTAGCCCCCAGAACAGCAATGCTATGCTTCTTGTCAAAAAGTCATTCCTTCATCTAGTATTGCTGCTAGAAGCAGCATTTGCAACAAATCAGCCAGAATCTTCAAGCCTCCTATTCCACAGCATCACTGCCCCTTTACAGTGCCACAAGCAATTGTTTCCTTCCGTTGATGCTCAGATATGCCAGGTACTATATGGGAAGTACCCTTATCAAATCCCATTGACACCTCTCATAGAACACCTCTCTTGTCCTGCTGCCTGCTGCATATTACAACAAATGTACTCCTCACCACGCTGCTGCCAGCCTGCAGCCCATTTCCCAGGAGTTTAGCTATATCGTCTTTCAGTGTCCCAAGCTACAGTTTATAGGATACATGCTTATAGGATATATGTTTTTAATGGTGTATGATTTTACTAAAAGAACTCCCTAGGGGATCCACTAGGCTTCCGTTTTTACAAACCCCTGAACAATGTTAAACACTGGAAAAAAATTACAGGAATTTAGTTGGGTTTTGGCTGACATATCCTATTATGCTAGCAAAAGTTTTAGTCTGGAAACTCTGTCATGCTGTGCCTGTTCTCAGTCCAAATGCTCAGAAAGGAATAATGTGTGTGAAGAAACCCTAAGCTCTGGATTTCTGTCAGAGGAAATCTCTGTGAATGTTCTTTTGCTTATTGCAAAAGTCCTATGCCAAAGTCCATTATCAGTTTCTCACTTTTAAGTAGTATGGTTCTTACTTTATTTTCCTTGTTGCTCCTTGTTTTCCTCTATTATTTCCACTATTTCTGTAAAAAAACCCCAAACCAACCAACGCAAAAGGCATACAGTCTCATTAGGCCTGAATACAAAGTTCATCATATGCAATCATGAGGACTGTGCTGAAATGTCATTCTTTACATGCAAGCAAGATACTTCAAAATCCCAGCCATATCTCTGCCTGGCTCCCAGGAGATCATCCTATAACTTGTCATATTCACATTAATTAATTCGGGTTTTGTTTGTTTTGTCCTAGACTTTATTTTCTCTTTTTTAAGGAAAGGCTACTGGATGGTAACAATGAAAAGGGCAAAAGTCACGTATACAGTGTCTTCTGAAAGGTCAAGTCATTAAGAATTTGCTTATATCTTTCTTTGTGTCTGCACTTTTTTGGTACTGATATCAAAAAGCTGAGCCCCAAAGCTGAGCAGGAGAATCAACTCTCCTGGTCCCAGCGGACACTGCATCAGCCTGCATTCATCTGCTCTGTGTAACTTGGCTCCACTCAAGCTTCTCACTGAAATTACCTCCAGTGTTTACCATCACAACCCTTCCACTCTGTGTAAACAATTCAAAATACCAGAAGCCATTAATACCTCCTTTAAAACATCCTTGGAATCCTTGACTACTGTAACAGTGAAGAAAAATGTAGATTTAACAATCAGAAACCTCACAATGAATACCAAGAAGTAGAGGTTATACTTGCCACCAATTCTCCAGCCTTGTTGACTGTCTGCTTTAAGACTTTTCCTTATTCTTCTTAGTGATTTAAAAGTGTTTGAGAATGTCTATAGTTCTGCTACATACAAATTATTGTCAAGTAAAGATAACCATCATCAAAGAAAAAGATTAGTTTGTTCTCTCTCATTTGCCCCTTCAACAATACCTGCTCAATCAAGAGAAAAATCAGGAACAAGAGATGATGAAATAAAACTCTTCTAGAAGAAAACACTTTACCAGCAAGAAAACTAGCCTGTTCAGTTAGCTTTTACTGTTCAGGTCTGTTAAAAATGGTCTTGCCCACAGACTTCTATTTTCTCCTGGATCTCCAAAAAGATAATTCCAGCTGATGACTTGTGGAGCTTCCAAATCCCACCTTTTATTCTTTATCAGAGAGAAATGTCTATAAAAGCTTAAAGCTTCAGTTCCTTTACTAGCATTATTACTTGTCTTCAAAATATATTTTCCATCATCCATCCAACATAATTTCCTTGTGTCGATGCAATGCAGTAGCAAAGCCTATGGTTTACCAGTACATTTCCCATTACTTGCATTAAAAATATTTGCTATGAAAACTACTCTGTCTCAAAAATAACCCCATGGAAAATGTGCCATTAATCAACAAAATAATTGCAAGGACCTTCATTCCACAACGAAAAGAGTGGAAAGTCTTTCCTATTCATTCCATTTGTTTTTAAGACAAATTTCAGAAGCAAGAGACGCCTGAAGCAGAATTCTGCATTTTACTTAATAAAATCAGCAAATTGTCCTAAAGTCACTGGATTAAACTTGATCCATTTCTTTTTTTTAAAAAAAAAGGTGACATGGCCCCAGTTGGAGAAAGGGTAAGCCACACTCGGGGTAGGTTTGAAGGAGAACGGCCTCTTTATTAGGGGAGTTCTGGCTTATATAATGTTGGAAGAGAACTTGCTGGAAGAAGGGGAGGAGCGAGGGCGGAGTGTGTAAAAGATGACCAAACAAGGGAACATAAGGGTGGTTACAATCTGAACAAGGGAAAATAGGGCAGTAACAATCCATTTAAGGGAGAGGATGGCCATAAAAGGCAACACTGCAATGCAGCAAGCATTGGCCAATCAGGGGAAGGGTTTGAGGGTACAGAGAATATAGAATTATTAAAAAACGACTTTTAGAGTACAAAACAGGGGAAGATACAATAAAACTGTAAACTGCATCTTGGAATACTAAACACAACAAAGTCCGATGCTCTCAATAACTTCAAAAGGAGGTTTCCTCGTCAGGAGGGCCGTATGATTCTTGCTCTTTTCTCCACTTTTCATATTCTTCATCAGTCTCATCCCTGACAAAAAGGTGATGAGGCTATTTAGTAGCTTTTGATAACATCACGATGGTGATTTTGGGGCACTTACAATAACTTATTCAAGCTAGCATGAACGTTGCTTTGGTACCCTCCTATAATGCAACCTCTGCAAACCAACCTCTGCTGTTTTTCCTTTCAAAATACCCTTCACTGATTTTAGCTTTGATTTCTGCTACTCTAAAAGCAGTGTGAGACATGAATGTTTTCCAGACTAGCCATGCAGCCTCCAAGGTCTCTCATTTTCCTTTTGTGAGAAAAAATGTTAGCAACATCTTAGGACAGTCCTAAGTGTGATGACTTTCAGATCAGTAAGCACAGTACTGAACCAGCAGTGTCTCCAGGCTGTGGCCTGCAAACCAGGGGTGGTGCAGACACTAGCTATAGTGCAGCTGCTTGGTAGAAATGCCTAACTCCTCCGGAGGAGGTTATAAAATCTTTGGAAAATAAGGGTTCCTGGGATTCTGTGGTGAATTGGAGAGAATGGCAGTGGGCTGTGAGCCAGTAGTATCCCCCAGGGCATTTATCTCTGTGGTATTTAAAACAGTTGCACTTCTGACAAGCTTGGACCAATCATCTTTGCAGCGTGGCATCAACACAACAATTGCACCTTCTTTACCAGTCACAGCTGACCTGTGTTTCAGCCTTAGCACTAGGCTCAGACTGGAAACAGCATCCTCAGCAGATTATCACCCACCCCTTGTGCCAGTGCAAGAGACTGGCCTTACTGCCATAAATAGTTAATGCATTTTCCCAGCAATGTGAGGAAACCTGACAGTCATTTGGAGATAAAAGGGTAAAGCCCTGGAACGTGTGTGGTCTTAAATACTTCAGGGTCAAAAATGGACGTGAACACAGATGCACCCACAGAAAATGTTATCAGCACGAGTTTTCTGCTTTTAGTTCCCACAAGGTACTAAACTGTAATAAACTGTACTGGCAGAAGGTACTGTAGTGTTGGTCTAATGGTATCTCTGCTCAGAGTTACACTTTGGGAGACAAAAACTTATACTCCTCTCAGATAGAGTTAAAGCAATTAAAAAAACTGCAGCCAAGTGTAAGCCTAGAAAAACATAAGCTATACACATGCAGAAAAGCTGATGATGTTTTGCTTTTGTGGACCTCAGACCAGCTGGGAGTGCACAAGGGAGGATGACTGGTGCCAACACCCTGAAACAGAGTCACAGCTCTCCTGGCCACCTCCCAACCCAATCATACACACACATTCCAGCATTATCAGCACAGCTGCTTCTGCACCACACAGCAAACCAACCCGGGGGTTAATTGGCTGAAAAATTAACCCAGAAAGTAAAGAGAAAGAGAAAGCTGGGGGGTCTTCTGTCTCAACTCACAGAGGTGTCACAGGCCAGTGTTTGAGCTGGTGCTTCCGGACAGGAGGATGCTCCCTTTGTGGGGCATTATCCTGTTTTGTTAGCAAAGGCTTTGCACCATGATATCACAAGCTGTTACACTGCCTTGTCCCCATCACCACTTTGATGCATTATACAGATGCATTGCTAGTCTCTCCAGTCAGACATGGACCTACTTCCATTTCCACACTAAGTACCCCACCCCCATCAAAACACAACATATATTTCAAGCTCTTTAGCACTGTAGAAACAGGTTTTCATCACCACATCCTATTTCACTGCTGTCTACCTGTTTTAGAAATAGGAAAACACTTGTATATCCCTTTTTACACATATTTCCTTTAGTTGACTTGGTACAGCCTCAGGTATCTGGATGTGTATCGTAACACTCTTGAAATATCTGTCAGCAAAACTCATATAATTTCAGGCAGTATCTGTTCTTCTTCTATCTTTGCAGTCTAACCACAGTTTCACTTATCAAAATCACTTCTGCTACAGAAACACAAGACACCAGTAATATCCTTGATTTCTCCTACTTTCTTCTTGTGTGCTACATAGGTAAATGAAAGATGGACTTTATTATCTTGTTGAGGTACCTTTCATCATTTTCAGTGCACTTCTCCCTCATAACAGGGTTTGGCTGAAAAGCTCTCCTTGCAGATTGCAGACATCACCTGCAAATTGCTAACTATGGGAACATGGATATCAGAATTGACCTGGATAGGATTTAGAAACCATTCAAACAGTGACAAGCTGCAATGACAAAACCATAAGGCTTCCAGATCAAGTGATGTGGAAATGCAGAAAAACAGGCTGCTCTTAGCTGCACTGGGAGCTAATCTGAATCTCAGTCTCAGTCACCACATCCATCAAGCCAGTGTTGCATCCTCCTGCTCTGGACTACAGCCATATCTCAAATATTTGCTAACAATTCAGACAGAATCACCTTGGAATTCCTTTATACATCACACTATTGTTGTAGTTTTGATATCATTTACCTGATTGGTAATTAAAACAATAAACCTCTGAAATTCAATGAAATATGAGATAATAATTGATGAATAGAGGCAAAATCCCACTTGAACAGCTCCCTGCCTTCTGGGTGGAAGTCTCTAAATTCTGCAGTTAAGTTCTGGAGAGAAAAATTAAAAGGGTAATAGGATTATATGTCCTGTCTCCCCTCAGCAGACAGCAAATTGTTGTCTATATAAGAAAAGTGATACTGGTTATGTGACCAGCTCTCATGCTCGGGACTTTTGCAGATTTTTGTCTGTAAGTTAAAAGATTAAAGTCTTAAATAAACCAAAGAATAGCAGAGGATCCCAGTGTATTAGCTAATATTAATGGAAAGATAACATAAGTCTTTCTACCCCTTGAGTACCAGAAATTTCATAGTTTAAAGTACAATTTTCTCATACCTTTCATTAACTTCAGTGATAACTGCAAAGTCTTAAAACTTCCTGTTTTAGAGACTTGAGTTAGAAACTTTCTGTAGTACTGAAAATATCACATCATATTAGCAAATTTGCAGATGACACCAAGCTGGGGGGGCATGTTGATCTGCTGGAAGTTAGGAGGGCTCTTCAGAGGGACCTGGACAAGCTGGAGAGATGGTCTGATTCCAATGGGATGAGGTTCAACAAGGCCAAGTGCCGGGTCCTGCACTTTGGCCAGAACAACCCCCTGCAGCACTACAGGCTGGGGACAGAGTGGCTGGAGAGCAACCAGGCAGAAAGGGACCTGGGAGTTTGGATTGACAGGAAGCTGAACATGAGCCAGCAGTGTGCCCAGGTGGCCAAGAAGGCCAGTGGCATCCTAGCCTGGATCAAGAACAGTGTGGCCAGCAGGACTAGGGAAGAGATTCTTCCCCTGTACTCAGCGCTGGTGAGACCACACCTGGAGTACTGTGTCCAGCTCTGGGCCCCTCAGTTCAGGAAGGATGTTGAGGTGCTGGAGCAGGTCCAGGGAAGAGCAACAAGGCTGGTGAAAGGACTCGAGCACGAGTCCTGTGAGGAGAGGCTGAGGGAGCTGGGGTTGTTTAGCCTGGAGAAGAGGAGGCTCAGGGGAGACCTCATCACTCTCTACAACTCCCTGAAAGAAGGTTGGAGCCAGGTGGGGGTCAATCTCTTCTCCCAGGCAACCAGCAGTAGGACAAGAAGGCATGATCTTAAGCTCTGCCAGGGGAGGTTTAGGTTGGATATTAGGAAGACATTTTTTACGGAGAGAGTAATCAGACATTGGAATGGGCTGCCCAGGGAGGTGGTGGCTTCACCATCCCTGGAGATTTTTAAGATGAGACTGAGTGTGACACTTAGTGCCATGGTCTAGTAACAGTGGCAGTGTTGGATCAAGGGTTGGACTTGATGATCTCGGAGGTAATTTCCAACCCGGTTGATTCTATGATTCTAAACGTGAAAAGCACAGGGAAAATGTTGTATGACTCAGAAGGCGACATGTTCAGATGTTACTTACCAAATACAGATGATGTCTATTTGCAACATAGTCCACTAATGTCTTCACTCCTTGGGCACCAGCTGTGCCAGAAAGGAACTCCTCTATTTGCTGAGGAATCTCTCAGTCTAGATACTAAATTCTTGCTGGGTTCAGAAAAGCACTCTTATTGGGAGTATTTCAGGATTATAAATGCACCAGACACTGTAGACACTCAATGAGTTTTGTAGTGACCACAAGTGAAGTTGGGAGCCACGGGAACAAATTAGGTGCTCCCATCTTTCTTTTCCCTGAAGTTATGAGATAAGGAGTAAGATTTTCCCCTTTGTGGAATGAGTAAGTATCTGTTCTGAAAATCTTGGTGAAGACCTTTGTTAACCTTGCTTCTCCTTACCATAAACTTTGGCCCACTGAGAAGGATGAGCAATATTACAAAAAAAAAATTAATTCAGAATCATTCCTTTTGCCTCCCACTGTAGCTTGAAAGACTAGTCATATTGCAGGCTTTTTTATTGAATCTTAAGGCATTTAAAGAAAGATGCAGGTGTCACTCTTTAAAAGGGATATTGGGCTGTGAAGAGCACGCAATTATAATGTACATACACAGATGTTTACCCAAGTGTTTGTATTTGATGTTTGTGTAGGATATGACCTGGCTGGTTCCTGTCTAGCCCTGAGTAAAAGCTATTGAATGAATATCCAATACAACAAAAATAACAAAACCAACAAAGTCAAACCAAACCAAACCAAACCAAACTAAACTAAACTAAATAAAATCAAACTGAACTAAATGAAACCAACAAAAAAGTGCTCTACAATTTAAGTAGTCACTGAAAATATTGGGTAAAACCTGATAATGGAGCTTTTTCTTTCATACACTGTTTTCTCTTACTGTGGTGAAGAAATACTACATGTAAGCATTCAACACAGACTCATTTTTTCAGTTAAGTAAGAACTAGCATGTCAGCTTGGCATGTTCAATGAATGGTTCAGCAAGGGGAAAGGAAATCTAGAAATATGGAATTTTCTAATTCTTAATAGGACAACAATTTGACAGGACTTGAACCCATAAACTGGATACAGTTATAGTTTCCCATTCCTTCCAGCACAGCCTTGTGCTAAGGGTTTGGGCTGTAACTGGCTTTGAGTAGACGCTGGAGAGGTGCTTGAAGCATCCCACCAAGGCAGTGCCACACAGTCAGGATTAGCATGCTATCAGCAATGATACAACTTTGGGACACATTATCCTTAAATGAAAAGGGGTGCTCCTCCTACTGTTGGTAACAGAGGACCTGAACAATCACAATTTTAATTTGAGTACAAAGAGACAAATTTCCAATCTGTCTTTTCTGACCCCGAGACCCTCCCTATTCCAGGTTTGCTTTCATGCATCTGCCATAGGTCAGATGAATACAGAAGTCTCTACCTTTCTGTAACCTAACTGCTCACACAATTTAATTTGTGGATTTGTACTGGCAGAATAAGAGGTCAGCTCCTGAAAACCCAGCCTTAATGTGTCCTGTTGACAGCTTCTCAGATATTGCCTATCTGCTACCCATATCACAGTGCCTGTATTCTCTCCTCGTAACAGTAACAAACCTCCCTTCATTCCCCAACCTGTCATCTTTTCACCCTGTGAATTTCCAATAACATCCTCAAAAAACAGCAGAGGCTGAATGAAAGAGCTGAGAAAATATCGCAACCAGTGCTATGCTCCTGCATAATCCTCTAAACTATGGCATATATTAATACAAATCTATATTAAGACTAAAGCCCTGGAACAAAACAGCACAGGTTTTCCCTTGTCTATTTGTTTGGGTTTGTCTTTTTCACTCCATGTATGTTAATATAAAAGACTGTAAGCAGCGGTACACGTCCAGTGCATTACTCTCAGCTAATGCATGCCTATGAGGCATTCCAGCTGCTCCTTCAACGAGCCGTTTTGTAATGCATGTGAACCTTGTTTGAGCTGGCATGATATAGTATCTGGGAGAGCAATTTAATGCAATCTCTCATCTATTTCACTGATTGCAACCATTTAGTGCAATCTTAAAGAAAGGTGATTAGAACTCTCTGGTTCTTAATGCTTAATTTATTTACATTCATGTCAGCTAGAGAGCCATTTCATTCATCTCCTAAATGATAGCATAAAATCATTGAAAAATGATGTGCAATAAACATTATTATTATACTGCTGTCCTCACTAGCAGATAACAACTGCTGTCATTTGTAACACTGATTGACCTATATGGCACAGGTCTTTAAATTCTAGCCATAAGAAAACACGTAACATGCATAACCATTCTGTATTGATGCTTGGCCCAATAACAGGTTTTTAGCTAAAATAAAATTCAAGCACAACTGGCATTTCTGTACAAGTAGGTTGAAGCACAGTCACTCTTTGAAAGAAAAAGACACGACACGTAAATGTCATATTAGCTGAAAAGAAAGGGTGAATTTTTGGAACCATGACTGCATCCTAATTGGCACTTCTGGTGTTGTTGCCTGGTGCAGAGGCATTCATATTAGGCTGAACAAATGCCACATTTGCATTTCCGGTAAGAGATAACATTTTTCTCATTTCTCATGCATCTCTTGTTTAAAAAAGCATACCTGAGAAGTTATCTAAATTAGCCTGCCAAGACAACTGACTATCTCGTTCTCATTGGCAAAATTGTGAAATTTTTATAATAATAGCCTTGATTGTAGGTAAAGAACTTTGCCAACAACATTTGGGTGTTTAAAATAAGAGCAACGTCAAAAGTTAAAATGGCTGCAAAGGATATCTTCTAACAAAGCAGCAAACAACAATTTGTGCCAACAAACAGTAAGTATTTAACTGAGTTTCCAGTGAATGAATGCATTCATGAGTATTAAATGTTTTTTAAATAACCTAATACAGATTTTTCTGATTGTAATGTTATAAAATGCTGTTTCTTCTATTTGGCAAAAACCAATATTTCTCTTATTATTACTTCTTTCAAAGGTAATGTACTGTTATGAAAGAAGGTATACATTTTTCTTGATGGAATCAAGGTACTGAATAATTGAAAGATACTCTCCGTTCCAGCTGTGCAATGTGGCTTCTAAGTTTCCAGTAAAAGAAAATTGGAAGTAAAAATAAGTTACCTCTATATAATGCATGGATACATGTAATAAACAAACAAACAAATAAATTAAGTATCATGCTTTAATTACACTCTCCCCCAAACACAACACTGAGGACCTATCAAGTTCCTCTAACAAGGAACCTGGCATCAAAATGCAGCTCTCATGCAGGAAGAGATTACACCAAATGGGCACTTTCCACTTACACAAACTAAAAAACTTGTTACTTTCCTTTCCAAATTTACAACATTGAAAGAGACAGACATATAGATGGATGGATTGATGGATGGACTGTTCTCTCCACATTATACCACATTGCCACCTGAATTGCTAGCCAAATTCCAGCCTGTCACATGTGAGCAAACCCTGGATGGTCAATGAGGTTGCCCAGGCATCACTGGGCAACTGATATTACTCGGGAAAACTGATATTACTTGAGATATTGCTTGCCAACTGATATTACTTGGGAAAACTGAGCCTAACTCTGACTTTAGGATTCACTTTCACAGCTGAAAAGGAAGAACCCATTTCATTTGATGGAGGCTGAAAATACTTCACACAAAATTAGTCAAGTGTCCAGAATCTGTACTTTAAGTCCTTTATCAGAGAACAAGCTAATGCTAGTATAATATGCATACTTGGGAATTCATAAAGAACTAACTAAATGAGGGTTAGTAAGTAGTTCCCAACACTATTTTTAACTGTTGCTATCTTTAATTATTTTATGTTTGATGATATTACTTTTGTATATACCTACACACATACACACATTTTTATGGCAGAAGGGGGTAAGGGAAAAGTTCAGAGAAAAATCTGATGAGCTTGCAGATCAAGAAGGTGGTGACATGGGAGCACAACCATGGGGATCTCTCAGCACCAGTTTCAGATCTGTGGAGTGATGGCTTTTGGGGGGTATAGACCCTGTGAGAGCCTAAATGGCCACTCCCATGCAGGAGGGGGAATGAATTTATGAAGCTCTACTCTCTTCTCTTCCATAATCAAAAATCCTGCTATAAGTGCCATTTCCATGACATTACTCTTGAACCATCAGCATCTGCAAACAGAAACACAGCTACTTGTACAACTGTAAGAAAACAACTCAAAACTACAAACAACCTACTCCAGGCAACAGAGTTTCAGTCCAGATTCAATGTTGCATAAACGGTATCGACTTTTCCTTATAACTTTTGCGGTTTCTCTTACCAAATTTGATGGCTTCCTCTTGAAATGATGGGTCTTCTCTCCTCTAGGAAGCCCTTCTTGGAGTTACTAGAGTCAGAGATTTGGAACAAAGGCAGTTCAGGGCATGGTGCAGCCACTTCTCTTTGCACAGAGCTGAAAAAGAACAAAACAAGAAGTGTTCCTCTGATGTCCTTCCAGCGTACCTAACTGATCTATGCTAGCCTGAGGTGCCTGAGGGTATCAGCTCTGGGGGTATCATAGAGTTTTAGGTCTCTCAGTGTGTTGTTTTGGACCTGGCTCCCCACCAAGTCCCTGAATCCCCAACGAAAGCTCCCTCCTCCCCCTGCCCCTTCTTTGGCAAAAGAGCGAGAGGAAAAAAACTCCATATAAAAAAAAAAAGAAATAGCAGAACTATAGCAAAATATATAAATTTACATATATCACAGTTATATACAGTTACAATACTATGTATGTATAAAAAGGAACCCCAAACACCCCCTCCTTCCCCAAAGGAAAGGGAGGGGAAAAAGGGAAAAAAAAACCAGCAAAACTAATATACTCAAATATACACTGCTAATAGAGAGCTAGCAAACAAAAAGAACCTTAATACTTCCCTTGAGAAAACAGGACCACGCCACGCTACTGGACTGCCTCCTGGATCGGCAGAAACAACAGATCCTGCAGATCCTCAACTCCCAGATGAGCGAGACCAGCCACAGGGACCTGCCGTTCTCGAGTCCACCGGAAGAGAAGAGGGGAGAACCTCCCCTCTCTTTCCTATTTATACCCTTACTTACGTAAAAAATAGGAGGGAATATCGAGAGAGAGGCACTTCCTTGGTTTCAATCTGGTCACCAATGAAGGCCTAAAAACCAAGTCATTACACCCAGGATTCTTTAAAACCCAGTAAAACTTGCTCAAAATGCCTAGGCCTACAACGACCTGCTTTGTTAAGAACAGTAGAACCACCCCGTCACTGCACAAGGAGCATTTTCTTTCTATTGAAAGTAAAGGTTCACCTGTTTAAAGTGAATTTTGAACTGTCATTGCCTTGGCATGAGATTTAGAGTCCTTTTCACACTTTCCTCCATTTTACCAGCAGAAAGGAGAGAGAACAGCTACTCCAGCTGTGCTGTCTCTCCAGCATGGTGTACACATGGTCACCAAAAACACCTTTCAACAGCTGGATAGCAGGCCTAACCTGGAGAAATGAAATCAGGAGTAGATAATGTTTGGTATGCAAAAAAATCAATTTCCCTGGTTTCCAATGACCATTGCTGCCTTCATCCAGCTATACTAAAACAGCCTGATGGGTCCAGCTGTGCTTGTTCCTACATCACGCTTGAACACTGCAATAGAGTGGATTCAAAAGCACTGGGACCAGCACTGTGCAGATCAGCAAGACTTTCCATTAATGCTGTGTGATTGCTACTACCCTGAGCAGTAACTACCCTGATTGCTACAATTGTGAAGGGGCTTACTGATAAAAGTAGGTTTTGGTGCCAGGTTAATAGGTTCAAAGTACGTACCAGAGGTGGGGGAGCAGTGGGGGCAGCCATTAGGCAACCAAGTTGCTCTGAACTGGTAAACTCCAAACCAGGTAACGTGGAAGCACACCAGCCAAGAGGGGAGCCTCTCTGCCTCCATTCTCCCACAAATGGCATTCATCCCTTTAGCTGCTATTCCACCCTTCCTGACTATTTAGGCTATGGGCACATGAACATATGACTTTTGCAAGCTATCTTGATTTTAAAAAGCTGTAAATGACAACATACCTCTTAAAAGAATTGCAGGCTTACCTGAAGAGCAGCAAAAACATCAGCGGATGAGTCAGGGCAAATCATGTCACACTTCCAATCACTTACTTACACAGTGTAATTTGCTTCAGGTTTATGACTTCAGTGTCAGCTCCTTCCTCAGGGGTATCCAGTCTTACAAAGTCTGAGCTAGTCACACAGCAAGATTTAATGCCGATAACTCTACCTCCAAAATCCTTGTTATGTGTGTGCTGTGGATAGCAAAGGATGGAGCAGAGAAAAGGCAGCAGCTACTCTCTTAAGCTCCTTTTGAAGCTTCTAGTATTTCATGGCTATCCTAGTGCCAATTAGGACTCTGATTTAAAGTTTCAGCAGTCCCCAAGGACAATAGCAGTCACAGCAGAAAAGTAAATACTTGAGTTTGCCTTTGCCTTACACTGATCAAGAGAACACTGACACCAATACATTTTCCTATTTCTCTGTGACTATTACTGGCAACCAAAAATAACTTCTAGAGAGAATTAGGCAGAATGGTGAATTGGGCCCTGTGTGTATCATTCTTAGGAAACAAATGAACTTATTATATTGTGCCAACCAGAACAAAGGTGCAAGAGTCAACCTGCATGGATAATTCCTTTTATCCTGTACAATAATTCCTCTTACACTGTACACATAAGCAGAGCAGTCCCTCTTCTTACTGAATTGGCAGATTTATTCTCCATGGGTTTTTATAAATTATTGAAAAAACAGGCAAATCATGGGCCTGGAAATGTACATGGTTCTGTTTTGTACGAAGCGTTGTGACCTTTTTCTGCTCTCCAATAACTAAAAAGTGTCTTGCTTTTAAAAGTTCAAACTTGTCATGTTGTTAATCCCGGATGACGACAAGCGCATACCATATATTTGAAAGATAATGGTTGGAAAATAAGAATGATATTAACATTCAAATTGATTAACCTTTGCAGGGATGTCATATTAGAAGATAGGCTGGATATCAACAATACTATTTAAGGTGTCTGATTGAAGCTCTCTGATTCACCACCCCTACAGACATCCATTTCCTCCCTCTGGTTCAGGGGTAAAGTTGACCTCCTCGTGGCACCTCCTGCGTCCTCCACTGTTTCTTTAACATGCTTTAAGACATGACACACCTTCAAGCCACCACTATCCAAGCAATGGTGCCAAGGATGGAAGATCAGGGTAGTAGAAAACTTTTGACAATCTGTCTAGGTACTTAACAGTTTTCACTCCTGGTCGGCATTCACTGGAGCATCCTGCAGGTACGGTCCCACCTCAGATGTCAGGGCTCAGTCCAGTGACCTTCCCAATGCACCTTTGCACCTTTGCTGTGGTGTCAGCCACCACGGAGCACAACTGGCAGGTGATACGACTGGTGACTGCTTCCCATGGAAGATCCAAATTCAGCTTTTTGAATGGTCATTTGGTGTTTTAGTGTAAAGTTAGAAAGCTCAGCTTCAAGGCAATTGTGTCAGTCTCACTTCTCTAGTAAGCAAAGGAAGGACCAACCTGCTTGAAGCTATTCCCCAGCCAGGCACAGAGTCCAGTTGGAAGGAGCAAAGCTTTCCTTATGCAGACCTAGAGGGTCAAAATTATTAAAATTGCTGGTGAAGATAATTTTAAAGCCACTAATATTTCTGAAATTCATCACGCAAAATAATAACAGTATTGTCAGTTTGGGTATCAGAATTAGGGTTGTTATGAGCTTTTATTTATATTTTTTTTTTTAAGAAAAAGCTCTTTATTTGCTTCTTTTAGAGACAATTCTATCTTCTTTCTTTTTAAATCAGTGACCAAGAGTGTAAAATGAAGAATGAGAAACTTCAGGTGCTTGAGAAAGGCAATGAAAGTAGCTACACATAGTAGCTTTTCCTCATTTCCTATTCTGAGTCCATGCGTAAGATGGGGCTCACACAGCAGCATGCAACAGCATGAAACAAAGGAGCAAATGGCAACAATGAACACACCTTGGAAAGAGAAATAGGGAATAGGAGCTGCCCTGCAAAAAAAGTGAAAACTGTACCAATTTTATTGGGTTTGTATGTCCTGAGAAGGGGACAATCCAGTGTAGTTAGGTAGGCAATGATAGGATACATCATTTCAAATTCAAAACCAATCAACTTTACATAGTCTTCACATAAAAAGACAATCTTTACTTACCTAAATCCAAAAATGTTTTGCATCTAGGCTTCTGCTACTTACATTAACCTCAAAAAATAGAAAAATTATACCATTCTTTTCATCACCTAGAAAATAGCATTCAAGGCAGTAAAGCCCTGGCTAATGCCTATACCAAAAATTAAAAAAAAAAAAAAAAAAAAGGAAGTAATATGCAGGAGAATCCTGGCTAAACTTAAAGGGTATTTTGCTTCTTCTCCAACCTAAAAGGCAATTGCTTTCTCAGGCCATAAATTGTGAGAATGGGAGCAACTGGAATCTGAAAGTGCTTTTACAATTGCTACTTACTGTTTGTGGAGCTGGTACATTTTCAAAGGTATCACCATTACATGTCAAACTCTGACTAAAAAGATGAAACGTAAGAGTTTTATTTATAAGTAGTACTAAAAATCTCTAGCTACTTTTTATTGCACATTAAAGCTAGATTAGAATTTAGAAGTTCTATTGCTAAAGCTGCTGTTATTAGCCAGGCAGAAATATTAAAAGAATGTTAACCAAACCATATATAAGGCACTAAAAGTGAGTAGAGTTCAGATCATGTTTCTATTGAAATGAATAAACACTTTGCCCCTGACTTCTAGCGATATAGTTGAATGTGGGAACTATGTAGGCAGCAACTCATCCAGTACAGGTCATTTTCCTTTTGTATATGTTCACTGCCAATCTCCACCCCATCATCTTTTAATTTCAGCCCTCTAATGGGTTCCAACAACTAATCAAAAAGGTTAGAGAATGAAGAGTACTTTATTTTCTCACTGTGCTAAAGCCAGGGTGAGAAACAGAAAGCCTAAGAAACACCATTCCCAATCCACAGTGTTATCAGAAGACCACAGAATCACAGAATATGCTGAGTTGGAAGGGACCCATCAGGATCATCAAGTTCAACTCCTGGCCCTGCACAGGACATCACAAGAATCACACCATGCACCTGACAACATTGTCCAAACACTTCTTGGACTCAGACAGGCTTGGTGCTGTGACTACTTCCCTGAGGAGCCTGTTCCAGTGCCCAACCACCCTCTGGGTGAAAAGCTTTTTCCCGATATCTTATCCAAGCCTCCTCTAACTCAGCTTCATGCCATTTCCTTGATCCTGTCACTGGTCACTGGAGAGTGAAGAGATCGGTATTCTCCTCTCTTATTCTACTTTTGGGGTAGCAGGCAACAAAAATCAGCTCCTGAACTATAACTACCACTACACTCCAGCTGCTAAAGATACTACCTTGGTTTCCTTTCATAATTCTTGGGGTACTTCCGTATTGTTAATTCTTCTCAAATTGTAATGGTGGTAACTGTCTCCTGTGGTATTAGTATGCCAGTGTATTTGCAACTCTTTAATAATTTAGACACCATCTGACAGACTATCTTCTGAAAGACCATCTTCTGTGAAGGTCATCAATGCTGCTTTCATTTAATGAAGTTGCAGTAGATTTACCCTTGGGCTACTCTTTGTTTTCTTGTACCTTCCTCTTTGTCCTTAGTTCTCACTCTATTTTTCACCCCTGCTCACTTCCCAATGATCACATGTAATGTCCCCTTATAAATATAAGAATACCCATAGATTCCAGTGCAGTGCCCTTTCATCTGATAGCAACTTAAAGGGGCTAAGGGCTGATAGGCATTTAAACAAACTGCACAATGCTACACCTAGACATCCTGTGACCTGGTGGTCTCTTGTCCCTAAAGAAAGGGAGAATAAGAAAAAAATAACATATTTACATCAATGCCTCCAAATCCCCTTCAGTCTTTCATTGGGCAGTGAAAATAAAATGGCTGCTGTTCCAAAGCAAGTGGTGGATGTTACCACACTCTTCATATTCATCAATATCATCATGAACTGAAACTTTCTTATTGCACTTATTTCTCTTCCTCTTCTTCTTCCTCCTTCCTATTCTCCTTCCTTTTTTTCCCTATGTTTTGAACATTTTCTGAGCCAGGGTATCAAATTTCTTCTCCCTTCCTCTACCAAGATTGCAAAGTCCCATCCAAATCTAGCTGAAACATAATCAGGCCACACCGAGGCCAGCATTTGTGTGCTGCTGAAATAACTACGAGCCATTTGGTAATGAAAGTATCTTTCTACACTGTGTGTTGTATAATAAACAGCTCCAAACAGTATAAAACTGCGGTCCGTAATGTACTCCTGACATCTCACGCTCTTGTAACATTCAGTGTGCAAACAGGTCTAATTGGGTCTATCTCTTCCACCTGATTGCAACTTTGTTACTGAACACCCATCCAGTTTTGCTGTGAACTGCAGGACTTCAGTAGCTTGGCACTAGCGGCAAGGCTGGGCAGAAACTACTTGCTGCTCCCTTCCTGCTCCCTTTGTGCCCAGCATCAGCGTACAAACAGCTGGCAGTGCATACAGATAGTTGTCAATGCATACAAATAGCTGGCTTCTAGTACAAAATCATCCACTGTTCTTCTGAAAGCATCACTGAAAGCAAAAGTACTGTGAGTGAATTCCTGCCTTCTATGCATTATGTACAAATGCAGGATACTGTTACTATTCCCCTGCACATGGTTTGTTACAGGAAAATGTAGAGTGAGAAAGGGATGTGTGAGTCCTCCCTTTCATATCTGTAAGGCAACAGATTTTAGTGCAGCTTTCTGACCCAGTGAAAGAGGCAGTCACAGCACGTTCCCTGCCATGAAGAACAAGCCTAGTGCTCGCCAGAATGACAGTATCTGTGCATTTCCCAAGGCACAAGAATTTATCATCCTCCTTTGTCACTGCTGAGCTGGAAGAAGAGAGTTCTTGTTTTCTGTGGATGGGAAACAAAACCTCGTTTCTTAGACCTATGTTAATACAGCATATTAAAATCTCTCCTAAGTTGGCAGAACTTCTGTGGTTGTATATCAGCAAGGTTGTAAAAATATTTTTAACTTCTCTGACAAACTTCTTTCTGGAATGAAAGCTACATAGAAGTTATTTTATAATCTGTAGTGACTTCCTGGATATTTTTTATTTATGTAGTTATATATATATATGAAACTACGGATATATCTATGTAGCAACAAATACAGCTCACAAATTTCTAACGAATGAGACTGTGTTACTATATGTATACTCTGAATTGCCTGGCAGTACTACCACAGAGCTACAGAAATACACAAGTTTAAGTCATTACAACCTACCAAAATGGAGGCTTTGTAAGCTATTAAGAACCAACCAAACAGCCTGACTTCAAAAAATGCTGGAAAGACAATGCAAACCTTAACAAAAACAAAACAAAACACAAAACAAAGCAAAAAACCACAAACAAAACCAAAAACCAACTGACCAAACAAACAAAAAACACCAAAAAAAAAAAAAAGGAAGAAAAGAAGAAGAGAAATATTTTAATCAGTCCACCCAAAACATTATTTGACTTAGCAATTTATAATGGCTTACAGGACTACATCAGGGTAAACAAGTCCGCTAAAACATGCTCACATTGGCTGTGAGATGTGCTAGTGACTTGTAACCATGCTGAATTGCTTCTCTTATCTGTTTCTCAATTTCTACTTTTCTATCTCTCAATAAATCTGATTAAATTGTGCTTGCTTAGTGAAGGGCAAAGGAAAGAGGAGATAGAACTGGCTAGGATTGAGAAGCAAGGAAATGAAAAAGGCAAGAAATAGAAGTTAGGTTATTTTATTTTAAACCTTCTGTACCCTATGAGACTTAACACCATGCAACTGAAAACAAAAAGGGTTTCGGAAAAGCTCAGAACAAATACTGTAAAAGAAAGGAAAAAAATCAGCTTCAGATAAAATATTTTTCTAAGCCTTGTGCCCACATTATATTGTATTAACATAAGCGGAGGCAGGAGTTGATTTTTAAATTACCTGTTAGACTCCTGTCTAATCAGCTGTATAGCTAGCTTAAAAACTTGGAAGTTTTTCTTTGTTTTGAAGGGTTACAGAGCTAGACACCAGTTCTTCATACTGTTGTATAAGCCTTTATGTCACGATCCCTGAAAGAGTTCTGAATACACTTCAGTCACAGGCATGGAAACCAAACACAGAAAGGAGGGGGTTTTTTTCAGTGTTATTGTTAATTGTGTTAGTGGTTGCCCTGTAAAGGAATTTGTGAAGGTTTTTCTTTAAAAAAACCCAAAAAACCACAAAGCGAAACAAAAAAACAAAGGAAAAGGAAAAAAAAAACAAACACAAAAAACAAACCAAACCAAAAAAACTAATAAAAAAAATCCATGCCACTTGATCATGTTTGCCACCACACTTTTTAGATGACTACTCCATATGATCTTTTGTCTGTCTCCACTCCTCCCCATCTGTTCAGATGGATTAGTGCCCACCTGCAAATTGGACAGTCCCTGTTGCAGAGATGGCAGATGCAGAATGAATACTTGAACAACAGGAAAAAAAAAGTAGCTTACAGACATTTCTGCCTGCCAGCGAGACACAGCTGCATTGCAGAAAGCACATTAAAAGAAAAAACAACCTACACAAAACCCCCAAGAAACTACTGTGGCTAACTTTTGAAAAGATGTAGTTGAATTTCATTTGCAAAGTAGACAATTGCCCCCTTGGTAATGTGTGTGAGTGCATTTACAGGCCAGCAGGTACCAGCAGCAGAAAGTTATTAAGATTTAAGATTTGCTAGATGAATTAATCAAAGAAAACTTGTAAGCAGGTCAGCTAAGAGGGTGCATTATTTTCAATGTGCATCTAAATGCCTGAGGAAGCCCTGGCCAACAATGCTTTAGCCCTGCTAACATTTCTTATGCTTCTGCTCATATGTAGTGAGTGATAGGTTGTAAACATCACTAGATCTGAGAAGTAACGTTTTTTACTTCACTAGAGCCCAAAGAAATGTCACTTGCCTGAAGATTTACTTCTTTAAATACTGAGATTGATGTTTTATTCAAATCTAACACATTTGTTTGTCAGTAACTGCAAAATAGTATACTCTATTGTACAATAGGAAAATGAGGGAAAATAACAGGGACATGAGGGAAAAATTCAGGCACTGAAAAGTGCAACCAACTAATCACCAGACACAGTGATGCTTACCCCTAACACCATCCAAGAGTCTGCACCTTTAAAAAAATACCTGTTTTCATATTTCTTCCAGTCTCTGTGAAAACGGACTCTGGGAAATATGAAAGGCTGCCAGTCAGATATATAACCAAGGTCGAGTCTTGTTAGAAGTTCAGGGAAAGATGTCTAAAAGAAGAAAGCAACTTTTGCTGATGGCTGAAGAGGTGGCAATGACCTATGGAACTGCTACTCTGCCAGGATGGGAGGTGAACCTGGAGGCACTATTTGACTGTTTTATGATCACGGTGTAACTTTGTGTAAATAGCTGAGATAGATACTGCTTAAATTCTAGGCTAGGTGGGGAAACTTGTAGGTTCAAACTTAGGAGGCCACAGTCCCAAAGAATTTCTGCGGTCTGTTGAAAAGCCCAGCAGCTGTCATTGCTGGGGCACTACAGCTTCAACTCTACGCCCTTTTGCCTTAAACTGCTATGAAACAACTGGATATAGAATACAGTTGTAAATGGAGAAGAGTTACTAAATGCTAAATTTCTACCAGTATAAGTCATTTGGTATTCATAATTTACTTTGCATAACAATAGCAGCCAGATATGCTCCTGCTGTGATAAGCAACAGGCTCTTTGCCCGAGAGACTATAAAATCAAAACAGACAAAAGAGGAAAAAAAAGGATAATGTACAGAGAGATGTCCTGGATTACACAAAACCTCTGATATCTACCTTTTCTTTTCTCCAAATATGCCTTTTTGGCTTTTTGGTGTTTTGCCTTCTTTAGAGAGGCTGAACTGCTAGTGATTTATGACTCAAATAAAAGACCACACTCAGACTTCACTCAATACTGAGTTTTCTTCCCTCACCATGCAGGACTTTCCTTAACCATCTGGGGTTTCCACCCCCACCCCCACCTCCTCGACGGATGGGGACTACAACCATCACTTCAACCAATGTACATCAAAACTGCAACTACCAAGACTCATTGCTGGAGCCGAGTGACTTGTGGGTCCTTCCAGTCACCTTGGGGGTCCACAGCCCTGCTCTGACTGACTGTACCTGCACTGCAGCCTCACTCCAGCAACTGTCTGCCGGTATCAAATCCCAGCTATCCACTGTTTCCTGTCAGCGCTGACTTTCCAACCATTCCTGCCAGGTTTTCTGGGTGTGGGGGAGGTGAACCACATGGAGGAGTGACCATCTTGTCTCTATCCTGTGGCCACAAGTGTGGGGGAGGCCAGCTGCCAACTCGGTTTGGTCCAGTGGGCAAGGCTTGGGCAAGGCTCCTCATCAGTTGGTTTAGCTCAGTTTTATCAGTTATTTTGTTATTAGCATTCTTGGAAATAACTTATTTTTTCACTTACCTCTGGGTGCATTTGGTCTGTTGCTCTTTATTGGAGAAACCAGGGGTATGAATCCGAGGGAGGAGATTTCTGTCTGAGGTCTCCACCTCTCCAAATTATCTCAAACCAAGACAAGAGATTAAGTCCAAGTTCACATAGATCATGTGCCAAAGAAGCTGAACCCAAAGATGTGGAGTTACACTGGAAACTGCTATTATTTTAGTGTTCCTGAAGCAAACAGCCCTAAGGCAGCACGGCAAAAGAAAGGTGTATTATGGATCTAACTTCCATCTGAGCTTAAACTAAATCAACCAGCAGAGGGGGGTCTGATTCATCTGCAATGTAGAAGGCAGTTCATCATCCATCAAAACTCTACAGTGAAGGCTGAAAGTGTTAACAGACATCTTTGGTGGCATCATTTAATTTGATCTTTTAAGCTGACTCTACTATGAATGCTACCAAGACAATGTGAAAGTAGATGGATGTCACAGCAATATTAACCCTGAGTGATGTTAACTTTTATTAACCTAAAAAGGTTTGGGGAGCATTGAGGAATAAAAACAGCTGTGTGTCCTGCAAAATCTTTTTTTCCTGCCAAAGCTCTGTCTCAATTGGCTGTTTGCCACCATGATTGTCACCTAAATCATTGTTTCTGGTTTTGTCACTGAATGCCTAAGCACTTTAAATATCCGGTGAGATAAGGACACTACTTACTTGATGACAAAGAAAAGACAGGAAGGAGTGGCGCTGCTTATCTGCTTTTTTATTGTTGGAGTATTAGCAGGTTATCTGTATCTCTAACCACTATAGCAATTTGATTTTGAAATTGGTTTCATTGATGCCCTTTTCACCTCATTTTTCAGAAGATTTGGAGTCCCATTCTCCATTGATTCTCTTCCTCTGACCCTGGGGAGATTGAAGAGATATTTAGGTTCAGATGTAATGTTCACTAAAAAGTCAAGAAAATCTCCACACACACTTTCTGTGTCAAGGCTTTGTTTTGATCAGTCTTCTGGCTTATTTATCATCTTCTCAACAAGCTACATACCTAAATGTGATAGTGATCTTTAGTATATTTACAAAACTATCTAAAGGCTGATTATTAAATTATGTCCAACAATCACCTGCTACTGAAACTCAATCACAAATGCAAATAGAACTCTCAGACAACAAATTCAACCATGTTCCCTCTCCCATGCTGTGAGCAATTGTATGTCGTTTTTTTCTTGTATTGACTGAATTTTCAGTACATAGATACATCCAACTTTGAGCACTATCTTTTAGCTCTGAATAAAGTAGTGATTTTCTGTGTTGCCTTCCACATTTGATCATGCAGAGCAGAGGGTATTTACCTGAAAAAACTGTATTTAGAACACAAAGATACTGAAGGGTATACTGTGTACTCGTTCTGTAAGGGACAAGGACTGAGCATATCCCTGCAGTAGTCTAAATAGCTGTGCCTAAACAAGAAAGTTTAGAGTTGACCCAGTCTTGGTAAGCCAATCAACGATTTTGGTCTAATAAATCTGGGATACCTATAGTATAAATGAAAATAAACCCCTGCCTTTTATTTAAAGCACAGTTTCTGATCCTGTCCCTTGGATAGGACTTTCAACAGTTTTCTCTGCTTGTGAAAGAGGAAATGGCTTGTAGAAAATGAGTCCCTTTTTTGCATACCACAGAAGAGCATTAATTCTGATGAGCTCTGTGTCCTTGTATTGAAGCTGCTTGCCTATTTCTTTTTTTCCAGAAACACATGTGTAAATTAATCTCTTTGTTAGTGTACCAGAAACATCTCTGAAATGTTTCTACCTTATTTCATATTCCTCACTTATCCATACAAATCATGCCTTCACCTATCACTGTATTTCTACCATTTAAATAAATGTTTGATTCAAGGGTGATAGGAAAAGATTCTTCACCTAGAGAGTGGTTGGGCACTGAAGCAGGCTCCCTGGGGAAATGGTCATAGCATCAATCCTGCCAGAGTTCAAGAAGCATTTGGATAACGCTTTCAGACACATGGTGTGATTCTTTGGGTTGTCCTGTGCAGGGTCAGGAGCTGGACTTGTAGGCCCCTTCCAACTCAGGATATTACATGAATCTATGATCTTAACTTAATTGGTGTCTTCTGAAACCTACCTTTACAGAGACTGCTATAAGCTACAGTCAATGCTATAATAATATTATTTTATATCACATAATTATGAATCATCTTAAAACAAAAGAAAACCCCCTCCCATTCTTCTTCAGTCCAGACAGGCATTAATGACACAAAATACATTAGCAGTTACTTCACTGACATATTCTTTTTCCTTGGTAGCAGATTATATTTAAATCTACAGCACTCACATAAATAAATAAATAAATAGTAGACTAGGGAAGATTCTGATTTGTGCAAATTTAAAAGCCACTGCTTTTATCACCAGGTCAATCAGGAACCAAGGTTTTTCAACTTGAATTGCCTGATTTGAGTTCCCCTTTTTAATGAGACTTTTACCAAAATTCTGCATATATAGAGAAAGTTAATTTTCTTCTCAAGAGATCAGTCATGTTATCATCTCAATCTAATTAGAGCAAATTGTCTTTAAAACAATATTGATTTTAGACTAAAGCTTTGCATTGTATTACCAGTAGGCAGTGTTTCCCTTATTTAACCTTGGTGACAGATAATGTCAAATTCAACAAAGAAACTATTAAAGAGCATAGTCAAAGTGATTTTGATTCTAAAAAGAGAAAATTAATTAAACTGTGCTAATTGTTCTATCAAATAAATATAATATATTCTGTTATAAGAGGGAAAGTTGTATACTTTTTTTTTCATTCATAACGTTTCAGAAACATTAGAAAATGTTTCTGATGCATAGATAAAATTTATTTAGTCTCTACAGTACCTTCAGATTATGGTTTGACTCCCGTGCTCTGTTCATGGTCTTAAGCTCTGCCAGGGGAGGGTTAGGTTGGATATTAGGAAGAAATTTTTTACAGACAGAGTGATCAGACATTGGAATGGGCTGCCCAGGGAGGTGGTGGCTTCACCATCCCTGGAGGTTTTTAAGATGAGACTGAGTGTGACACTTAGTGCCATGGTCTAGTAACAGTGGCAGTGCTGGATCAAGGGTTGGACTTCTCCAACCCAGTTGATTCTATGATTCTATTTCCCTGTTAAGTCTCATAATTGTTCTCAAAGGTAGGTGAAAACTAGTATTTACTCATCTGGCGCTATGTCCAGTTAAGAATCTATTTTCTTTTTTTCTAAAGGGTACTTTTTCTGAAAGAAATTAGCTTTTCTGAAGGAGACAGGCTAAACCAGCTTATTTTAGAGAAATGGAACCCTTCAGTCAGGCAGAGCACGTGAAATTTGGAAAATTAAATTTTGGCATATTTATGAACAGAAGCTCAAGTGCCTCTGAGCAGAGCTGCTTCCGTGCAACAGCAGAAGGGCCATGGGGCTATTCCCACTTCCTTCTTTAAAACTACAGCAGACAAGTAGTTTTGCCAACTGAAAACTGAAGACTGGCACTGAGAGCAGTTATTAATCCGATGTCCGCCAAAAGATTGCAGGTGGTCAGCATAGATACTTATCCACAATTGTAAATAAGCCTTGATCTGAAGCAATAGATGGGAAAAAAAAGAAAACTCTACTGGCCCACTTGCTGATTCAGTAGCCAACAGACTAAGCTGTGAATGCACTTTAAAAAATGATGACATTATGACCAAGTGGTCTGTCATCTTTCACTAGCCCCAAGACAAGCATGAGGAAGCCACAAAAAACCCCGCACAAGCTTCCAAGAAATATAGCCCTGGATACAGGGTTAGGAGTAAAAAAGGAGTAATATTTGTCTTGATTCCAATAAAGTGTTTAAGTGTTACTACAGAAACTAAGACAGAGAGAAGTCATTTTTAGAAGTATGTTTGCAAGATGCCCAATCTTGTGGTTGTTTTTGTACACTCAAAACATGACTACACCTTCAGCTACACTCATCATACTAGACTATAACAGCTGCACTCTTGCAGGTAATAGGTAAATTGTAGTTATTTTGGTAACGTTGTTTTCAGTTTATCATCATAATAATCCATGTTTTCTTGCCACAGCCTGTATGAATGATGGTGAACGTTGACAATTTTACATTTACTATCATTTTAGATGTTGTTTTCTTGGCAATATGGGAACTTACCATAATAAAAGCAACTAATATGTATTGATTGTTTTTATCCAGTACAGTTTAGTGGGCATCAGGCTCCCCAGAGAAGATCTTGAAAGCTATACCTGGCTCCAATGAACAACTATACATTACCTCTTCTTGCTGAGACCTTACATTTTTCATATATTAAAAAAAAATGTTATGAAGAGAATGCTTTTATATTTTTCCATGCCTGGTCACCTCTAGGAGTTACATGAAAAACAGCTCATGGGACCAGACCACATGCTACCACAGCGCAAATAAGTGCATGACCACAGCCATGCTGCTGTTATCAGTGCTCAGGACTAAGATGGAGAATTTCACTGTTAGCACAGCAGTGCTGCACCTGGGGGCAGGGACAAGAACGATCATCTTCAAAAACCTTCCAGTAAAACAGTGGCTGATTATTGTTAGTCCTCATTCTCAGTGGTTGCATCTTCTCCTCCATGCACATGAAAGGGTTTCACTGAGATAAGACAATTCTGAAGGCCGTTTATCCTCTGAAGTTTGCTTTCTCATCCATAAAAAAAAAAAGAAAAAAAAATCCAGAGATGTATTTCTCTTAATGAAATTCTTGTCAGAAAACAACATTTGATTCTGGCCCTGCTACTTAATTAAGATGGTTTCTTATTAATTTATATTTAAAGGAAAAAAATCCTGTAAAGTCAAACATGATTCATGTTATTAAAATCATATTATGTAAAAAATGGAAAGGAACGAAGATCCTCTAAAGGCAGAACCCTTGCCTGGACCTCAATTTATGTGTTCACCATCAACAGCACTTACACTCTGAATGACTGGCTGAACCCCCCAAGTTCCCTAGTCTTGCAATACTAAGTAACAACTAAGATTTAAAAATCTAGCCCTTCAGTGCTAAGTCTATCATAGCCTGCCACTTCTCCCATGCCCAGCATATTTTGCAGAATTTACATAACTTGTTGCCAGCCATTGATTATCAGCAACAGGCCTAATTAATTCCTATGAGTTTTTGCTAAACGCAAAAATCCAGAAAAACACAATAAATGGACTGAATCCTCAGTGAGCTCTATTTCTGTTTATCATTTCCAAATCATAACCAGGCAGGCTTAAGCAGGCAATCCTTTCTTGAGGAAAGGATTGCAGGAGGAAAACACCATCTGCAACATGTTCAAACCAACTGCTCCCCTGTGCCAAGAGTAACCACTGGGACCACAGACCGCAGCCCCTAAGTAATCTCATTCTTCCACTTCTCACTGTGTAGGCTGGGTAAGTAGGCATCACTGCAACAGAGATGAATCTGTGACAGGACTGATGGTGGCTCATGCCTGTTGCTTATTCTGGTGAAGCTAAAGGCACTTAGCTCTGGATCGGTTGCCCACCCCCACAAACAGAAGAGCTCCTGGCCCACTGGACTGCTGTGCTTCCAGCACTTCAGGTGAGAAACCACACATTGGTCCTAAAAATAAAATGCATGTATGTGGGAAATAAACAGGTCATTGAACTTGGATTGGGATATCCATGGAAAGTGACATGAAGAAACATAAATTCCAAAATAATATAAAACACATCAGCTTACAAGCCACTAAAACTTGACATTTTTTAAAGGACCTTCAAAAGACTTCAGGGCAAATGAGTGAAAAGTCATCAGTGTCTCACTAAACAATAATGGGTGGAGGAAGTAACATAGATTTCTAGATGCTATTTTATCATAGCATTTAAAGTCTGAATATACTGTTACATTTAGCTAGAAAACTAATCTTGTAAAGCCAAGAATCTTCCCTGTTGATGGACAGCAGATCAGATATAATAGGATTACATTATGTTAATTCTTTCAAGAGTTCCCCTACCTACTCATTCCTCAGTTCAATTTCTCTATTGGAAATAATTGCAAATGTTCTAGTGCCAAAACAGTTACTTTTAAATTGTCAAAAGATATGAAAATTTTGTGCTGAAGCTCATTTCTTTCAAAGATACTTTAAAGTTCTATGGAGTCATTCCTTCAGTTTTTCACTTCTTTACTTCCTGCCAAAATCTTCCAAAACGTTTTGCAACAAAATATAAGAATCTTACAGATTTTAATACGTAAGTTTACTTTCATACACATCTAGATTTCTAAGAAGAACATTGACTGATTAAACTTTAAAAAAAATAAGAAACCTTAATTTCAGTTTTAGCATCAATCTTTTCCATTTCGGTAGCTGCTGCTATTCTTTCTACCTTAAATATACTCCTGGGTGAACTTCTGGACCAGTGGTTGCTGGATGTTGTTTTCAAAATGGCTGAAGTACATGAAATCTCATTGACTTTCAGTTTTGCTCAACATGGCATGCCCTCTGAACAGTAAGTGACAGATGTGTCTATTGTCCACAGTAGGACTTAAAAGGCATCAGTGCTTTTTTGACAGGATTCATTTTCCCACCCAAAATGTTCTGTCAGACAGAAGTTGGTAGAATCGCTATAAAAATTCCTTCTTCTTGGATCACAACCATTAAAACAGAGCTTTTAGAAAGGTGTCTGGAGGGCTTCTGGACCTGGTGTGCTATCCCACATCCAAGAAAACTGATGCATATTGCCTGCTGATGGATTCAGGAAGAATCAAAAGTTTTGAACTCCTTTCTATGAAAAAGAGAACTAACCTATTGTTGTTTGTACTTTATTTTGGACATATAAGTCTACTTTGGGTTTTTTGCATGATATTATTTGAATTTATTCTGAAATAATGACTGATTCTGGAATAATGTACATTCCCATGCCTACTGCCTACATAGCAAAGGGTTTGACCTTTTTCACCAGCCAAGAGCAAAAGAAACATGAGAAGGGATTTTGTAAATTTTCTTGGGCTAAACAACCATTGGCATCATTGTATAGGCACAGCAACGAGAGGCCACAGGAAGCAGCCAGGTGTGGTAGCTCCCCAAAATGGCCTAGGCAGAAGGTTGCAGCATGGCTGCTCTTCTTTCCAGTGCTGACAGCAGAGCAAAGTGTGCCCCACCAAAACTTCTGGTGTTCCCTGGTACAAGCAGTAACTTGGTTGTCATCACTACCTTTATGTCCATATTGAGATGTCCTATAAAGGCAGAAACCTGCTCAGGAAATCTCTGGCCAGTTTAATGCTCCTTAGCACACAGTAATCAATCCAAAAGAGTGAAGTTAATGAATTTAGGTTTAAAAGGTAAATTTGTGCAACCATGTCATTTTTCATTGCAAGTAGCCTCTATTGTAACCATCAAATCTTGTGCACTAGCCTCTCTATGTAAAAGAGCCTGATCTCCAAGGAAAACGTTCCATCCTGTGCAAAGATTTTAACAGCTGAGGCACAAAAGAACATAATGGTACCTGGCAACTGCTCTCTCTATAAATGTCTTCTTTGAAGCTGGATCTGCTAGTAAAGCTCCCTTTTAAGTTTGATGAGCAAATGCTGATTGCACCATGGAGACAGTTTCTACAAGTAACCACAAAGTAGTGAGAAAGTAGACAAAAGTCCGTAATATTCAGGGAACGCCTCCCCCTGCTAATCAGAGAAAGCTGAAAGATCAAATACTTGCTCAGTGGGCAGCTGTTACCAGGTTTGCTTTTTAGTTCAGTTCGATAAATTGACTACCTCACTTGTTACTAAAGCAGATTATTGTTAATGGTCTTCTTGGTCAGCAGCACCTCTTGGTAACATTTTAATTAAAATGAATATGTGTCTCATTTACTTTTTAGGGTCTAATACGTTACACTTCAGAACACTGACAGTGTCAGATGTCATTTTCCTCAATTAATCGGAATATAATTATTCTCAAATGGCTGGAAAGAGTACAGCTTTTTCCTTTATGCCACATTTACCACTTCGATATTCAGTCCACCAGCAGTGCCCAGTACAAAAGTCACGCCTTCCTTCCGAAAGGAGACACTAAGTTGAATTTGGAGATTTGAATTTGCAGATCAGACTGCTGTTGCTGACACTCACTCTCATCTCAGCACCAGCACCTTGTGCGCTGGCTGTGCCAGGTAGGTAGCTCTGTGTTGCTGGCTCCAGATGGTGGAGGGGCAACACCTGGCACCAAAGAACACATCCCAGCTCCTGGCTCACCCCTGGAGGAGACTCACAGCCCCAGCTCAGACAGAGATATTTCTGGCCAAGGTTGTGCCAGCAGGTTGGGAATAGCATCACCACACTGCACAGGACCAACATGGATTTGTGAGAAAGAAAAGAAATAAAAATACTAATGCAAAGCAAATCCAGCCAGGCTAACTAAACTCTTCTATCCTGAGAGGTCTAACAGGAGCTCTGTCTGCCGAGCTGGAGCTTCTGCTGGGGCTGTCACTCTGAGGTGTAGTACACAGACCTGAATATATTTAACTCACGCTACTGCATTTAGGAACGGGAGTGATACCCTTCTTCTACACTTAGAAAACCAAAGTACAGGGATTAGTTCAAAGACACACAAAAAGATTCCGTGGGCAAAAGCAGCAAAAGGACATAGGACTCCCATGTTTCAGGCTACCACATGAATCACTGCATCAAGTTTCCCCCGGCATCAATGATAAGTAGCCAGAATCACAGGTTTAGACCTTGTACCATGTATCCTTCTAGTTAATATACACTTAATTCCAATCAATAATAACATGTCCCCTTTGGCCCTATCTTCAGAATGGGGATTATTTTTTTCCCTTTTGTACCAGGTACAACATGCAAAGGAATAATAATTAAAAAAACATGGAAATCATCCTGCTACTTTAGTCTTGGCATCCCTATCATTATAAATGTTTTCCTACACTGTTACCATTACATGAGTTCTGTAATGAACTATTTGTTCATCAGGGGGCTAACTTGTAAGCTGTAAAGATCAGAGATTTATTTCAAAGGGAGGGAAAACATTATAGCATTTCATCTTATGCACATTTGTCGTGGTTTAACTCCAGACAGCAACAAAGCACCACACAGCTGTTCACTCACTCACTCCTCACCCCTGCCGTGGGTTAGGGAAGAGAATTAGTTTAATAACAGTAATAGGTAAAGGAAAAGCTGTGCATGCAGACAAAGTAAAACAAGGAATTCATACACCACTTCCCATGGGCAGGCAGGTGTTCAGCCATCTCCAGGAAAGCAGGGCTCATCATGTGCAAGGATTACTTGGGAAGACAAACGTCATCAGTCCAAATATCCCCTGTCTTCCTTCTTCTTCTCCCGGATGTATATGCTGAACATGGTGCCATATGGCATGGAATATCCCTTTCATCAATGGGGTCAGCTGTTCTGGCTTTTTCCTCCCCAGTGTCTTGTGCACCGCCAGCCTCCTCACTGGCAGGATGGTGTGAGAAGCAGAAGAGGCCTTGAAACTGTGTGAGCGCTGCTTAGCAGTAATCACAGAATCATAGAATATGTGTGGTTGGAAAAGACTTTTAAGGTCATCAAGTCCACCCAGATGATTCAATGCAACACCAGGAGGCAGTGCACCATAGACTTTTGGCCGTATAGCAAAGCTATAACTACAATCAGTAGCTATCTCCCAACACTTCACATTCAGCTAAGATGTTGACCATATAGTCAAATCTTTAAAGTCAGTTGCATTTGCCTGTCCAGATCTTCCAATCGCTTTGGAGCAGACACATCTTGAATGTGGCTAGGTAAAACCGCTATCCAACAGTGAAAACATCTATTAACACTGTTTTCAGCACAAATACAAAACATATTCCCATATTAGCTACTATGAAGAAAATTAATTCTATCCCAGCCACAACCAGTACAACATTTAGGTGAATTTATAACTCATAGAATAGAATCATAGAATCATTAAGGTTGGAAAATATCTCTAAGATCATCGAGTCCAACTGTTAATCCAGCACAGCTCTGTTTACCCCTAAACCATTTCCCTGAGGTGGTGTGTTGGAATCTAGGGATTTTAACACCCCCCTGGGCAGCCTGTTCCAACGCCTGAGAAGCCCTTTAATTGAAGGAATTTTCCCTAATATCCAACCTAAACTTCCCCTGGTGCAACTTGAGGCCATTTCCTCTTGTTTTGTCATTTGTTACTTGGGAGAAGAGACCGACCCCCACCTGGCTACAACCTCCTTTCAGGTGGTTGTAGGGAGTGCACCTCCTTTTCTCCAGACTAAACACTCCAACTCTCTCAGGTGCTCCTCATAAGACTTGTGCTCCAGACCCTTTCCTTGCCCTTCTCTGGGCAGTCCAGCACATCTTGTATTTCTTGTAGTGAGGGACTCAAAACTGAACGCAGGATTCTAAGTAGGGCTGCACCACTGCCAAGCACATGGCGACAATCACTTCCCTAGTCCTGCTGGCCACACTATTCCTGATACAGGCCAGGATGCCATTGGCCTTCTTGGCCACCTGGGTACATGGCTGGCTCATGTTCAGCTGGCTGTCAACCAGCACTTCATGAAAGATGTTACTACAGGTAACATCACGAAAGGAGCTTACTGACAGGTACTGATGCACTGAAGGGATGCAGAAGAATTTAGACATTTTAGGTATTTCTAGAAAGAGGTGTAGACTCCATTTTGCAACACACCTAATCCAGCGATCAGAAAAGTTAGTCTGTTGTCAGTGCCCATAAACTCTCCTATGTTGCAACCTCTATTTGTGCAGGTGATTTTTAATTTTTTTTTTCTATGGTGGACACCTGTGCACTTGGAAACATCTAAGCAAAACAGCTGTCAGACAGTACTAACTTTTGGTTACTCTGAACCAAAGCTGGATTCAAACCAACAATGACTGAGAGGTGATACTGATTTGGTATCATCTTATCGATTTTCTGAGCCATCTGGTTCAAAATGTGCAACTTAACAGTGAAACATTACCATGAGGAGTCTAGCAGCATTTATGAAGTTTAAGATTAGAATGATCCTCTGAAAGACAAATTAAATTATTTCAACTTCTTCATATTACGTTTAAAACACATCTACCATTCACGGTGAAGCAAAGAGCTGTATATCATTAAATCTAGTGCAACATAAAAGGATGCTCATATAGAAGTGAAATCTCCCAAATATTTGATCTGATGTCAAAGTAACACATGTTAATCAAGATAAAGATATCAACACAAGGTCAAGAATTTAGTATGAAAAACTGTACAAATCTTCATCAGAGTACTTAATACACAAGGTAGAAAACAGCTTCTCGTGTATTGCACTACCTGTGTGCAGTGCCATGAACTGCAGCAGTGTGTGACAGCCTTCAAAAACAGAAGCAAATAATTTAATAGTTTGCTTCCATCAAACCCATTGCTCTTATTGTTGAGCATCCCACAAACTTCAGTTTAGACAGAGCAATTCCTGCTGGGTTATCCCTTTCAACCTTCTTTCCTTTTCCTTTACTCCTTCTTATGCCTATTTTCCAGACGGGGACATGAAGCCCAGGCACCCACCAAGACCTGTTGAAAATCACAAAAGAAGTCTCTAGCAGAGGACTAAGATGACAGACTTCCTGCAGTTCCAGGTTTGCATTCTTGCTGAATGACTGTGTGACTTCTTATATTCCTTCTCTAATGTACACATTATTTTTATGATACAGACCTCCTAATGAGTTTGGAAGCATGCATGTCAGCCTGGGTGGACAGTCCTTGCAGTCATTAGGATGCTTTATTAAAGTTAATACACATCTAGAAAGGGAGGTCTATGATCCCTACTACTGAATTAGTACTTCAATACTATTTAGGATTTTATTTGAACTTTTAGTAAAATATTCATTTCTATCCTGGTCCTAATATAAAATTCTTTATTATGTACTGGTACTGATTTTCAGACTCCTGCAGTTTTAAAGTAGGCCAAATGTTAAGTTTAAATATTTTGAAAATGTCTTTCTAGAAGATAATAATCAGTCAAATGCAAAATCGAACTCGAAAGGTAATGTCTGTATGGATCAGTGCAAATTTGAAGACTAAATCATGTCTAATTAACTTGGCTGAGATAGTAGTTTTTTTCCCACCTCAAATTAAAGTTCATTGTTAAAAGTCATAGTCTATACACTAACCAGCTCTCCACCTGACATGTGGGGAAGTGCTGCTTGCAGAAGTGTCTAAAACCAGATATAAGACATCAGGCTGTGCAGTTCCTTGCGGCTAAGAAATATGTCAAATGCTGCTATCTGTTGTATCACATTCCTGACATTGGCTTTTAAAGAAGGATTCAGCCTGAAAACCCCTTTGAAGTGGAACAGAAACTTTGAAGGCAGCATCAGAACAAAATCACGTTACACTCTTCACATCTATCTGTGCACTTGGCAGATCCCACACACCAATAATTTAAATTAAGGCATTTTTCATTCTCAGGCATTGTGATAATTCCAAGGCATTTCCTCCGTCATATTTGTAACCTATTCATTATACCATTTTACTGCATAATGAAGATAAATGACAACAGTTTAGCAACAGATTTGGGTAATGACAAGATGTACAGTAACACAGAGTAATGTGACCAGGTCTGTAAGTTCTAATTGAATATTTTTCTGATCCTGCTTCCATTAATCTTTCCTCCTGTTTCACTTTTCTAGACATTTCATGTCTCCTGCCCCCTTTTCTCCTTTCTCCTCAAACTGCTTTCTGAAAGCATATTCAAGAAATAGATTCTGCCTCCATTGTAGGTCCAGGCTTTTTCCTTATCAAAATACACAGCCCACTTGCTGATGAACCACTGAGCTTCTGACGGAGGAAGCAGTGTGTATCCTAGGCACAGTACTTAATTGGTATGCTGGCCCATGCAAAGCTATCTGATTGCATTCGGTAACTGGCAGGGACAGAAAGCATTTCCAAGGGAAATAATATCTAGCTGTGAATGTGCAATAGATGTGTAAGAGCTGAACAGTAAACACCAGCCTTAATTTTAATATCTCACATTATGCAAAACTTAAAAAAGATGAGTACTCCGATATTCAAGCAGACCCCTGCAGGATAGGAATGTTATCATAAGAATAATATAGACACCAATGTAAAATATCCAGCTGCTGTGAGAGTTTAAGGGGCATCAAACGATTTTGAATCACCATTTTCTTTCCACAAATGAAAGTATTTACCTATTAACAGCAGCAAAACTATATTATTTTGCTGGGCAATACGACCGCAAGCAACATTGCCTTTCAGTTTAAGCTTTGATATGTTAGCGCTTAATGTCCCAAATAGCCCTTAAAAGCTCCAAGGTGAAAATGTAAAACCATAATCCAGTCCTAAATGGTCATTTAAAAAATGATCATCCCAAAGCTCAGGAGTGCCTTTATCTGTTTATGAGGCATTCCAGTTAAAATAGTTACACTAAGAATGCAGGGAGGATGATACCTATTTAATTTTATGGTGTTTTTCCTCTCTCTCCCATGATAAAAGGTGGCTGGAACTGCAGCAAAAGCCAAATCCTGTTTGCCTTGTTCACACAACTAGTCACAGTGACTACAGTGGGGCTGTGGAAGGGATTTGGCCTGACCTCTTACTGTGTCAATTATCTTTCTTTCCAAGCCAGTTTCTGTTTTTGTCCTAGAGTTTTAGCTCTCTAGTTAAACTGTTACTTACATGCTTCCAGATGAAATGTGTGACAGATGACAGCAAAGATGTGAAAGCAGCAAAAAGAAACATCAGTTCAGATCAGTGGGTTCATATCAAAAACAAAACTTTGACAAAACAAACCATCTTGCTGATACAATTTATAGGGAACTGGTTAAGGAATATTTACACAGAACTACTTATAGAGAACTATTGAGACAATATCTATATTGTTCATCCCTAGACTTACATCTGCTTTCCCAGAAATGAGAAGGCAGGAAAGAATTAGTGATACTCAGAGAAAATTTGTGTGCAATATATACATCATAAAGAAGTAGAAATGTTGTCAAATTACTTTTCTTTCTTTCTCTCTTTCTTTCTTTCTTTCTTTCTTTCTTTCTTTCTTTGTTTCAAAGTAATGTGTGACATAAAGAGAATTAAGTGCCTATCTCACTGGGCAGTCATTTAAGCCAGGGTGATAAGTAAATACAACTTGCCAGCACAGTACAGCTCTGTGTTTGAATCCTGTCCAAAGAGTAACCTGATGAGCTTATGCTGATCAATTTTCACACCTTAAAGATAAATCTCAGCAGTCTTGGTCAGTTCCCGGGTCAGACACACCCAGAAGCATCTTGGGAGCCTGCTTTTGAGAGATGGTGACTGCCCTGGTTTTGCTGGTACTGCTGCTGCTATTGAGAAGGACCTTGGCTACTTCAGACACGTGTCCCCACTTTCTTAGCCTGCTTCCAGCTCTACTTGCCAATTTTTTTCAGAGTTGCTCCTGAAAATAAAGAAAATCAGTTCTCCAATGCTGTCCCTTCAGGGAGAGGAACTGGCATTTCCTGGTTAACTTTCCAGGATCCTCTTGAACTCTCTGTTCTTGAGGGATAGGGAGAGAGCTGTTCTGTAAACCTTTTTTATTCTGCAGGTGGCAGAAGAAACCTCAGCAACTTGGGCAGACTAGCTCCTTGTAGCACCAGTCCTGTGAGAGGAAGGGATCTTGACATCATCACTATCTGGGATATGCTTCAGGAAGGAAGAAGAAAAATTTCTCTGCAAAAGCCCAGACATTCATCCTGAGAGACTGAAAAGCATGGTATGATTCTCCATCCTTTTTTGCAAGACTGGAAGAAGCACAAGGAGGTCTTGGGAAACTAGCAGACATAGTGAACAGCAAAATTTGCTCTGCTTAAAATCAGAAATCTTAAAAAATGCTTCCTCCCTTCCCCTTGCCCAAAATGAAAAAAATTCTAGACAGGAAAAAACCTCCTTTATTATTTCCAGTGCATAAATATAATATTTTAAACACTTGCCATTACTCATTGTTCCAGAAAAGATGTGGATTGTGTATTTAGTTGAGACCAAGTCACAGTCATCCTCAGACCTTGAAGATCCCTTCCTTCTTGTGGAATAATAACACAGAAAGGCGCAAACTTTAAATAATATTTTGGCATTGGAGATAAGAGCAACAAATCCCCACAATGGCATAAATCCACATTTTCCCATATTTAGTCATTTTTTGTTCAATTAATGGGCATCAGGACAAATGATGCGATCAGGACAAAACAGTTCTGCACACTTTCTGCCCTATTCTGGATGTAAGTACCTCCTACACTGCAGCAATTGGAGATGTCAAGTCTAGCTGTCAAGGCAAAAAAGAACAGAGATAAATGGTCACCCTGCCACACAGCTGTGCTTACTGCAAACTAAGCACAAACACCATATTTAGAGCTCTAACATTTGAATAGGTTGCAATACACCTCCATATGAAAGTTTTCACAATTAAAAGATAAAGAAGGTGACAGAATTTCTTAGCTTAGTTGTATAACACTTTTCTAAAACACAGAATTTGAGTGAGATTGGATTTGCCTCAGCACGACATGCTGCACAGTGAATTGTCTGATTCTTCCCCAGTACATTTTGCCAATTTGATCACCAGTAGTAAATTGGGTGAACTTTTGGATTTCAATGCATGAGACTTCTCATGCGTCAGGATGAGATAATTCTGTGACTTGGATGATTACTTCTGAAGGCAAAAGGCCAAGGTTTTCTCCTTGAACTTTACATATGAATTGATCAACTCAGTGCCTTTTACATAGTTTTAGGTACCTCCCAGCTTTGCCTAGCCACATCAAGGGAATACAGAGGTAAAAAGCCATTTTCTTTCTACTAGCAGAACATATTAGCATTTGAGAGGGAAAATTCTATTAAAGACCTTATAAAAGTATTCAGAAAATCCATTAATCCCAGATATTTTGTTCATGGTTCCTTGCAGAGCTATCAGAGTGTCTAGGCTATTGACCTATAATCCATTAATAGGATTTTTTAGAGTTCTGTTATGGTTACTCTTCAGGAGACAAGTGAACAGATGGATAGGACGGTCACTCTCTTGCTATAACCTTTGCCTAACAAAGCTGATTAGTTGAGTCTTTTTAGTTGATAAGACATCAAGTGCAGCTTTGTCTACAGATAATTAACTAAGATACAAGGCAGAGGAGTCAGAGGAGGTGAAGAGCAAAGTGAACTCCCCAGGCTAAATCCAAGAGACTGGGGACTACAAGCAGAGGTGAGGTAAATGATGCTGTAAATATATGTCAGTAACCACCACCATGTTAACCCAGGCATTTGTGAGCAGAGGCAAGATAGAACCTAGTAAATGAGCAAGTAGCAAGCAGACACTACAAGCACTAGCTGGGGCTCTGACATGGTATCATATCTGCAGCACCTCAGCATATCAGACCAGCACCTCATTCACCAAATATTACACTTACCTATCCAAAACCTTGAAGCCACCTGAAGAGAGTCCACCTGCATTAGGTGTCACTGAACACATGGCATAGAGCAACACACCTGCCCTGACAGCACAGGGACATTTCCAGGGCAAGCAGAGAGGCAGAGTGAACACTGCTATAGCTGCAAATGCCCTGCAAACCCATGCAGACATGGTTCTCTCCCTTCCTGTTCACTTCTGTTTGGCTCTTTGGAGCATTTCTGTGGGCCCACGCCAGACCAGAGGCTTGCAGCTCTGTGCCTTGCCTCATTAGACGTGAGCAGTAGGGGTTGCAGCCATCTACCACACTTAAGACATTCAAAAGCACCCAGACACATAATTGACTCTTCAGCTCCTTTCAACCCCAAAGCAAGCTAGCTACAGTCAACAATGACAAATAAAGAAAGAATTCAGGCTGGGTAAATAACCTGAAGTAGAGCAGCTGCAATGGGAAGGGAGGCAGCCAAGTGAATGAAGCCTCCCATGTTCCTTGCTTAGCCTTGCTTTTCTCTTTTTGACCTATGACTAAATACAGCCTTTTACCAGTGCTCTTCATGGCTTGCAGCTGCACTGCTCTGAGGCTGCCAGTAGTCTTTTAACACTCCTCTGGCCAGTAGTAGGGAATTTGCAGTACCAAGGCAGGTAGATCATGGTACTGCCCCTTTTACCTGCTCCTCCAAAGACACATCTGCATTCCTTGGCATCCTTCCCGGCTTACCTCTGAGGCCACTCCAGCACACACCACTGACTTCTTGCTCCTAAAGCAGGTGTCCTAATAAATTATGTTAAGAGTCAGCCTCAACCATTGATTTACAGAAAGGGGGTTGACATACCAGTAGGTTAGCTGGTTCACTGCTTCACCTGGCAGTGGGCAGCAGAAGGAACACGCAATCTGTGCATTGTCAGAAAAATGGCAGACAAACTGTTTTTCACATCTTCACTTTAGAACTAACACTTTCAAGTCTTGTGCCTTATGAGCAGCTGTGCAGAGGTTTTCATTCTGGTTTTGAATGGAGAAAAAAAGAATTAAAATTTGCTGTGCCAAACCCTAAGGTTTTTTTTAAAGAACATGGACTGAAATATTATCAGTACTGAAATACAAGGTTGTGCAAAAGCTTTGGGCTGCAAATCACAGAGATTTTCCCACTTAAACACCAAATTCTGATTTATAAACTGTTGATTCAGCTGTGAAATAGTACCATAGCTACCCAAACATCTGCTTTGGCATTGCAGAATTTTGCATCAGGCAACTCCCAGAAATATCTGAGTATTGCTAAGACAGTCCAGCTATAACTCCATCTCACGCTCATGCCTCATCAGAGGGCACAAATACGCAGCCCTCTTCTCACATGCTAATCGCCCAGCTGAAGGCTCCTCACTTGAAGCTGGCTCACAGAAAACAGTGAATTATGGTTCAGTTTCTGTCCCAAGTACTATTTAATGTATTTTATTCTCTTCCTATCTAAGGTAAATTACATAAGGAGCCCACAATAGAGACCAGAAACCAAATAGATGCTTTGGGCCCCTGGTCAAGCAAAACATCATCCCTCCCACAAGGAGCTACGATTTTTACCTGTTTTTAGAGCACTTTCTTAGAAGCTGGAAGATTTAGCTTTCGTGCCACGCAGGCCAAGAAGAAACTGAACTCAGGTCTACCTTGTCCTAGATGAGTGCTTTGAACACCTAAGAAATGCATAAAAAGGTGATAGCGACACTGGTATACGCACAATGTTTTACAGTTAGGTATAGACAGAAATAGAATCCCTTCTTAGCCACATTTTGAAATTCTATATACCTACATATGAACTTGTGTGCAAGATTGTATATAGACCAAATTTCATGAGAGAGAATTTCAAGGAACGTGCACAGTTAAGCAATTTTGACCAGCCATTTATTAGTGTTTAATGCATTTCTGTCCAGCAAGGGTGTATTTGCTCTCCTTACTCAAATGAGCAGTGCCACCAGAGAGGTTATTCATATGAGCACAACAGTATGATTTAGCTCTGTCTGATTTCTTAAACTTATAGTAATCATGATACGAGCTTGAAAATCAGAGCTGACTTGGATATTTATTAGCACAATTATGGCTGCAACCCCTCCTAGACCAAACACAATTTTAGTAATAATTTTCAAATCATTAGCACACTGTTTTGATAACATCTTATCTCACCTATTAGACAGGCTGTCCTTAAACTGAAGCCATTAGCAAACACTCCATTATTGTATTGTTTTGCATATACATTTACTGTATTGGATTACTTTGTAAAGTAAATAGCCTCTGCATATGAAACAAATCAACATATATCTATAAAACATAATTATAAGGCTACTTAATTTTGCATTGTATAATAAGTATTTCCAACTTTTATATGGAGTATCTTCTAAATAATAGAATTTATGGTACATGATTAATTATAGCAATCATGGCCATCTATCTGTGCTAAAATATGACAGTTTAATCTTCTAAATCACATCAGGAATGAAACAATTCTGAATCCGAGACATCCCTTCATGGGTTCTAAGTACAGCTCATAAATTACAGTGGCTTTTAAATCTCATCTATATTTCTGCAGCAGAGAGGCAAACCAGTATTTTATTCAACTCTGCAGCCTTCTTCAAGTAAAATTCCTGTTCAATAAAATATTTTGGAGGTGTTTTCATAATAATAATGTCATATAGTTAACTTCCTCTGTAAGAACAACTTCAAATTCAGAATTTGCTAGGGTAGGTAATTTTTACCATTGGGGATTTTTTACTGAAGGCCAACACAGTGCTTTCATCACACTCATATCCTGTCTTTCTTGGAAGGATCAGTCCCTGCATCATGGCTGTGAAATCCCACTACTTTAATTTTTTCCCTACTTCAAACTAAAAAATCTCTAAACATGCTAGTATCTCTCTTTACCTCTTTCACAAGCTAACAAATCCAGAAAATATGAAGATTTTTTTTTGTGAAAGCACAGAAGCCTGGCTGGAAGGGCCTCAATACCTGACTCTGGGGTTATTCTGTTCATAGGTTACCGGATACTTTACAAAGAGAAATACCAAAATTAAACAATATTGTCACCAGTAAGCTGGGGAAGAGAATGATTCACATATATGTGGGAAGGGCTTTACTTCCTTCTCCCCAGGCTCTGACACAAAACATGTGGACCAGTCTTGTTTCACAGCACTATCTAAGGGCAGCAGAGAGAGAAAGAGGCCCCCTTTCCTTTGATTTCCATTTGAAACTTCATTCAAAAACACATTAGTCTTTTTTCTTTGTGTTCAGTGTGTCAGTACCAGGCAGGTTTGTAAGGCACCCCCAAACAATTGCCACAGGTCTTGAGGCATGATGCCATGCCACTATGCACCTGAGATGGATGCTAATGCAGTTTAAGCCACCTGAGTACTATCCTAAAGAAGGACTGGATTTGGAGCCTGAAGCAAGCTGAACAGCCAAAAAGTGTGATGTGTGCTAAAGTTTTGCCTCAGTTTGCTCCTCTGTCCAGCACAGTCCCTCCTCCAGGCTTCCTCCTCCTGACAGGTATTGAGAAAGATCCCTTGGGTGGCAGCTTTTCTGCATGGCACAGGTGAAATCTTTACTGAGAAATCCCTGGAAGATAAACCTCAGGTGTTTAGTTCCTGCCTTTTTAGCAGCATAAAAAGTCAATATAAGAAGCAAGGGTCTCTTGCCTCATAAATGGAAAACCTAATTTCCTTTTGTTAACATTTTCCTAGGACTTGACTGCAACGGTCACCAAAACAGCCACACTACCCCATGGTGGTGGGACCAGGCAGGGGGAAAGGACTTAGTGAAAAACCCAGGAACTGAAGTTCCAAAAAAAAATAGCAGAAAGAGCAAAAGTTATGGACAAGTTCTAATAAAATTTGCAGAAGGTGTTAAACCAGCTGCGCCACTGGCTTTTTCTCTATCCCTACTATAAATATATAACACCCACGGGAAAAATAAGATTCACCACACAAATATTTGGCTATAAAAGTGACCAAGAAACCTGTTGTCGTGGCAGAAATTCGTATCAGGATGATGCAAAGGAACTGCTCTGTAAGAACTTGTTTTGTAGCTCTTGGAGCCCTGAGAGCGCTACTGTGCCTCATGCAATGTAGACAAGGAGTGACTCTGCAGCTGCCTATCAGGAGAACATCTTCCTATTACATTGATTCATTTTCAGAATATTTTAATGCACATGTCACACTCAGTAAGACACTGGGCTGAAAGTTGTGGTTGGATGTCAATTTTCACAATGTGAAATTAAATTTCCTTTCAACTTTCCAAGCTGAAATGGTGTTTAGATGTCATATATCTATTTCCAGTTTTCTTCTCCAAGGTCAGAAGAATTAATAGCTTTATGGGTAAATTGGCCAACAAGCAACTCCTCTCCTGAGTTTTCAGTAAAAAATTCTTCTGTTTATTAGACTGCCTGAAGGCAATTTGCCAAACACAAGAGAAAAAGGTGATATTTTTTGTGTGTGTTCAAAAATGTTTTTAAAAGAAATCTAATTTTGCATCCTGAGAGGCTTTCAAGGAGAATAACATATTTGAAAACAACACTTGCTTTAGAGTTTTCATTTGGCTGTGTACTTTTACTGCTTTCAGCAATCTCCTCCAAGTTATTCCTGATTCGAAAGAAAGTTCTGGGGAAGAGGAGACTGTAAAAAATGGGAGAGACAAAGTGAGGTCTTGGGGTGAAAAATAGCTACAAGAAACTTTTCTTTTCTTTTTTCTTTTTTTTTTTTTTTTTAATCCAACTACATTACTATTGCCTAAGAGTTTCATGAGAAAATAGCATAGTTCAGTAATGCAATACACTATAATGTTCGGTGCCCAGATGCATAATCCAGCATGCTACACCTATGGATATCCTCCTAGAAGGTGTTGGGTATTTTGCATTCCAAGTTACTTCTAAGACTTTTTTTCTCTGTACTTCTATACATCACCTTTCAATTAGTTTCACCTTTCATGTTGTTATCTGCTTTGACATAAGTTCATGGCAATCCTTATTCCTCATTTATTCTTTATTTCAATGCTCAGTATCCATTCCCCATGCCAAGGGAATCCTCATGAACTCCCCACAGCAGTAAGGGAAAACCAGCAAGTGAATCACAGGGAAACATAGTCTAGGAGCAGTTTGTCCTCTGGGCAACCTCTGCTTCTCACTCTCATATTGGTAGCTCCAAGCATATTCCTGCGAGCAAAACCTTGTACTGAAACACATTAAAAATTATATTTTACTTCTTTCTTCAGTCAGTTTTAGGCATATCCTTTCAGAAACCAACTGAAAGTTGATGGATTTGATTCAAGAATTTGCACTGTGCCAATTAATACCACATTTCTACCCTCTTTTAGCAGCTGCAGCCAATAGATTTGGGGAATATCTGCAAGCAAGATCTGGAAAACTGTCACAATTCCCATCCCTTTGGATATGTCCTGCTTTGCCATAGCTGTTCCCACTTGGCATCTGTTTGAGTGATCAATATTTTTATTGCACGTTATAATGTCTGAACTTTTATGCTTGGCTAGAGAGGCTCCCTTTACATATTGCCCTAAAGACAAAATATCAGCTATTAAAGTTTTTTCCTAAGTTAATGAGATATACATCTCTTTAGTGCATTATATGCAGTAATATCATGATAAATATCCACATTTATATGGATATTTCTATATGGATAAACCATATGCCTGGTTTAATCCTGAATGAACCATCACATACAAATTTACTAAGGTTTTCTAATAACATAAGTACTACATTCATTCTCATTTTAGTACATTTTGACTGAATGGTGACCTACATATTTACTAAATAAATATTATGTTATATATTCCTCATGCTGCTACTTCACGGAACTTCATTTTTCTTGCTGTACTTTTGAAATATCTTCTAATCTCACTTTCTCCTCTGCTTTATCTGGAATCCCTCATCTTTTCTACACAATGCTAAATATTGTTTATAATTGTGTAAAGAGCAAAACATACAATTGGACTTCTTAGAAGTTACAAAATATACATCATATTTAAGAACTGCATATTTTATCCAGAGGAGCTGGAATTTTCACCAAAGTGAAACCTGGGACCAGACAATCCCATATTATGATAATTTGACGAGGGAAAAAGCACATTTTCTCAAGTAGCTTGAATGTTTCTGAACATCAGTGTCTTTTGGATAGCTATATGATAGGTCTAAACTTAGTGAAGGAAAAGAAGAATTTGTGTGTAAAAGGAAGAGGATGCCTCCTCTACTCATATGCATCTATATTCCTATCAATTTTAATGTCATGTGGGGATTCTGAGTAATATAAACTATTTAAACAACAACTTGCTACCTGTAACTTGGTCTGAAAAGAGATCAGTGGGATTTGCAGATATGATAGGACTGAGGTGGCAATCTCACCAGCTGAATTTCTGTTGTGCATGACTACAGTTTCAATATCTGTTACTGATAAATCATTGCAGTTTTCCCTCCATCTGCCTCCATTCAAACTTACACAGTTCACGTGTGTGGAATATGACACGGCAGGACATACTACTGTTGACAAATAACTCCTCGAGAGAATTGTCTGAATCTCAGCTTGCACAGATGATGAATAGCAACCATGACTGTTTTGGTATTATTCAGTTTCACATTTACATGGAATAGAACCACAACTGAGAGTCTTAATTCACACAGGCTTCAAGACTTATTCCTGCCCAGTAGCAACTTGGCAGCAAGTCCCCAGCAAGGTCTCTGACATGTCTATCACAACAATGCCCATGAAGCCACGTTCCCAGCCACACAGAAAAGATATGGGAGTTGAGATCCTGGGGTGACATGGGGCTCCCAGCTGCCCAGCACGAAGCTTGTACTCAAACCACCACATGAAAACAAGGACGGTAACAGCTGCAGCACACTCAAATTGCCCAGAGATGACAAACCTTTTGACTGTGCCATCTCTTACAAGCCATCACAAATGAGTCAGGTTTTCAGGAAGTTCTGCCTTGAACTAATCAGAGATTTGTCAAAAACACAAAACAAAAAGAAGCAAACAAAACAAAACCAAAAGCAAAAAAACCCCACTCAAATCCAACAAAAGAAGCAACAAAAACAAACCAACCAAAAAAAAAACCCAAAAGAAACCAAAAAGTAAAAAAACCACCAAACCTCTTCATTCAAAAAAATGGATGTTTTTGTCAGACAGCAAGAGTTCTAATGTCACAGGGGATGATGTTCTCACACCTGAGGATCAGATGCACGATATTACTCTCAGCAAGCAAGTGCTTGCAAGGCTTTCGTGTTCTGCATTTGCAAAAGACATAGCTGAGATATGAAGATTAGCAACTTACATGGAAAAACAGGATAAAATGACGGTGTGTGTTTTCGTATCAGGACTACTATGTCTTGACAAGTGCTCTAGAAAGACACTTGTCTATCTTGATTACAGGTAGAGTATCACTGTCAAGAGAACACAAGTGGCCTTAACACTTCAAGGAAAAAAAGAAAAAACCAAACCAACCAAACAAAAAAACAATCACGTTGAAAATTAGGTTTTGCTTTATTGGTTTTTTTAATCTTTAAATGCCAATATTGTATTTTGGCTTGAGGTTTGTATCTTTCTGTAGGTGCTGTTCCAAAAAAGCAGTGTCCCTGGAGAATATGATCACTAGAATAACTTTTCACCAGTCCCTTGAGTCCCTGTAATTAGCATGTAAAGCTGCACTTAAACGGAGTAAAGTATCATTCTACACAGAATAAATCGTTTCAGATTACTGAATTATTTGCCTTTACAATTACCCAGATAATTATCTAAACTTTATTAATAAAAGGTTTCATTAACTACCACTTACTCTGGATAGAACTAACCCGTTGAGCTTTCACTCTGAAATATATCCACAATGCAAAATACAACACAAACATTATAGCCATTTTAAAATGAAACCTAAATTATATGCCGAGTGGAGTTCTTTTTGAGACTGTATTTTTGTTACATAGGGTGCTTTTCTACACTGAGCTAATTAGAGACAGATACTGCAATATAAAGCATAAGAAAGGAACTGAAATTCTACCAAACCCTAATCAGCCAGGGTGAACCTTAAAGGCTTAAGATACAGGGTTGCAATTGAAGAAAATTGATCTGTGGCACATTCAAGCAAAATTTCATACCAGCATGCCTATATTGGTTTCAAATCAGAGCCTTTCTTCAGCAACTTTACAGCCTATTATAAGCTACTTGCATGGTGGTAAACGGTTTTATCCCAATACAGGGATAAAAGGGCAAAATGGAAACTAAAACTTGACAACAAGGTGGCATTACCCAAAGGACTAGGACCAGTGCTTAAGCAAGGGCTTTCTAAATAGCACAGCAGATCACACATATGCCACTGCTCTGAGGGAAATGAAACCTGATGGTATTGCTCTTTCTAGAGCTGAGGAGTATCAGATGCCGATATGTGACCCAAAGGGGATGACTTTATCTCTGAAGCCATGGCTTAAATAGTCTTACACCAAACACAACTGCTGTATGATCTCATTATAGGTAAGATGTCAAACCTTTGGGAATTTGGTTTCTTTTATATTAAATCAAGTCAGTAATGACTTTGTTAGTGCTAGAACCGGCTGCACATGCAGGATTCATGCACGCATTTGATATTCTGCTGTGGTCCTGGGTTCAGCCCTGTAATCCAGCTGCCACACATCACCTGAACTACTGCCAGCCCTCAGCAAATGCACATTGAAATGACTGAGGTGCACAGTCATATTTCCTCCCATTTGCAGCAGACTAAAAGCAAGTTCATGGACATTTATAATGCTATAAACATCCATTCTGCAGCTATCTCAGCCATAATTCAAGCGCACGTCTAAAACCTTAACCACTAAACCACATGAAGAGACATGCCATTTTTTATGCATAGGCTCCCTTGCCATTTATAAGTTGCGCAATCACATTTTCCCCCCCACAAATTTCACGTCTGATTGCATGGCTTGCCAGGAATTAGGAACAGTGGACCTGCGAGCCTACCAGTTCCTAAACTTCCCATGAGGCTGATATGTCCCAGCCTCAGCTGCACAACTGGTAAATGTACTCTAGATATACTAAACCCTTTGACTTCTAAAAAGACCCTATGCCAGATCTGATAGTGATGGTGTTCACACTTTCTTATCCAGGTGGTGAGTTGTCACGGTGCTCTAGGCTTTGCCTAAAACTTGAACTCACATAAGATATCTGAGGTGGGATATCTAGAGTGGGAACTCCTCAGCCTTTCCAACTGAAGTTGTTCCACTTCAGGTGAAACACTACCTGTCTTTGTAGCCATGAAGAAGGTTAAAGACTGCATGTCCATTTCCACTGGGTTTATTATGCAGATTGGGACATACTATTAATGTGTAACAGAAGACTTTGTCAAAAATGCATGTAAAATTGCATCTCCCTTCTTTTGAGACTAGAAGGTTCCTGTGTTCCTAAACACAGAACTGGGCATCTTCTCGTTCTTCACTGATTTTGTGATGTTGTTTTCTGAGTTCTTAAACCACAAATTCTATCATATGAACATAGATACTACTGATGAACTAATGTGTTAACATAGTTCATTAATAGTGATGGAAAGGTTATATTCAGTTATTCAGTGCATATAGCCTCACCTCAAACTATCACAGCAATGCTGAAACTGTTTTTTCTAAGTGGATTGGGGTACTAGGGTTTTGGTTTGCTGCTTTTTGTTTGGTTGGTTGGTTGGGGGTTTTTTTGTTTGTTTTTTTTGTTTTGTTTTGTTTTGTTGTTTTGTTTTTGTAATCTGCTTGAAGAAAACTTCAGGCATAGAAAATTTTACTATCAAGATATTGACAATTGAAAGCAACATATTGTAACATAAAGCACTGCACAACTTTGACTTCAAGAATCACTACTTCAGATTAATAAAATTATAATCATATATAAAACACAGTGTTTTTCACCCTTAGATTTAAAACTGCCTTATAGTAGAGAACTATCAGAAACACTGGTTTTATCTCAGCTAGAAAAATTGTCAAAGTCGGGACAGATGGCTACCATACAAATTCCAATTCAAGCTATAGCCTCAGAAAAAGATAGTTAATTACTGTGATCCTGATTTTACTCTCAGGAAAGGAAGTATGGCAGGTAAGAACATAATCTTCGAACCAGTCATAATGACTGGAAGCAAATGTGGATTCTTAGACACGCAAGCAGAACTTCGTATCTTGCAGACACATCTGTAAGTGCCTGGAGACTGAACAGGACACTAGCATTTGTTCTCCTCATTAAATGGGAAAAGGAAAAAAAGTCACACCTTCACTGAGATGTTTTTTGATACAGCGAACTGTGCGGTTAGTTGCTCATTAATGACATTAACTACAGTTAGGCACTGCATTTTCTCACTGGTGTCAAGGTGATGATGATAAATGACCTCCGATCTACCTGGTTATCTTTGAACTGTCCCCCAGAGTTGCTGCAGTACATTATCTACTTCCACCCGGGGCAGCAGAAAACTGAGCATTGTCACAACCTGAACACAGACGCTCACCACTTTGCCCAGCTTCCCACACTCCAGAAAATGCCAGTGGTGGAAGAGCCTCTCTGATAGCTGACTAGTCATGTTGAATTCTTCAGTCCCACTGTTGTGCAGCATATAAAAGCGTTTTTCAAGATTACATATCTCCATAGGTTATATTGTCATTATAAGGAACTGTATTTACACAGTAGGGAATTCAAATTGGAAATGTGACACTCCTAGCAAAAACGTGAACTGGAACAAAAATTACCCAGGAAAGAAGCACCTTAAACCTTTCATTTCAAAGAATCTGCACTAAGCCTGAAGAGAGCAAATAACGAGCAATGAAAGGAGTCATTGTTATGCCATGATTTCAAAGCTCTGCCAAAATGTCAAATAATCCATTTAATCAATCAGAAAATTAAAGAATGTGGTAGATTCCCAAGGTAGTTTGACGTTTTAGCGCTGCCAAGTAATTCAGCTACTGCATAAAGTTTTTGTCACAATAGCAATTACTTAATAAGTCATTTTTGTCTAACCATGTTGATATAAAAATACAATTTAGTTTTCAAATTATTTGCAGCTGTGTTCTTACTTGGATCAAGCATGCAATACCTCAGATGTTTACATTTGTTGCTTCAAGCACTGCTTTAATTCAATTTTTATCACAACATATCCTTCAAAAAGTTCTTATTATCTCAACACAGTAAGAAATTGATTTCTTAAAATGGGTGTACATAAGATCATGTTAGAAAAGGGAGACACTATCTGTTGTTTCACATGCAAGACTCACTACATGCCTCTGACACCACTAGAAAAACTCTTATAATTTCAAATACAGATTCTTTATGATATTTACATTTTAGATTTGGTTATTTATTTCAGGACAAAGTTTAACACTCTTGGGAATCTTGGATTATCACAAATTAAAGTCTGGAAATGTAAAACAGGCTACATTGAACATTTTTTTTATTACAGACTATTTATTTTCTATTTCTCTCAAATTTGACAGACTGGCCACAAATGCAGATTTTTGCTTCTAACAAACCTAATAAATTCATGGATCCATTTTGTTAATATGAAATTAAATACAAATGTTTTATTAAAGTAAAATTTCAATAAGAACTTAGAGACAATAAGGTAGTTTAGAAAAATTGAGCATACTAATATTGTCTGCCAAAATAATACTGCTCAATAAAAATGAAGTTCAGCTTAAATTTAATAAGTCTTAATTTTAAATCAAACTACTTCAGATTTGGGTTTATTATCTACATATTTACATATTCAAAATTTTTTTCTGAACTCTACCTTCTGTCAGTGGCAAGAGAAACATCCTATGTCTACCTCTAACAATATGGACAATATCTGTTTTTCTTTCTTATCTTTTAAAATTTTAAATGCTGACATGAAAGAATCATAAACTCTGTCAAATATATACCTACACTTCAGTTTATAAAGAAAAAAAGCATTCAGCACAGCAAACAAAGCCTGACCTGTGCTCATGACAGCAGGTGGTGAATGTCTTTGTGATCCTGGAGCCTATTAGCATGATCTCCTTCAGTGGCTGGATGAATAGGGACCTTCCTTTCAGAGACCACAGCGAGTTTCACAAAAGCTTCTCTGCAGAAGAGGGCTGGAATGAATCCAGAGCCAAGCAGCTTTCACTAACCCACTGATCCTTTCTTTGGCTCCCCATCTCCACTGCCTGTCTACCTCTCTCTGTCCCCCTACATCTTGTTTCCTGGTCTGGTCTTATTGCTTATGGAGAAAGACTACAATGAAGACAGCAAAAATATCCTACAGAAATGTATTGAAATGGGCCATAAGTAAAGAGCTCCTCAGCATGACCAAACTTGCACTCACAGAAAATTCTGCAAGAACTTTGGCCAAAGATTAAGCACCAAATTTGTATCACCTCTGACCATTGTTACTCTCCAGATTTTATCAGGTCAGGGCATCTCCTCCCACCTCCCCTTCCAATGTTCTTCAGATGCACAAGGGCTTCCAGGGCTGAAGTACCAAGGAGACACCCTCCATGTTGTATTTTCTTGTGGGGGTAGGAATAATTAACTTAAGCACAAGGAAGCATAAGTGACATAACAACAAAAACCTATTTGTCCCAAACAGATTTATGAGCTAGCTTATTTTTTCTATGATGATTCTTGGAATTTCCCTACTTGCTGAGGTTCTAAAAGTAACCAAGTTAATTCATTCAAAATGACATTTCCATTTCACCAAATCTATTTAAAACTTACGTCTAGCCAAAATGTTTGATTTCAAAGTCGAAAAAAATAACCCTCTCAAAACATTCAGCTGCCCAAGCAGATAATTAGGAACAAGGACTCTGAGTTCTACTCAGAAATATGAGCAATGACATAATGAGAGGCAAATTTGTAAGGATACGTAATGTCCTTAAGTAAATCAGATTGAGCTGGAAAAAAATGGGCACAATTCTGGTCCTATGTGTCTTTTTTCCTCAGAAAGAAAATGCTAGTTTTATTTTAGCAATAACTGTTGAAGAGTAGAAAACCATAAACACTCATATAATATTTGCCAGATAGTCAATTTCTGGGTCATAGTTTGTAATTAAAAAGTTTGTATGAAAGAGGAATGAAAAGTAACAAATTGTGTATAATATTTTTTAAGAAATTAAGAAAAACTAAGACAATTAGAAAAGACAATAATGTAAAGGGTAGTAAAGCAGCAGGTTGACAAGGTACTTTTCAAGCTAATCCTAGGAATTCAAATAACACAGAAAATTTTTATCAGAAAAACTTATTTTCTCTCTCTCTTTCTGTAAATCTTTCCACCCCCTGACCCCACAAAATGAAATAGCACCTCAACTTTTTGTCTCATAATGTCATATCCAATTTTTGCAAAGCCCAACATGGGGTTGTGAATGAACAGTGAACTGATGCTGTGAACATCAGCAAGACAATGATAGTGCTAGAATAGGTAAGTGGTAGTCTCCAGAAATAGCCCTTCTGATTTTATATTAATACAGCAATTCCAATCCTCTCTTCTCCCTCCAGTGGCACAGCTCTCCTAACAATTAACAAAGCCTTTCTTACATCCAGACCAAATTGCTGTAATTTATTCTCCATGATGCTACCCTTGACGACTGCTTTAAAGCACTAGCTCCAGTAGAAAATGGTAACTGCCCTTGTTTTTATATTCCAGGCCATGGAAAACACATCACAGTTGCTTTCAGAGACTTGCCCCTTTTGCAGGTGACACTCAAGCTGTTTGCATTGTCCTAGAAAGACTTAGGAAATCCTGCTTGAATCTCAGGTTGCCAAGACGCTGAAAGCTGATGTGTACACTACTTCAGACAGTATTTTGAAGGTATAAGTAGAATATTGTCTTGCTCTTTACTAAGGCCATTAATAAATTAAGAACACGTGCAATATGAACATTTACAATATATTAAAAAAAGTGGTAACTTTAACATTTCATCTCTGTGACAAGATCTTGCTTCTTTTCTGACAAGTGACTACATTTTAAACATACACTACATTTTAAACAAACACTTCTTACTCAATTTGACACTGACAAGAAAAATACTCTTTTTGCCATCATGGCAAGGTGTCACTTAAAACTTGATTGTCAAGTTCTTAAAACTCATAATTCAAAGAGGTATATCTGAACTCATGTTGCAGGATTTATAAGAGAGCATTTTTCTTGCTCAGATAAAAAAAAAAAGGAATAAACAGATCAGCCCCACCCTGGGGGTAGAGGGAAAAGAAAATAATTAGGATAGAAATAATAACATTTTTTTCAGGAAAGAATAGACTAAGGGAGGTATCTGCAACATCTATGGACGAACTACTACGAGAAAAAAAAAAAACAAACACAGCAACACTATCTGCTCCACTAAAAAAAAGAAACACACACTCTCATCCTGTATTTCACTAGGTAAATGGGATAAATAAAAGTTGGCAAGCCAAAAGCTCTTACTGGTATGCTGACAGGCCTTGTTATGGCAGACACGAACTGGTTCTGCTCTCACTCCAAGGAAAAGGTTTACTCTCAGTGGACACAAGGACGTGAAGCTGTATTTGCATGACACAGAGTCAAATCTAATATTTTTAGCACCTCACCATAGAAACATAGTCACAGTAAGCCCATGTCAGGCATGGACTCCATATAATTTACTGGGAGGTGGGAATAACTTTTCTTTACTGGCCAAATCACCTTCATATCATAGAATGCAAGTATATAATTCTTGGAGTGAATGTGTCACACCAGTTTGTAATACTAGATGCCCCCCACAAAAAATGCAGGTATGACAGTGGCACCAGTGACAAAACATGCCTTTTGAAATTAAATTCTGAGTCCCCTTCCTAAATCTTTAGCTAAGGTGTAAGCAATCATTTGCACAGTGAAGTTTATGCTGTTCTAGCAAAGCAAAGTGCCCCAGCCTATTTATACCAGGTTACCTGAGGGTTTTAAAACAGCATTATATAATCAGAAAATATTTACATTGAATTTTCATAGTAGATTCTACTAAAACACACAGCACTCCTTTGACCACTGCAGCAACAGAACTACTATAGGACAATGAGCTGGATTCTCCTCAACTGTTAAAAAATAATACATTATTTAGTAAGTTCCAGTTACATCTATGTAAATTTACTGAATATAACAGCATTGCAAAGGAAGCAATCTAGATTAATAGGTTGGTACTGCTTAAACTGAGGACTTAATTTTTGGTCAGTAGGGCCCTTCCAAACATACAGGAAAAGAGCTCCACTTTCCTTTAAGATCCCACATTCAACCATTTGGCTTGGCATTTAAAAGAAGTACTTCAACTTTGAGAACATTTCACTCTTGAAGTAATTTGGAGACAAAATACAGTATGGAAAATATGTTCTACAGGTGGGACTGTAGACTACTTTTAAAAGTATAGCCTGCAGTAAAGATTAATTGTATATAATTTATCAACAAAATCAACAACTGGGAGAAATGGAGAGAAGTACAGGAGTCCATGTAAAAGAGTACAGGAGCTCATGTAAATCTATTAAAAGGACTTATTTCAGGTCTCTGTAAACTAATCACCAAAGCAGATTTGAAAACATGACAATAAAAACTATCTTAGCCAAATAAAAAGTTGAAAAATAAGCCCAGTTTATTCTCTTGGCTGTACACCCCGGACACTCTTGAAAACAATTTTTCTAATATGTAAGAAGGAAAATACTTTTTCTTTTAATAGGAGTCTGAAGGTAATGTTTTCTACGTTTTTATAAGCTTTTTCACATGGCAACATTGCAGCAAACATATGTCTACCATTTTTTTCAGCCCAAGTAAGACTGAAATAATTGCCACACAACATCTGTGAATTTAATCATGGTTAAATTCTCTGTGTGTTATTTGATCTAAAGAAGAAATTTAAATCTATAATAAAATGGGAAATACATATCCTGCCTACTTATCTCTGGGGCTTTTGACCAGAAGGTGTCCTTAGTTACATTAATGAGAAAATATCTTTTAGCAGAGAGAAAAATTCACACCTGAGAGGAATAATAAAGGAGCCAAAGTAGCAAAAAATCCATAATGTTTTATTAACATAGGCTTCAGAGAAATAATACAACAGAAAAATTGTAAATAGTTGCATCAGAATAAATAACATTCTCCAAAACATTCACAAAGGAAATTGGTATTCAAAAGAAAAGAAGACAAAGCAGTAAGGCAGTAGCACTGTAAAGAAATTGTCAGAAATTGTTTTCTGACCCCAATATTGTCAGCCTTTATCTCAGCTCCAGAGAGGCAAAAGAATATGCATTTTCAGAAGGACATGCAAGCAGAGAAATGGAGAAAAGTACAGGAGCCCATGTAAAAGAGTACAGGGATTAAATCCCTGAATCATCCCTCAGATTTGCTCTCAAACATGAAAATAAAGAAGCTGGACCAGTTGCTAACAGGGTAGACCTTGCTTAGTTTCCAAGCATTTAGAAATTCATCTACTCTTCTTCGCATTCATTTTGGCATGTGTTTATTAGCTATATTAAATTCCTAGCTTAGGGTTTCATATACAGTGTTATCTTTGGCAGAAAATGAAAGATGTATGAACAATTTAAACACTGAACATTGATGTAAAATTGGATTGGTTTGTTACAAACTGATTTCCTCTCATCAAACTACGTGGGTGAAGGATGAAGAAACAAAATGCAAAAACGTGGTCAAAGTGGTGACATACTAAATCGTCTTCCAATCATTCTCAATAACTCTACAACTACAGCATGCTATCCTGATGGCCCCATCTGAGTTGATGATTTTTCACAATGTATTTCATGGCTTCCATCCCTACATGAGACTTTATTACTATCACATAGGAATAAAAAGCCATAAAACACTAGAGTGAATTTATCTTGATCAGATGCAATACTTATTTTCTTCACATGATTTCACCACCATTCCAAAACTAACCAATGATTTCATGCTACATTACTGAGCATTTTAAACTACATTTCAATGACAAGAAGGACACTGAAATGGTTACACTACAAATTAAAAGAACTTTAGCCTTTAAACACATTCCTACCTACGAGAATCAAGAAACGATCACAAGACACAACCATTTAATTCACTGATAAAAGACAGGACACCACAGAAAAATATCACTTCCACATACATCTTTCAAGACATAAGGAAAGACAAGAGACACGAAAGAAACTGGCAATGATAAATGCTATGAAAGCACCACTACCAGCATCTTTTTAAAACTATTTTCCATAGTAGCTTCCTGATATGCATTATAAAAAAATCAGACTCCATCACTAAGACATCTTTAAGACATCTGAGCTTAATTGCAGAAACAAAGCAAGATTCCATGCTTATGGCACTGAAACAGCCACTACCACAGAGCTGCTATCTCATATGACCTATTCATCCCTAGGACTTTTACCTTCTTGGCTATGATAAATTTACTATAACTCCAAAGTCCATATTTCTCCAGATGAAAGACCAAATGAGACAAATTATAATATACCCTTATTTTCTAAGCCAGAGCACAATACCAAGGTCCTGGTCTGAACACAGTTATTTATTAATGTAATTACTATTCATCTTCTTATTACTACTAATTGGCCAAGTAGAAACACAAGTCTCTAGGGTCATTGAAAAGTCAATACAATAATTTAACTGCCATTCAAAAATAATTTTGCTTGTACACTTGCAAGCAAACTAGGCTGCATCAGAAATGTTTCGTTAAGCTAAGAGTCTATGCTTTACCAAAAATATTTAACATTTTCCCAGCCATATAACCCCATTGACATGGGACCAATATTAATTCTGATCTAGTGTTGACACTAGAACTAAAAATTAACTCAGATTTGATTTATATACTGTATCCTTTCTTGCCTACCAAATCCTATGTCTTGCATAATATAATGTTGATAGCATAGAAAAGAGTGAGAAATCATTAAATGAAAGGAAGTGCATAAATAAATTCAATTATCATGCATAAAACATGCAAATGACTTAAAGACTGCATATGAAACTCTGGTTTACATTAATTAATCTCAGGTTGCACTTTTGAGGGAGAAAGAGACACTAATAGGATCCAGATTAATGCACTCCCAAACCTTCCAATTTGTTTTTAGGTGCGGGTTAAAATAGATGTATTAAAATAAACACAGCTGTTCGCCTCCCCCAGCCCTGTTTCATTTGTGGAAGAAGGTGAAAACTAAAAAGTATATTGCAGGTTTAAGAATCTGGGCTTTTCCTGTGCTCCTCAAGACTAATGCTTACACACCGTCACTCCTTTTTTTTTTTTTTTTTTTTTTACGGAGATAACTTTGTGCTGGAAACTATTCCAAAAACCAACTTAGTGACTTGACATGGAGAACAAGATGGGAAGTGTTTGGGCTTGCCTAATTCTGCCCTCTTCTCTTCCTTCCCTACCCTGAATGATGCTGCAGATGGACCATTTTAAACTGTGTGCAGTCACACTTCTAAAAGGGGCTCAATCCAAGACTGGTACCTTGTTTCCATGCAGCTCCATTAGGTGGGAAACAGGATTCACAAGCGGACTTAAGCAGTCCAGCAGAAACACAATACATAAGAGGGGCAAATGTCTTTGACCTGCCACTGCTCTGGGTTTCACTGCCCAGGGATTCCCCCACAGCCTCTGCCAAATTATCCAGTTACAAAAGTAGCAGGCCTGCAGCCTCCCCTTCTCTTTTCCACTGGAGCTGGGTGATGCTCCCTGCCACTGTCCTTGCCTAGGGGGTACCCAGGAACAAGCCACCAAGGACAAGATCAGTATCCACAACAGTGAACAAAGGGGAAGTGGCATTCCTAGGGGTGATCTTACCCCAGGAGAAAGGTAAGTGCATGGAAGAAAAATGCTCAGAAACAAAAAAGAAGGGAAGGTCCCATTCCCATCCACTGGGAGAGGAAGGTTAAATAAATCAAACAAAAAGGTCACCAAACTAATTTCGTACTGAAACCAATGAATTTGGATGAGAGGCCCAAAGGGGAAAGGTTAGGATGTTATCAGTGACATAATTTCTTTTTCCTTTTGTTGTAATGATTGGATATTAAATCCCTCCAACACAATGGGACACACTTTCTGAAGGGTGGGGGCAGCATTCAAAATCTTACATTTGTCTGGTTATTTTTATGTGTTATCCTCCTGAACTACAGACATTAAATCATGAAAGCATGAAAACACATACAGGTAGACTCAAACATATATTGACACATATGGTTTCAGACACAGACTGACTTCTACTGACAGCCTGACTCAGAGAGTTTTTTATTAGAATTGATTTCTGTAGGTCTGCAGGTGCTAAATGCATTGCAATAAATAACAACAATAAGACTGAAATCTGTCAACATCTTGACAAATATTCAGAGAGCTATTTAGTTAGGAAATACGCTTATGATATTCATTGCTTCTAAAAGAGAAAATTATCATACAGTAACTAAACCCTAAGTAAGAGCTAAAGATATTCACCTCATGAAGTTATTTCTCAACTAGCCCCTTGGCACTTGCTGGAATTATTCGCAGCACGAGCTCTACTTTTTCATTTTCTGTTGACTCCATGTGGGTACTTTCTCTCTTGTGATTAAAAGCGAGCTGCTCAATTCCTTCAAAGCATTTCCTTAGGTGTGGTTGGATGTGGAGTGATCCTTTGTCTCAAAAAGGATTCCTGAGAGATCATTGCTGCATCGAGAGAAAAAAACCCCTGAAAAATGATAAAAAATGAACTTTAGAGGTATTTATATAAACATATTTTACACCAACACCATACAGACAAAATGGACTGTTTACCTTGGAAAGAATAGTCTTTTTTTCGCAAGATAATCATTCAAGGCCTTCCTGAATGTCATCCAAAAGCGATTCTGCTTCAACTTATCCAGCATCTGGGGCTGTGAGATAACCCTTGTGGCATCGGTCTCCTTCACTGACTCCTTCGTTATTAGCCTCCTGGTGGGTGAGATAGAATACAGTGAATGTAATAACCATGCTTCACACAACAGGCTCACTCTCTCTTTTAAATTGAAAATCCCCTTATTACAAAACAAGGGGTGTTCTTTTTCTTCTACCTTTAAGTAGGACTGCCACATTCATTGCTTTTTACAAAAACGCAGCTGCTTTTTAAGCTACAGATAAATAGAATCTGCTAGGCGGTAATTCTGCTCAGTCTGAATGCATTATTTTCTAAGTCACTTTGGTGAGGGACTTTTTATTATGAACTGGAATGAACAAGGAAAGTCCTTTTCTCAACTAATTATGACTACACTTTGTTCTATACTATTAACTTACAATGCCAGAATGGTCAGCTTTTTTTTTTTTCTTCAACCAGTTCAAAAAATTAGCATGATTTCTGGGAAATTAGAGAGCTAATTATTAAGACTTTATAGACTAATGATGAAAATATAAATAACACAGAACAATGGTGTATCAATAACATTCACGTAATCCCTTTGATATGTACAATGCAATCTACCATTTTAACCCCACTGATGCATGGGTGGGAGTTACTTTGACTCAACCTACAGAATTTTCTTCTCATAAAGATTTGTTAAACTAGATATTTTCAAAGAACTGAGGAAAAAGAGCAGAGCTGAAACACCATTTTTCATATACCTATATCTGGCACCCATTTTGTTTTCCTATTATTGGACTCCCAGTTTATGAAAACCAGGAAAGTTATAAAGATATCAAAGAAAAAAATCAGGACTTCTGTTGTTTCCCACCATAAGACATAATGTAGTATGTTCGATTTGAAAAATACTTGTGTTCTCTTTTTTTTTTTTTCAGTTAGCTACTTTAAAGAACGGATTAGTGCAAAGAAGAATGTGATATTCTAAGTATTACCTAAAACTAGAATATATTTCTGAGATGTCAGAGCCTTCAGTGATCCATAATACTTGGCTCTGACAATGTAAAACATACTCAACTACTTTCCAAGTGGACAACAACACATTTAGTTCAGCTGTTGTCCACAGCTCATAACTACTGGTACACAAACACTCCACTAAATGGAAGGCAAGTATTTAGATATCACTACATAGCTCCTTTTATGTAACATATACTGGGCTGAATGGAATCCAATAAATGAATAAATAAATAAATAAGAAAACTCTTTTGTCCTTAAAATTCATTTTCAATACTTATTTCCACCATCAGTATGGTAGAAAGACCTGCCAGCAGAACTGCTTCTACCCAGCTTATGAATTAGAAAGAATCCTGGAGATAAGAACTTGCTCAGTAGAAAAAAAACCCTCACACTGCCATAATCCTAATATCCCACTTGCATTCAAAATAACCCCATTCCTATGTATTTCTGCCTGAAATATTATAGGGGATATTTATTGTACATTTTTCAAGTACCTAATGTAAGAAGATATATACATATAGCCAACAATGTCATTGCTTTGAGATGCTAAAACTTGCTACTTCCACGAGGCATTTCTCAGTCCTCCAACACCCTTGGCAAACCATGAACACTTTTGGGTTGCTTGTCTCCATATCTAGAGACCAACCTTAATCCTGGAGAATCAGGAGAAGCCTAATCCATGTAGACTGAAGAACAGTTGGTTCTACAAAGAAATAACTCTACATGTATCTGTGGAGCATTCAGGACAGGAGGGTAAATGAATGCATCCACATGAACATATTTTAGTACCATGCTCAGTGTTCGTGTACACTCAAGTATGGCCTTTCATATTATCTCTGAAACAAAGATCTCACATACTGCCAATTTAGGTATGTTACCTTTTGTACTAAAATAATAAAGGAATTTTGAAATGCTTATTACTGCTTGATTAAAAATTTATCTGAATCTGTCCATTTAGCAATATTTCTTTTCATGATATGATAGTAAGGACACTAAAGAAATAACTGTGAATGCAAGAAGGCTTACTGTTTTTCCTAAATTAATTTCAAAGATATCCTTAATAATTTTGTTGAGAATGCCATTCTTCCAGGCACACAACAGGTCTTCAGATTACTGAGTATCCCGCTATCAACATCACTAGTATCAATGGTGCACAATACCTTTTAATTAAAAATGAACTTTTTTCATTTTAGCTGAATCAATTAAAGACAATGTAATAGCCAGATTCCACCCTGTGCTCATCCTCTGCTGAGCACTCACTGACAGCTTTTCACAGAAGCCAAGGTTCTGGTGCAAAATTATTGAGTGACTTGACAAACATTACAGTCCTAGTAGAGGCCCATTTACATACAGGGCAAGATCTATAATCTCCCAGTTTTGTACTTTATCTATCTGACCATGTTTCCCTACACTTAAGGGAGAATCAAAACAAAAATTAATTCAGAAAAAAAAAATCAGCTTCACATCTTCACCAACCATTTTGCAGCTACTCCTTTGCCTTATAACTATATGTAGGTTGGTTGCATATATCTCCCAGTGTATTTCTTCCATGATTAAAAGCAAGTGTTTTACAGGTGCTTTTAGATACGCATGCACTTTGAATATTCCACAGGTCATTCAATAGCACATCAGATATAACTAAACATGGACTTCATATTTCAGGGAAGTGTCAGTAGCAAAGCCCAGTTTTTATGACTTTCAAAATAATCAGAGAAATATTTTGCTAAAAGTGTTCTTTACCTGGTACTTATGTAGTACAATGAGAAACAAGACATATAGAAATGCCTGTTTATCACTTGAATGATTCACTAACTTACTGGGAGGCTGTGTCTCTATTGTTTCTGAGCTCACATCATAAAAACTAAGTAGAAATCAATTTAAGACAATGAAGTTTAAACTTTACTTTCCCCCTCGGTATTCTAAAGTGGCAGTCAAGTTGGGAAAAGTTTCAAATAATGAAAGTCACTGAAGCCTAAATCACACACAATAGTGAAAGCTGAGATGCGGGATGGAGATGAAATCTAAAAGCTAATTAAATTCAACAAGAGTCTCTCAAAGGCAACATACCAGCTTACCCTCCCATGCTAACATTTTGTTTTGAAGGGTGCAGTAAATGGAGGGCCTTTCATGGCTGCAGATTTCACAATATGATCCACCAGCTAAACCTGAGAGAGGAGAGAAAAAAAAGATTAGATGCATGGATTACTGTACTGAATAGGTGCCAAGGCCAAGATAAAAAGAAAAGATAAGTTAGGGCTTCTGAGGAGCTGAATTTGAAGCCAACCAGCAAAACGGATTGAACTTTATTACCTCTAGTCACTGAGAAATTCCCTAGACAGTTGGATGTAATTTGAAAAGGTCAGAAAAAAATTTCCTTCACAGTATTATTGCTTCATGGTTTAAGGGTGTACCTTTGTGAGATGCCAGCTCTAATCATTTTTATTGACTTGCTCTAGAGGGACAGACAGATGCACAGGGAGTCAAGACGGACAGATAAGACATATCCTACCTTTGTTTCCAGTTCTAAAACATATCACAATATTAAGTATGTTTTAATGTTAATCACTTCAGTTTACCCTTTGCCATCTCTGAGAAGAATGTGCCTTGTTTCTCTAAGACAGCCACAAAAGCGGGGAGGGAGAGGAAGCCTGTGCATAATATTGGAAACTTGCTACAATTTTTCATATTTGATCAGAGCATTCATTGAATTCCACATGAATCTGAAATATATAACTGAAATTCAGTAAGGGTAATGGGATTTTCTAGACATTTTTAGATATGCTCTGTTGATTTTTTTTTCACCCAAAGGGGAGCAGATCTCACTGAACAGGTTATAGGAATGACCTTCAGCATACTGACAGTACAAGTTTTACTATCAATGTGGCTGTCTTGGGGGAGAGAAACCCAACATACAAAAGGAAAAACCAATAAAAAACAAAAAACCCCAAACCCACCCTCATTAAAAGCATTTGATTCTTTGACTTAGCATTCACAGATACTTGCAGTCAAATATGAATATTTGCTAACATTACACTTATAGTCAATTTTTTTGTCATGCAATTAAAATCAAAAGAGATTTAACATCACAAAAGCAGAATTATCTACCCCAAACTCTGGAAAAGTTTAATTAACATTAGATTTTCTTCTGCTCAGAAGACGTTTGTCTTTTATTCATAATTCAAGCATATGTATTCCCTGTATTCTGACTGAATGCACTGCAGAGGCAATTTTAATGGCCATTAAAGCACAGCTCTGTGAGCTTCTCTACTGTGTTATGTTTATGGAGCTTGCCTGCAAGCTGACTAAACCTTTTCCACTTGGATAAGAAAGACATTTCCATCTGGTTATGTTCCCTCCCCTCAAGCCCCATACATCAGAGAGTAACATGAAATTGCAGCAAAAGAGTTGCATATATATTCATTCCTCCAGAACTTTACACCTCTGAAAGGAAATCGGAAAGGCTTAGTTGCAGTGAGGAACAAAAAGCACTGGGAATTGTTCCACTAATGGAAGCTGATACTTTCCATTGAAATGGACTGCTCCAGACAGAAAATATGAATGGACAATTTAAACATAACACTTCTTCAACAATTTAAGAAGCTCTTGAAAGAAAACATGCACCTGTACATATAGAAAGGAGGCTGGGGAGAGGTAATCACCTACTAGATTTACAACAATTGATTTAGACTCTACTACTCTTATTTTTTTTAATCAGACTCCCACTGTTAACTTCAGGATGATGCTGAAACTAAAATAGGAATTTAGTTTTGTAAGATCACAGATGTGTAACTGCAGAGGTACCCTCCAGTTTCTGTCGTAACATGACAACATTATGATTTCTATTTTTTTTTCCAATAGGAGGAGTGACGGAGAAATTAAGTTCTGTCGTCCTCCTGATCTAAGCTCAAAGAGGAATCCCCCCCACTTATTTGTCATGGAAAAAGGGAATGTTTAAGACACAAATATTTAACATCAGAGACTCAATTTTCAAAAATATTCCTCCATCAACGTATTTCGATGCTATTTGCAACATAGTAACGTGATGCCACATCGTTCCATCTTTGCAAGACCCTCACTCCCTTTGTTTCTGTTCTTTTTTTCCCCCGTCTCCTCAAGAGCAGCACATGTTAACAGACAAGTAACTTAAACCCTGATTCATCATCCCAGATGTAGAAAGTATAGATCTTTTAAGATGTTCCATATGACATCCTTCTCACTCTATTTCAGCCAACAAACGTGGGACAAGTTGATCCTGTCTAACCCCCACACAGAGGCGACAACACTCTCTCCCTTTTTGTAATACTCTTTATGATATTGTTTGCTTCCCATCTGATTATTTATCACGCTGAAGGTAAAATTGCACAAAATTCAAATTATTGCTAACTTGCACTGTAACAATAAGGTTAGTTAACCAATGAAACAGATTGCTCAGAAAGGCAAGAAGTTTTCAGTTTCTTCTAATCAGGATTTAATTTTAAACAATATTCTCACAGTTCAATCACAAGCTGTTTGGTTAGGTGCAGAAATCCACTTCTGTTCTTTCCAACCTTTAAATCTTTTGGGTTGTGACCCAAGTGGAATGACAGGTAATGTAACAGGATTTCACCCCAGAAACCAGTAGGATTTCTTTATTTTTGTCTTTCTGTGTGTGACCAGGAGAATGCAACTTTTATATATAATAACTTTGAAAATAAAGACCTCAAAATTCTGTGTTGTAACAATGACAGAAATTGTAGCTGCCTTCGTCTTGTGAACACTAGATTACTGAAACTCATTCAGCATATGACTTTAGCCAATTAAAAAAACATGAATCCACACAGTAATTTCTTTTTCTATTGGAAGTGCATACCCTGGAGAGCTACAAGACAGGTATTCCATGTATGTCTTTCATTAGCTGACTTGAATGTATCATCCCCTTCATTTCTGATAAAAGCCCCTCCTCCCCACACATCTGACAGCAAAGCGAAATGCCATTTGTCTGTCCTGATCAAAAAAAAAGTTCCCTTACGACTTGAGGGAGGGCAGGATTCTCATACTTGTTTTACTATGTCTAGATGTTGCCCATCTACACTTCAATTTTGTTCTGATCAACAGATATGCCTAACTGTATCACTCTTCCTAAGAGGAAAAAATCCCAATCAACCAAAAAAAACCCCAAAACCCCCAAACAACAAAAAGCTGACTACAGAGCATGTCCCAGACACAATTCTAGTTTTAAATGAGCTCCAGTGTCACTTCAGCCTGCAGCAGGTCATGTTGTTCTCGTACACAGTTCACACAAAAGAATTAGATAACTATTTTACAGACAAAGAGGAAAGGTTTGAGAGATGGATATGAGTATCATTACTAAGATTAACTCCAATATGCAAAGTTAAGTGGCAGCTACCAGTTTTACTACTTCCAAGTACTCCAACAGGTCTTCTCCTTTATGAATGGAAAAGGTTGGTGAGCTTGTTTGTTTGTTTGGGTTCTTTTGGTTTTGCTTTTTTTTTTTGGTTCTTCATTCTTTGGAATATGTCCAAATGTGGATGGTATTAAAGGTCTTTTCCAAACTAAGTGATTCTAGGATTCTCTGTCAGTTAAACATTTAGTAACCATTTTCTTGGTCTTAAAACCACTCTGTGATGTGTGTAATTTGAATTTTTTGTTATGCAGAAGAATTACAGTACTCTCAAAAAAGGTTGCAGTACACCTATTAGATGTAATGTTTATGTCTTGAATACCCACTCATTCTTAAAATAAATTAGACCTTCTTAAAGACAAAAAGAAAATAAAAGGGACTTGTGGATTTATGATGCATAATAGTCCATCTTGCCAAATTCTTTCATCTGAACACTGATTCAGTTCCCAGCTCTAATATCGTTAAACTTAACTTCCAACAAATTAGGTTCGGGAACAATACAATGCAATTAGAATACTGTATGCACTGCAGCAGAAAGAGATAACACTTTATGTATGTTTAGTGGGAAGAAAGAAAGAGAAAATCCTTCCTTGTTATTAAAGTCTTAATTAAAGGATCTCAAAAGTATACATAGGTATAGAAGAAATTTATAACCAAATTTTTTCTCTCACCATTTCAATAAGAAATTCAATGTTGGTTGATCACAGGGAGAATGCAAACCTGAACATTTGCATAATCAACAGTTGCTATCACTTGAATTCTTCTGTCTTTCTAAGATAAAAAGTGAATATATCTTTCCAGTCAGTGCTTGTTTTAAAAGAATTCTCTAAAATGCAGTCCTTAATGATTTGGGCATTACACTTTGTCTTTTAAGCCTTTTACTTATTTTTCAAGATTAAAATTTCAATCAAAAGTCAAAAAGCATCTCTAATCAGTGTATAATTGAATCCTCTCCAAGCTGTAGTCAGTATAAATAATTATTTGACAAAACTGAATCTTGATTTTTGTACATTTGTTTTTAGTTATTAGAACTGATTTTGGGACCTAGAACATATGGGAGAGTAAACTGCTTGGCTGTCCTACAAAAATATAATGAAGATGCAGCCAAGGTTCTCCACATGCTGTTCATCATCAAATGGAGTTGATATAATGCAATACAGACACCACAGGTTTCTTTTTCAAATTTTATATTCGTAAAAGATTAGTGTCTTTTTTTAGGCCTCAGACTTCACTTAGAGTGAAGTTCACTCTCTGCAGATTCTACTCCAAAAATTTAACTCTAAAATCATTTAAAACTAATAGTTCTGGTAAGAAAAAATTTTAAGGCCAGGTTTTCTTTAACATCTACGATTAGTTTAGGGGGTTGATAATTTATTTAACACAGTTTTGGAGGACTGCTTTTGGCTTTCTGTGCTGACAGAGCACTGACCCCTCTCCAGCCCCATGAAAACTAGACAGCAGTAATATGCACTTTCTTTTTGCCGAATTCCCTTTTCTGCCAAGTGAAACCAACCTTTCCATTTTATTATATATATATACACACATATATAAACATGTATACATGTATACATGTATACCTGCCCAAGAGTCTTCCATCGAGTTAAAAACTATGGTGTTTTGATTATTTTGTAGCTGTCCATGAGAGCCTTGCAACATTTCAATATTTGTTCACTTACAGTATATTTGGCTTTGACAAACAAGCACAACAGTTAAAATGATACTGTTCATATTTATGCCTCCCCTCTATGTCATGCTATTTATGTGAATGTATTCTTTTTTCTTTATTTGTATCAAAGTAGTACCTGGAGCCCCCAGCTCATTGCAGCCTGGACTACAATCCACCACATTCTTCACTTTCCTCCCTCAGAGGCCTTATAGTCAATCCAGATGAAAAAGAAGATAGAAATGAAAGAGAAACAGTGACTTGCCTAAAAACTTCCTTTTATCCCTCCTCTACACGTGCATGGACATATAGTTTCTTTAAAGAGATTAAAGACAGCTTACAGAGAAATAAACTGTAAAAGTAAAGAAATCAAAGTTCATACTATAATGAGAAAATGGGGAAAGAGTTAAGATTGTCGCTAAGATTTTGTGTACCATTTAGAGCATGCTCACATGGTTGAAGGCAGACTCAAGTTGTGCAGGTACAAATCGAAAATGACAATCAAAGCAAAAGCATTTTAAAGTTATATGATCTAACTGGAAAAAAAAAAAAAAGAAAAAAAAGGCTAGGTAATGATAATACCAAGATTTGATTTTACACATCTGAGAGCTCATGTGCTTGGAAGGAAATATTTGGTTCCACTGCAAATTTGTTAGTCTTCTTCCTTCCTTCCAAAAATACAATTTCTATTCTCATACCCAGAGAGAAAATTAACATAAAAATAGTCTCTGATTTAAACATGGTCTGATACTACTCTGGAGACTAATAAGCATACAGATAATTTGCATCTAAGAGAAAGCGAACTTTTTTTTAGGCTATTTGCAAAAGGACACTGGTAGTTGTTAGAATATGCTCCAAATGCCCCAACAATGGTCAACCAAAGTGGAATTGTCAAGAAAAAGAAGAAAGAGATTGTGAGAGTTTTGATAAATTTCCTGTGTGATATTTGCAGCCATTTTGATGGGCTATGTTTTTGTACATGCATAGACATGAGTATGCCAAATATAGATAGAAACACACTTGCTATACTATGCAAACCACAACATTCAGAGAGGCCTTTTCACTAGTTTAAATGTACTTAGGCATATTTTATGTGGTCATGCAATTTTCCTCCTGAGAATCTGTAGGCTTGGAAAAGCTATTATTCAAAAATCATGTCTCTTATAGTAGATATTCACCCAAATGAAATGTTCTATGTTTATGGCAACATAAAAATGCCACATACAGATTGGTTCGTAGCTACCACAAAGGCACAAAATATGTATATCATAGGTTCACACATGTGTACACTCACACAAACACACATACACAATATCTACTAGAAGAGAGAGTTGGAGCATCACTACCATCAACGGCCAGTGTAGATGGAGGAAATAAATGAGGGGCTATGGGAGGACATGTAGTAAGAATGAAGCTATGCAAGGACTAACAGAAGACAAGAACTCTCCATATAATTTGATTGACAAAGGAGCTAATACAGTAATCTAAGAAAAGAATTTATCTACATAGCTTGAGTCTTCCTTTCTGGGCATTTTTCTGCACGGATATGGACAACTACACAAAAAGCAGAGTACTTCTGATGTGACAGAGAAGATGGTACTGGCCTCCTCTATTTTTCCTTCTCTTACTATCTTATGTAGTTTTATATAGTTGAAAATAATTTTAGACTAAAAGCAGATTGTTTGTAATTTGTGTACAGAAATACAACAGGAACAATTTAGTCTGTCTTGAAGAACAGGGAAAAATTTAAGAAATTTAATTTAAAAGTAGAATTAGCAAAGACCAGTGATGAGAAAAAGAAGAAATTTTTGTTATCAGTCTTGATTTGATGAAAATTTGCAGAAAACACACAGTTATTGCTCTTGCCTTTTTGACATACCTACTGGTGGCTTGTAATATAGACATGAAGTAAATTAATGAATGAAAAACTGCAGGTTGAAGCTGCATCTGAGCAGAAGAGAGATGACAGTATCTAGCAGAGAAAAGCATATGGAAAACTTCACATACACAGTGAGTATGATTCTGTGACAGCACAGAAATAGCTGATCCAGTAGGAGTTTGCAAGTCTTTTTGAAATCCATGCTGACACAAGACAGAAAAATATTCACCATTGGTGATAGTACTTCTAGATGTCTAGAGTAGCCTACTAGATTAAAACATTTTGGGTTTGCCTTTAAAAGGTAAAAGAACTTTCTTTTTAGGTGCATAGCCTTACTCATACTCTATTAGAAAGAAACAACAACTGTAACATAATAAAGACCAGAGAAAACCTCATGGTCAGCCTAAAGATCTTTAAGTAGAAGGGACATATGATCAATAAGAAAAATCAAAATTACCCAAATCGTGTACCAAGCATAAGGAAAAAGGGACAGAGATAAAAGAGGATCAGGGTAAATGGTGATGTAAGATACAGTCACAGTACAGAAACAGAAGTCAGAGTGAAAGTAAAAATAGCAACTGGACTATAAGAGAAAATGAGCCTGGAGAAGGGGGACACACAGAGCCTGGAAGAGAGAGAGGATTTCACTTCTGGCAGGGTCCTGAAGGACCCTTCACACCAATGGATACTTTGAGCTGGAACGTGAAAGAGAATGAACATGTTACATATCTTCCATTTTTGGGAGGAATGTTAATTGCATAAAGTTATACAATTAACTTCAAAAATAGAAAACATTCAATTTTGCAATAGATTTCAACTGACTTTAAAAAAGTTCAGGTGAGTAACTGAGCTGTAAGTTCTTTTCTGTAAGTAAACTCTAAGGTGTTCCTGAAAATTTATAACAAAAAGACTAGCTCAGAACACATTAGATCTTGAAAATTTAACATTGCAAATTGGAATAGATATGGAAAACGTAAAAAATTATCTATAAAAGCAGAAGATGCTTTTTCGCTTGTACTCTATAAAAGATTTCCCAATACAGCAATAGCATTCTCCTTGTTTTGAGAAGTACATTGACAAGTCAAAGAGGTAGCCCACAGAGCCAATGCTGACACATTAATTGCTTGGAAGACCAAAAACATTGCACTGATTTTGCAAGACAAAAGAGCTGGAATCAAGTGGAAATATCAGAACAGAGGGGATGACTATATACAGTCACTGAATTTATTTTCCACAGGAATTTGTTGACCATCCACTTTTATTGACATGGATTCTCTTTGAGGCATAATAACAAAACAGGCAATTAGTCATGACACTACTCTACTTTTTCCTGCATGATTTTTTGTGTCTTTCTTATCTGAGGGTTGACTGCACACCTCATAAGTATTAATTTATGGTTAGTTGGTTAATTGGTTAATTTATGGTTAAACTGGCTAATTTTGGAATCAGAGGCAAAGCCTAAAGAAAGATATAATCTTATTAATGTTATTGTATCTCTTTACTAAGCAGCTTTGTACATATATGATAGAATGCATAGTTTTGACATAGCAGGTGACAGCTGTTCCATGTCAGAAGACACCAAACACACGTTTAGTTTGTTGGATGGAAACAAAAACCTGTTGTAATGCTAAGTTAATTTTTGCAGCTGTATCTTGTAGACTCCCTGAGTAGCAGTTGATCAACCAATTGAATTAAAGGTTACAGAGAGGTAGAAATATCATTTAGGTTCTGTATGTTCTCACAAATAATTCACCTGCTATTGCTGTCACAGATTCTGGCCTGAACTCCTATTCTGAAGGCCAAAAGCAAATACTGCACTCCTTTCTCACTGATTTTGCTCTCAAATGATGATTGAGTAAAGGTCAAAGTTTGGAGAGATTTTCTGCATCAGGTGCTGGCTTTCTTAAAACCTTTATGTGGAAGTTGGTACCTCATTTTCTTTGAAAAAAAGGCCTTGACAGATTATTTTGAACTATGGGTTAATCTGTCCTTTCTTTCATCTACCAGTCTAGAAGAGCTTGTTTCTGAAACATTTATTTCAGAAATTTGCTAGTCAGAAAAATCATTGGATGCAATTTTTCATTATTTTTTAAAACTCCATCTTAAAACTGGTTTGGATTTGTGTGTCTGCCTCTTGCCCTTTCTGTGCTCTGTCTGGAAGGCAATGCTTCTCTCTCTTTCAGCTACACCTCGCATAAGGAAGCCAAGCTCTATTGACGGTGGTGAAGTACTTGACATTAAATGGTCTAGTATAACATTTTATGACTCAGAGCACCTGATAAATGTGATTTATTAGGGATAAAAGCTCTTTACTAGGTCAGATGTCTGAACTGAAGAGACATTTCATTATAGAGGATCACTCATATTTAGCAATTGTAACAGGAATGAAGCGATTCTTTCATCATAGTGGTCCAAATCTGACTTGCACCACTACTGTTCTCCTCTTCAGCCTGAGCTAATTGTCAGCTGAACAATGAAGGTACCTGGGACTAATTTATTTAGGAATATGTTCCATCTGTAAAGCCTACACTAATGGAATACAAGAGAGCATGACTAAAGGATTCAGGTATAAAGTTTAGGAGCTTAGATAATTACTTGCAGAAAATATTATCAGCTCAATATGTCAACTTACACAAAAACAGAACTATTGAACCTTTTGAAAAAGGAGTATTGTGTTCACAAAACTAAAGTAACCAGGCCAAATTCTGTTCACCATAACTGTGGAATAACAGAGTCAAAGGAGTTCTCTCTCCCATTGCAACGCACAGAAGAAAATAGATTCTTACCAATTTAGATCAAAAATCTGACACTTTTTATAACTATAACCATAGCTATCTACATTGAACCAGGTCCATTACAGATACCTTGAGAACATTTATGCAAAAACTGGCCAAACAAGAAAATGAGAACATCACAATTCTAATTATTATTTTGGTACAAATAGTTAGGCACAGTACTTACAACCCTTGCTTTTCATTTTGACAAGACATTGTGAGAAAAGCTTCTGATGGAATTACTGAGTTTCACATGGGAGCTGACCTCTGAATATTTAAGCTCTGAAGAAAAAGAATAAATGGTTTGGAGACTGGGCATATGCTGTATGGCTGCTGATCTATATTAAGAACACTTACGCTCTAGATATTCTTTTGTACTACTTTAAAACTTACAGTTTTGCATCCAATTGAACTATTAAGAGGGATTAATTGCATTAATAGAATACCTAAATCTGTGCTGTTCTAAATCAAAATTAAGAAAATACATTGTGTTTGTATTTCACTCCACAGATTAATGTAATTAAAATCCTTTCCATGACAACTTGAAACATGTAGCCCAATTGTCCTCTCATATAAAAAACACTGATATATTTTTGTTATTGTTGCAAAAGGAGAAATCTCTGCTGTGGTAATAGATCTGTTACTGAGATCTACTTAACCTTTCCGTTATTTGGCTTTATTGCATTTACAGTTTAGCTTTATTAAATTTGCAAAATAGTTTGTTTATCTTCATTCTGGGAAACAAGGTGCCTACAATTTGCAAATATGTCGATCCAAAATAGACCAGCTAGCTGTTCTTGGCTGATACATTGTCAGAGCACACAATGAATTCCTCCCTCCTCTCTCTCTCTCACACACACGCACATGCACACATACACTTCTTTCTCTCTCACATACACATACTCAGAAATGTATCCAGTAGAGTAAAATATTCACATTAATACTGAAAGCGATGGAGAAGAACTGCGGTCGACATCCCATCTGTTTGCTTGAATTAAATTTAGAATTCATATGTAATATAGACATTTCTGTCTGAATATCATAAAGCCCTGACACATTCAGGCTTTCATTAAAAAGCTCTGAGATGTGACTTGAATAACAATCTGTCTTAGCTAATTAGTATTTTCAGTTTAGCATATTCACTTTCAGACATATTGCTGTTTGCACATGGTAATTTAGGTAAACAGAGCCCATCCACAGCTGCATCAATTAACACTGCTAATCAAAACTGAATTCAGGTAATTAGGCACATTTATGCAAAAAGTGTGTAATTTGTGGGGAAAGCTAGATTCTTCAGTAATATTTCAATAAGTAGGAGTCTCTTTTTGCAAATAAGGCAAGGAAATAATGGTAAATCAGCTCTAACATATATGTGATGCATACTCAGTGACAAATATCTAAATTAAATCTCACTAATTGGTCTGTATTTTCAGCAATTGGACAATAACTTTTTCATATAAATGTTTTCCTCAGTGTTTCTACATGGAAGAGTAGATTAATTTCTGATGAAAGTTTTAAAGTATTTAAAAGTTAATGTTTCCTCAAGCAGTCTTTGAACTGTGAACATGATGGTCCAACTTGTTCTCATTTTCAGTCAGACAAATTTTCATGAAAATGTCCTCAATTTACAATTTAATTTCTTCAAAGAAGACATATTTTCATTTACTTTAAAGAAAAGCTTCTAGACATTTCTACCACCATGCATTTCAAGAATGAAAAGTAGGAAATATTTAAAAAATATTCTGCCTTGACCTACAAAGTTTCATACCCTTTCCTTCTCTTTCCCTCACACAAACCAAATTTTGAAACCCTCAAAACACTGCTAAAAAAACCCCAACATTTAAGCAGCATAAGAAACTGTATATTCATAAGAGAATTTTCATTTCTATTGAAACGGAAATAAGGAATGTTCATTGTATCATTATGTTCCAAGAGTTTTCATATGCAGCTATTCAAGTTACTCAAATTCAATTCTCTGTAGTTTCTTTCAGAAAACTACACAAGTCTGATGGACAAAAAATGCAATTATCAACTTGCAGCTAATTTTCCATGATAAAAAGAAATACCTAGGCAATTATTGATTTTTAGCAGAGGTCTAAAATCAATCTACTATTTTTGTATCTTCTCCCTGATTTGAGGCTAACTTTGTGTGAGGGATATATAATAAATTTTCATTATGTGCAGATTTGCAATATGGAATATGTAGCTTTTGCTAAAAACATCATTGTAAAGGAAAAAATCCTTTACCCTATACAGCTATTGAAATTGCAGTGTGGTTTGCAATCATATATAATACAGTGCATATATCACTATTCAGAAAGTTTTCTCTATATAGAAAACTGTTTTGTTCCATTATAAAAATGCTTGACATATGCTGCAGTTAAAATGGTCTTAAACCTTCAATTTTCATTTAGTTATTGGTAGAGTAGCATATTGGAAGAATATTGACAAAACAGTTCAGAAGGAAAATAAAGCTGCTGAAGGAGTAAAATTTTGAAGTATTTCCTATTCAAATACTCACAATGACTACTGCTAATGTTAGAATGCTGAACAAGATAATTTCTAAACAATTATCAGACCAACTTAAAAATATATGCAGTTCCCTATGCCATTGTCACTAGGGGCACTGGTGAAGGGAAACAACATTATAACTTCACCTCTTTTCCATTCTTCCCTTGTAAGAGAGAAACACTCACCTATATGTATATCACACGCTAAGCAGCTGTCCAGTCTCTCATGAGATACAGTGGAAATCATCGAAACAGTCTTATGTGACCTGTCTCTGAAAGAACTTGCCCTGCTTGATAAATGCTTTTTCAAAAGAGCAAAACAGAAGGTGTAATGACTAACACTGTTTATTTTAAATGTTATAGTCTGTAGGAAGAGAGTATAGTCACAACATCCTAGCCTCCCCCCTCCTCCACCTCCCACATTGCTGGTACCTTTTTTTGCCTGAACTAGTCAGATATAGTAAGTATTCCAACAGACTTTCCAGAAATATTTTACTATGCTGCCCTGTCTGTTCTGCCTGACCACACTGGTAAATACAAGCAGACACAGTTAGGGGCATCTCTTCACTGAACCCATGTATGTATATAGCATACATCATACTTCATCATGAATTTTCCTGATGCATCACCCATTTGAAAATTTTATATCATGCTAGAGTATCATTATTTCACACAATTTGAAAGGGATTTTTGATGCTGAGGTTTAATAAATGTATGGTAGTATTAGCTGATAACAGACAAGGGCATAATGGCTATCTCAAAAAAGAAAATGCTATATACAAAAGTTGGCTGGTAAAATATATAAAAGGATGGAGACACCTTGCTACTAAAAAAAGAAAAAACATTGGATGCTATATACCTACTATTGTTAACTAAAGTAAGATGGATATGTATGACTACAAAGAACCTATAAATATTGTTTTCCTCAATTTAAAGAAAAGTTTCGTCCTACTCCAAGCACTCAAAAGCATTCCAGAATTATAAGCAAAGCAATACATATTTAAAGTTCACATTTATTTTCTCCACAGAGCATGCAACTCATTATTCATAACAGAAAAATTGTTGAAATGTTTCATGTCACTGGTATTCATAGGGTTAATTCAAGGACAGGCAAAAATGTTTAGTTTGAGAAAAAACAAGAGCCAAAAGCCAACAATTAGTACTCTACAACTTTACATGAGGAAAAAAAAGTCAATAATTTACAAATGTTGAAGGAGGTGCTAGTTCCATAATTGAAAATCAGGCAGAGATCCTTTTGGCAAATGGATCTCTTTGTTAAACATCCCACTAACCCAAGCCTGAAGGTATAATTCAGTACCCTGGAGTATCCCCTCTATACTTTTGCCAGCTGTTCCATCTAGGTCATTCCACCACAAGTTTAGCTTTTATCTATTCCTCACTTTCTTCACTGGGTCCCAGAAGCAGCAACCCATCTCTCTGAAGGCTGTTTAAAGTGTAAATGAAAAGACGAGACAGAAGTGAGCTGCTACCTCAGGGTCCTTAATTTCTGAACTGCAATTCCTTGGACTTCCCAACCTTGACAGATGCAATACAAAATCTTCCATGATGAAAAGTGAGGAGAAAAACTGAATACAGAATACACACAGCACGTTCATTATCATTTTAATGCCTTACAGCTGCATGAAAGGATAGGAAATTTTCCTAGGCAGGAAGTCCACTCGAGACCAAACAGTTGCAGTAGCCCTTCTGCCCTTCAGCCCAATTCCCAGTACTACTGCTGCTGGCATGCAAGGAAAAGCCTTCAAAGAGCCATTTTATCTCTTCTCAGGTGGGTAGGAAGAGGTAGACTCAGGGAGAGGAAGGAAAAAGAAAGAAAAAAAAAAGTAAAATGAAAAAAATCTATGGTAGATCCAGTAAAGTGTGTGCCAAGGACCATGAAGAGTTCTGGGTGCAGACCTGACCCACTTGTCTCCCTCCCCTGGACCAGCAGGTGGAGGAAGGAGACAGGGCTTGTTAATGCAAACTAAACCAACCTCAAGTAACTAAACTGCTTCTAATTTACCACTATTTCTGTGCTTTTAGCAAACACACAAATTTCTTTTAAAAAGTAACAAAAATATATGAACTGGATCCATTTAAAATGGTTCTAGTCAGAGTAAATTTAAGCCCTCAGAGAGTCGTTATAGTCCTCCAGAACCACTTTTAGACAGTATGCTGTTTTGTAGCAACACACTGATCTCTTACTCTGGGAAAATTAAGAGTAATTCATTATAAAACAAATCACTGCCCCAACATTCATTTGTCTGCTAAAAAAAAACCCAAACGAGCAAGGCAGATACTCTGGGAGGAATTTTTAAGTGTTCAACTTTAAATGAAAGATCTATAAAAAAATGCAACAAGTGTATTGCTGGGGTATTTCCAATTTAATATTAAGTAATAAAGTTTGCACACAAACATACCAACTGTGAATCGGAATTATAAAATCTATTGGAAATTTACTTTCTAGATGTTTAAATGTTGTTCAGTAGCACAGCCACTGTGACTCTGATGACCATCTGCGTGACTTTACACATGCAAGTAATCCCACAGGCTTTAGAGAGCTGCTAAGATAGTGTCCTGATCCTACACATCCAGCACGATTTACTGGTTCCAATCTAAAAAAACCACTTGTTCATATTTGTGGGAAGGATGGGAATCACAACCCTGTACAGCACAGCAATTCGCACACTTGCACTCAGTCTGCACTTGTGGAATTGCTCTGTCAGTCAAAAAGTGCGTTTTGCAAGCTCGTCCATCTGACTTTTAAGGATTAGGGAAACGGAAAAAAACCTCAAACAACATACATGCAGCTTTATTTCTAATTCTGCGATGGATCGCATCTAAGCAGCCCAGCTCCGACAAGCTGCCTTGCGAGGCCGGGCAGGGACCCTCACCTGTGTTACGCTGCCTGCCTGTGTGTGCATCAGCTGGTTCGAGGTCTACACGAGCAGATAAAACATATCTACAGTGATTTGTACTGCTTACCTTGTTGATGTGCTTCCACGCGCTCCTGCCAACATTCCTGCATGTGAAGGTTCATTGCAGGCAGCTGCTCCGAAGTTCAGCGTCCCCGTGGCACAGCTGCTCCGGCGGGAACGAGCAGAGCAAAGGCAAGGTGCCACTGGTCAGCTCTACCACAGCCCAGTGTGCTGTCTGCAATCACATCTCACTGAGTGCAAAAGGAAAATTAAAACATTTTTTTCTCTTACACTTAGAACAGTATGCTGTGTCATTCGTGTTTGCATTTAAATTGGACAGAATAATTTACTGCTGGCTTTTAATTTCAGAAGGGTTAATCACCTCAGCAAAGGTCAATCAAACTTTAATCCCCAATAAAATTGCAGTAGCTTCAGTCACCTGCAGGACATTTATTATATTCTTATTTCCATGCAAAAGAATGCATTGCTAATCCTCTAATTCTTTACATTAGCACATTTGCCATTAATATTTTACTAAAATTATTAATTCCTATGAAACTATTACAAGAGCTCATTTCTACACATCTCAGAAGATAATCCTGTTAAAAACCAGCCACATCTACTGTGACATTGCTTTAGTTGTCTGCTCTAATCCTCACAACCGTTTGATATTCCAACCGAGTTCTAACAATGCACAAAGTCTCAATTACACAAAATATTACAGGGTTTAGTTTAGAACAACAATATACTGTTTTAGTAACTTAATCTTCCCTATTGTCTGCAATCATAATACTAATCTATTTTGCCACTGTTTACAGCATTTTCTATTCAAAACGAAATATAGATTTTTAATTTTGCTTAGCAAATCTTTGAAAAGCAGTAGATTGACAAGGATAAGTTAAAATAATCCATTACCAAGGGTAGGAATAATAATGATGATAGGAATATGTTTCTGGCCTGCAAAGAAGTATTTCCTCACAAAATAGAAGTCTCTTTTGGGGAATAACCCATTAACAAATAAAGAAATTTAAAAAAAAAAATATATATTTGATCCTTTCAGTTTTGGTCTAATAATTAAAAACAATTTATCTGCTATTAAATTGACTGAGAACTGAAAAATCTCTCTGAAAAATTCAAGTCAGAATTAGTTTTAAATTATCATTGCAATAATATCAGCTCAAAACTTGAAAATTGTTTAACTTGAAACAGAAAGTTATCAAATGGAAATGAGCACATCTCAACAAAAAGTTGGTTTTAGGTAAACATCAGCTATTTCAGCTATAAAACAATACATTCCTTCAAAATTCTACTGTAACAATTCCATCTGAATGCTCAGAACTAGTTTACCTGTAAAGATACAGAGAAAAGCAACAGAAAACTCAGGAAGAGCTCATTACAGTACTGAAATACAATGCAAACAATTCATTTCCCAAATTTTAGATACTGGTATCAAAAAGTCAAAATTACTTGGCAGAAAAATACTAATACCACCAAAATAAATGGGTCTCCCTTATCCTCCTACCATGGCCATATCAGCTTCTGTGAGGAAGAAATCTCACGTCTATTTAAAATGGATTTTTTAGCCATAATAACATTTTGACATACCGTAATGTAAATAAACTGTTCTTTCCCATCCCAATATTTCCTTCTGTGTCTCTCTGTGTCTCTCTGTCTCCGTCTCTCTCCTCTTTTTGTTTTAATATATGGCACACAGACAGACACACGCCCCCGTCACTGTCAATATGCACACTCATTAGCAATATGTCAGGCTGGCATTTTCAACACACTCCAGAGCATAACTGAACTACCACAGAGAGCACACACACACATGTAAAAATACAATTGCACAGAAAAAGAGCTCAATGGCATAATTTTTAACTTGGAAAACCAAGTAAATATAAAAAAGGAGTGAGATTCTCAGCCAATATTTTACAAAGGTGCTATGTGTGAAGTGAATCTCCAGCTATCAGCACCGATGCTGCTCTCCTTTTACACGCACAAACACACAGACAAATACACATATACAGAAGAGAGCATTTTACCGAGACATTCTAACACTGAATTATGGACGCAGGAATATGGGATTTTCCCTGTTGTTGGGGTTTTTTTATACCTTTTAAATTACATTCTAACTTGAAGTAATGATTGAAAATAAATATTGCAAAACGTAACCCCAAACAACTACAAGTTCCTAGAACACAGACTGTCAACAGCATTTGTAGTCCTTCCAACTGAGAAAATTAGCTATGAAAACAACTCCATCCATATTTTTTGCAAAAAGCATCTGGCAAGACACTGAAGACCACTTAGAAAGGGTGAGTAGCACTGAACTACAGTTTTGACTATTCACCTTTTGACGCATTGATAAAACATATTCTAGATTGCCATTGCAACTGCTTTAAAATACAACAGAATAGCTTCACATGGCACCTTGAAATGAAAGGTATCATCAAAGGACCATGCATTTCATTTTTCAAGAGAACTAACAGTGAAGAAATGTATAGGGAAAGAAACATACCTTTAGTTATCCTAGCGAAAGACTTTTCAGCACATCTACATAGTCCTGCGGCTCCACCAGTACAAAAGTCAACACTGCAGCGCTTCTGATCCCTGCGACAATGGCATCATACTGCCGGCAATTTTTTCGATTAAACTTCTCAGACATGGTAGCAACTTTGTTAATTATGATATTAGCCAGCTGGCGGGTACAATCAATCATCCACTGTAAGAAAGCCAGACAAAGAGACATCTAATCATTGCAACCAGAGGAGATAAATTTTGTTCCTTTCTTATACGTGTCACAGATTCTATCCCTCCTGACCCTCTACACAGCCATCGACTGTCAAATTTAGATTCAGCAAGCTCCCAGCTTTTCTTTATCCCTGCCTTAGATCTGAAACTCCCGGTTATCAGGAAGACAAGCGTCACCAGCTGTCTCAGAACAGGAAGGCAATCAGGTGAATAGTACTTATTATCTCTCATTGCCTTCTGAGGAGCAACAAGATTGATTTTGGACCAACAACGCATCCAGATCTCAGGCACAGCTACTACAGTATCAAGTCTACAATGCAGTGCATACGTAAAGCTGACCTCGATCTTTGTTAATACTGCATACCAAAAGTTTCAGGGCTGCTCTTTTGTTTGTTTTGTTTTGGGTTGGGTTTGTTGGACTTTTCACTTCTGTTTTGGTTTTTTTTGCAGTTTTTTGTTTGTTTTGGTTTGGTTTTTTTCTCTAAGAAAACTCTTAAAATATTTTTTTCTTCACAGCTGCACTGGATATTCTCTTATTCTAGGCCTCCTTCCCCCCACCTCAGAAAATCCAGGCAAGCAGACCACACTGTTTCTCAGGGGACTCTGTATCACAGTTGGATAGTCTTAATTGGGCCCACAGAAGCAGTTAGCTCCCATTAAAGGCTTCTCTGTATACATCTTCCTCTCAACTAGTCTGATCGTACATAAAACCCCACTAGTGAAGACTACACTTTGAGAAGGTTAAACACACAAATATATTATAAGCCCAAAACATAAAAGAATCCTAACAGAATTTGAGCTGATAGTGAATTTCAGCATTGCTCTAGAAAATAGGAATATATTTGGGCTTTTCATTTACACCATTGGCCAATCATGCTCTTACTCTAAGACCTTTTTACAACCCAAATATGTTGCAAAGTACAGTAGTTCATATGAAGTAGAAACAAGGGTTACAATAAAATAAAAGCTATCAAAGTAATACATTCTGGTACAAAAGCCCCCATCAACTAACTTGATGCATTTCAAAATGCCTGCTGACCCTTCCATTTAACTAAATAGGATGAGTACATTTATCAATTAATAAAAATATATAAGGACATGCAAAAATTTTTATGACCAGTTTTGGATTCATGGTATATTGGCTGCCCTGGCACTTCAACCAAAGACTGCTTTTCCAAAACAATATATTTTCAGAAAATGTGATCTTATTTTTATTTCACCTTAACTGAAAGCTAGTTTAATATTTAAGGTGGTATCCAGCAATACTATCTCAATTGTGAAGAAGGTGTTCTGGACTTAACAGCATAAAATTATCTTTGTTCTCAGTAAATCCATTGAAAACGATATTTTTTTCTTTAAAGTTTTCACATGTAATTCAGCTAAAATTCGCACATTTTCTTGAAATCCAAACAGAAAATATTGACAATTAGAAAATAGTAGCTTGAGGGAGTAACAATTACACCCTGACCTCGCTACCTTGAAATTACAGTGTGGCCTTTGCCTGCTTTGTCTTTCAGAAGTCAAATTTTCTTTTATATATCTTTCTCATTTGGAAAGTTTGTGATTTTATATAGGAATGGTTATGGCACTCATAATTCATTATTAAACACAACTAATTGCTTTCTGATATTTACCGGAAAGGATGAGGACAAGAAAATAAATCACATCCTCAAATGCAATGTCATAATTTCATTCATTCTGGATGACTGATGAAATATTCACCAAGCTTCTCAGGCAGATATTGAAGACTACACCACTCTGCAAACTATATCCAAATCATTAACAAATTGAGATCTAGCTCAAGTGCCTCCACAACACATTGTCACCAACGCATTGTCAGACGCACTGTCAAAAACCTCAGTCCTAGCCCAACTCAAATGATCAATTCACTTTATTAAAATATCTACCACCAAGAGGATTTTAGTCAGAAGTTAAGGAAGCCCTTTGTGAACTATTCGGTCTCAATTCTATTGCTGTACTCAAATCAGATCTTGCTTTGGTTAAACAGCTTTTAAATATGAAGAAGTAGTCTTGATCCTAGCACAGAGCTTTAAGGTAAGAGGAAATAACTAAGCACAGCAGACAAGTGAGGGACTTGGGAAAGACACAAAAATAGGAGGCTGCCATAGCTACTGATTCATTTTTCTGGAAGGTGAACCAAAATCATCAGATACATAAGGCTATCCACAGAGGTATCTCCAGTCAGCCACCAGCATACACCTGACTAGGTTTCTAATCTCTCAGAAGAGATCTGAGCTGGTCAAACTGGAAAACAAGAAGAATGGTCTCTGACAGGTACAGACTGACCTGACTGATTATTTAAGAGAAGCATGAAAGGAGGATTAAACTTGGCACCTCAGCAGCGCTTACTTTTGTCCATTTTCAATAATTACATCAGGTTTTTCTCTTATTTACACTTTTTTCTTCTTCATTACTTCGGAGTTCACTGTGTACAGATATAGAATTAACTTCATCTACCCTTGCCAAACAAGGCAACTGGGCTGATGACTATGTTCTCCTCTGTCATGACTAGGATGAAGGGCAGCATGACAGGAATCTGCTAAGCATGAATTATTATACCTATTTCCATACTTGGATGCTGGTGGAATGACTCGTATGCTGGATGTACTGTCTCTCCACTAGCTGATCTGAATTCAGTTTTAATCCTGCTTGGAGCAGGAGGCTGGACTAGTCGACCTCTGGAGGTCTCTTCCAAGCTGAATTATTCTATTCATCCACGAACCGTCTAAGACAAAAGCAGCATAAATAGTAACATTTATGAGATGATCCATACTACAGGAATTAGATATGTAATTTTTTCAGCAGGGCAGGGCGCCTCCTCTGAGTATTTTGGCCTCCACCTTCCTCAAACCTTTTGAAAAAGCAGCCTTTTTCAGTAGTCTTTTTTCTCCTGTCCATTGAGACAAAAATATTAGAATTACCAAATCCTCTACACAACAAGAGGTTCAGAGAAAAGAAAACATATCAAGGAGAATACACAAAGAAAGTGCACAAAGACCTCCATGGAAGCAACTAGACAACATACCTGATATAGGATGAGAAAAGGAAAGTGAGTGGTAAAGGAAGAGTAAACTTGGGGTCAGGTAAAAGAAAAATTTCCTTAGAAAGGAGAAAGATGAAACAAAGGATAGTCCCTGCTTAACTAAGAGTATAACCAGTTTAAAAAAAAACAAACCACAAGCCATGACCCTAATAATGGTGGTACAGACTCAAAGCAGAGATTTATTCTAGTAAAGACAAGATTACTTCAGGATTTCTGCATTATTTGCTACACTCCTAGAACACAAAAAATTGCAAAGAAAAGCAAAAAACAAAAATCACACACACAAAAAAAAGCAAGTATAGAAAAAGACTAGGATCCATTATCTAAGAAAAAAAAAAGAAAAAAGAAAAATATTTTTAAACATTTTGATCAATAGTCAGAATAGTATTTCACAATCCCAGATGGACATAAACACATTTAGTTTCAGTAATGTATACCTATTCATAAGCTTAACCTTAAAAATGCCCATCTAATAAATCTTCCATTTCTAGTCTCATAAATCCTGTAAATCTTCCATTCAGTACCATGTTACTAAAAATTAGGTGAAATTAAACAATAATATATGTAAATTATACATTTAAAATAATGAACAATGTAATGAAAGGAACACTTCACATTGCAATCCAGTGCGTTTTAAATTAACTTTTAATGCTCAGCAGCTGCTAATTAATAAGGAGCCTATATGGTCAACTGTACTACAACACACAAACTAGGAGAAGGAAAGATGCAACACAAGGGCAAAAAGCCAGTGCTAGATGGTGCACAGCTGCCAGTCCTCGGGGGGACTGTTAGGGGAACACATAGCAGAGCCCAGGTCCAAGAAGCGACATCTGTCTGCAGTGAATCTCTTCCTGAAATCAGGAGCTTTGAAGGTTTGGTGACACACTGACCCTCTCACTCACTAATTCCTCCCTCGCTCCAAGAAAGAGCATATGTAACTACAGACAGAGAGCTTATGGTATAGTTTCTCATTTTGGCACATCGTATGCATCTAAAATAGTCATGGATATTTTTTCTTTTTATTTTTAGCAGTGCAAATCGAGACAGTCTGCATAATAAACTGCATGTGTATTCCACTGAAAAGAATGAAATAATAAAATTTCACAGTGCAGAAAAATGTCTGCAAAGGTCACACATAGCTTCTCGAGGGGGAAGCACCATGAGGCAGATGTGAAGAGGCCACATGTTGTGTCAATCCTTAGCACAGAATGAACAGAGGTGAAATATTAATGCATTGCAAGAAAAAAAATTCTTGCCTATATTCTAGGAACCAACAAAGAAAGAAGGGGAAACATGATATTTCTCCACCCAGATCATGGTAAACAGGTCCAGTTTTATCCCACTTTAATATTGTCAGTAGACATGAACTAAAGGACTGCTATGACCAGACGCAGATGAGCCTGAAAGCTGTGAATTGTTTTTCCTTGCTACTCCTTTTTTCTTGCACCAAAGCTCTGCTATTCTGCTACCTACACTAGCAGTCAGACATACCTCTTCTTAAACTGACCAGTAAGAATATATACACTGGCTCAGACACCAGTATCCTGCCTTTGACAATGGCCAGTAGCAGGTGTCCAGGAAGAATTTAAGTGCAAGCAAGGAGCAATTTCTTTCCTGATGTACACTCCCAGCTTCTGCCCACACATGGCACATAAGTTAACAAACATGACAAGAATTTCAATACAGTTATCCTGTGTAACAGAATGACAAAAATCAGTACCAAGGGTGCACAGTTAAATAACTGACAATATATCAGTAAAACAGGAAGGCTCATGTGAATAAGAAACTAAGACTGAGATGAAATCTACAAAAAATAATTCTATCTTAATTTTTTGTTTTGTTTACCTATTTTTTAAAGAGGCAAGTAATTCATTAACATTTAGACTAACAATTCTGGACTGGGGGGGGCAGGGCCCGCAGGATTTGTATCATTCCGTAAACATAAGACAATAAAAAAACTTGCATTGTCTTAATGGAAAGATATTTTTGATATATAAAGCACCTTCCTAAAGAGCCTCTCACTAGGTCAAGTGAGACATCTGAGCATCATGGCTCCAGGAGCTAGCAATAGTTCTTCTCTGAAGACAAGCTTTGCACTATTTTACAGTAAACTTCTTCCCAATTTTGTGATTAAAAAGCCTTTTCTGCAGCCTGAAGGCATCTCCTATGCAAAAGTTCTCACCTGCAGTAAACTGAAACTGAGATGGCAGACACACATACACATAGAACACAAATAACAACTGAATAAAACAAATGCTTGTTCTGGAGACAACAGACACAAAATACATTGGAGAAAACATACTGCCATGTTACAGCAAAACAATCTCTTTAGATTATATGGTACTTATGTTTAATGTGTCATTTTATATTTTCCCCCAAAATAAAAATTGCACTTACACCTGAAGTAGTCTCATAAAATTATCCATTTTGTCTGAATAAAATTGAAACATGTAAAACACCAATAATGTGGCAGAAACAAACTCTGGTACGTGATCAATTAGAAAAGTTGTAACTTCAGTGATCCAATCAAAGTGACATAAGCCAAAACACCCAACTGACAGGAAAAAAAATCCAGCAACATCAAACACTAAAATTGTCTGTTTATAATTCATTTGAAAAGAAAAAAAAAATAGTGTTAATGTAGTTACATTTTGGGTCTGGATTCTATGAAGATAGGTCTCAAATTGTGAAACTGCCCAATACAGGCATCCAGGATTTTAATAATTTTATAAATTCACTTAATGAACTTCTTTCAATACAATTAGTTAATTTCCTGGCAGATAATATTTTACACCTGATTCATTTCAGAGCAGTAAAAAGGCAATAGCTCCAAAGGCAAATTAAAAAACAAAAAAAGGATAACAAGGAGGCCAGAGAAACCAGGTCAGAAATAATTTTTTTTCAAACTCTAAATTTATTTGTTATATATTTTAAAACTGGTCCCCACATCAATGGCTGTTATCTATTATTTTCAGTATCGGAGGACATGGATCTCTTACAAAGTCTTATATCAAGCAGTACCTAAAAGAAGAAATCTAACAGTAAGTAAACCATAGCTTGGGGGTTGGGGTGTTTTTTTGTTTGTTTGTTTGGGGGGAGATATTTATTATCCCATGTAAAAATTATCAAATGATTTTTTTTTGCAGCAGTAGAAGTAACTTTATTATATCAGTTTGAGGTCCTTTTTCTTTTTCATCACAGAAATTATGAATAGGAACAGTGTTATCTACCTATGCCACAGTGAAATCAAGCCTAACATAAGTAATTTTGTGAGGCAATGGTGCTGTGTTCCTTTGAAATCAAGCCTAACAAGTTCAAAAGTAAAAATGTTGCTGTTTCCCAAAAATTAGTTGTTTATACTTTTTTTTCAGTTATAAAGATGGTATTTGCAAAAAGCTGTTAAAAGATTCCCCTGTAATGTGACTGAATGGGTCATATGTAGTTGACCAGTGAAGCACCACGGGAGGATGTGCCTCCATTTTTAAGTGGAGGTTTCCCCATTACATAACAATCAACTACCCCAGGCTTTACCACACCAAACAGGGAGGTGGAAGTTCTGCATTAGGAGCGCTATCCAGAGAAAGAATTTTTTTTTAAATGCTCTATGTCCAAATGCTGCGTACCCCCAAAGGGTTTCTAAGACAAAAATATGACTGGTATGTGCAGCAAAATAGTGTATAGCTCTGAGTATGCCACATGTGTAAGGTGCCAGACTGCACTGAAATCTATCAAACCTCTTATGAGCAAAGACTCAAGACTTTAGCTGTTGCAGACCTCTTTGCTCCCTTGAAAATGGTCTTGCCACTCCAGCATTATTGATCATGAGAAAAATTAAATTGCTACTCTCACTTAAAACTGAACACTGACTTAAATCTTTCTAAGGACAAAATTTAAACTCTATTGTATAGGTACAGGAATCAATCATACCACCAGAAAATGCTGTTTTGATAGTTTCAACTAAAAAGTATAACCAAAATTGTTCACTCGCTGGTTTTGTTTGAAAAGGAGTAATCCCTTGCTAGTTGTCATACTAAAACTTAGGGGTGGTAAAACAAAAAAAAAAAAACAAACCAAACCAACAAACAAAAAAACCAAACAAAAACCAAAACAAACAAAACAAAAACACAAACCAACCAAACAAACAAAAGATAACCCAAAATGTAACTGTAACTCAGCATTTAACTGAGTTAGAACATGGAATTTTGAACATTTTTAAATCAAAACTGCCTAGAGCAGAATAAACTCACAGTTAAGGAAAAGCATTACTGCTTAAGAGTTCCTAAGGAGCTGCTTAATTTTTAACAAGAATTTAGAAGAGATGAACTTAAATATATGCTCATGTGTCAGGTTGTCAAGGTGATATACCTCAAGAAAATTCTGCAATATACCAGCTCTGCAAACTACTGCTCAATGCCACTGTAGTTCAGGTGCCAGTACCCAGTAGCAGACTACTCCAAATCTATGTGCTGTCATACCCTATGATTCTTCGGCATTTCTACTATTTATCACAAATACTAAGTGCAGTAATCCATAAGTTTGCAAGAAATCACATGAATTGATTTATGGATTCTGATCAAGGCCCTAAAACTCAAAATGTCAACCCAAAAAAACAACATGGCTCCCTGAGTCTTTGCCTGTGTTTACCCATATCAACTTAATTATCATAATGTTAAAGCTGTGTGATCAAATTCATTGAAAATAAAAAGGCATGCCAAAAAGAACAAAATAAAATTGATGGACTCAAGTGGAAAACAGTAAAATAAACAAAATAAAGTGCTAGCTAGGAGTTAGGAAGATCACGCATTAAGATGAAAGATGAAACAGATGCAATACACAGCAAAGATCAAAGAGCTCCATCAATTCGTTCTGAGAGTCAAAATCCAGCTGAGCATGGGAGCCCTGTCCGCATAATAAGAAAGGTTGACTAAAACATAAGGATTAAACAGATGAGCTGTCTCCAGTGAATGTATGGCACAGGAAGCCCTGCTGAGCCACTTGTAAAGACACTTTGGAATTGTACACCTGCTACTCCACAGTGAAATCTACAGGAAGCCAGCCTGGAAGGGGAAAGAAACCCACTAATGGACTAAATAGCTATCTTTAAGAGGAAAAAAAAAGTCAATACAAGAAAACAGCAGCTAACAGATTTGCTCTTTTCCCTCTATTTCTTTTATTTACCAAATATTTCCATCACAAATGACTATAAATAAATTGTTATCACCATCCTTTCCCTTGAAATAAAAGAAGAAGCTTAGCATTTAGACTATGAACACAATCATCCACATATAGTGGTGTCAGTCTAGTATTCTCAGTGTAATTATTTGTCACACTATTACTGGTTTGGAAGCTCTTTTGGTATTCCAGCATTTACGTTAAATGGCCAAATCCCTAATAACTTCAGTGCTGTGGGAATAAGTGAAATGGTCACTAAAAGTTGTATTATTCCTAATACTGATGGCATTTAAACTAATGTTATATAAAAATCTTCATTTTTCTCATCTACTTAATAGATACTGATGGAGATATTTCAATCAAAATTTCTAGGTAATGATTAGTTTCTTTTCTCTTATCATCGGTAGCAAGAAACAAAACTAGAAAAAAAGTTGTTAATAACAGTATTATATTTAATTAATTCATTAATTCTTATATTAAAGAAAAATCCCTATGACATGCATTTAGCCATAAACACAATCCTTTCAAAAGAAATAAAAATATAGGGCTAGCAGTCACTTCATTACTCAAAGAAGCCAAACTGCAAAGGTTTTCAACACCACTGAAAGGAAGGATCAGATGGAAGAAGCCCTCACAATTAGGAAGCAAAGCCCATTGACCATATACATACTCACAAGTTTCTTAAGGCTTTGCTTTCTGCAAGATGTACACCTAATGTCAACTGCCTGCTACAGGTGGTTCTTTATTTATTTTTCAAATTAATGTTACTAACCTGCTTGGCCCACAAATGTTGTTTACAATCACATCTTTTATTCTTGTTTTACTTGACAGGACAATCTCCTCAAGGATCTGGGCAGAGCTGATCTATTTGATTTTCAGGTTATCTACTGCCTGCAGATACAAGCACTTTGATTGTTTACAATGCAGGAGTAATTGGTAACCGTTAAATAACTCCAGAGACTGATTTAAGAGTCCTTCGCTGACTGCATGAAAGTAGGTATTCATCCCACAGTCCCTAATCTGGCTAAATACTTAAAGATTTCACTACAAAAACAGGATATTAAAAAAATTAGCAAATGCAATGATAATTTAATCATCAATCACATTCAAGCGTTATATTCAGTTTTAATGATTTCAGATCAATTTATATTTCAAAGTGGAAATTAAAATAAGAAACATGCATGTTCTCTCATTACATTTCCAAAATTAGTTACAAATATGAATTTGCGTAGCAGAGTCTTAAGCAGAAATTCTACAGTGCTGCTTTCAGAATACCAAGCCAAAACGAGAACACTACAACAAAATTCAGCCAGTATTCCTGTGAGGAATTTCATGAGTTGTTTCATTGGTAATACATTACTTCTGATTGCATATGTTCAAGCTGTGGATAATATTTAAAACAACTTTTCTAAGCATTTGCCTAGCGTTGTGCAGTCAAATAGAATTACTTTGCTATAAACAGATCGGGCTAATTTTCTGTTCCAGCAAAAAGTCACAGAGCGTATTTTAACTATTTTCTGATGCCATTTTACGGCTACTGAACTTTACTGCTTCACAAAATGGTGTGGAAGCACAACACTGTTATGAGCACACCGTTTGTTGCCAGAACTCCTCTGAACTCAGCATTTTGTACCAGAAAACAGCAGTGAAGATATTATACAGTAATATCATCACTGAAGATATTATACAGTACCAGACAGCACCACTGTGGATGTAGTCTAAATCAGATGCTAAAGCACACTGCGAGAGGCCAGCCAGGTAGTACCACAGCGAGCTCACCATGCCCATGTCTACCACAGAGCCCACATTCACCATGCTTGAAGGAGCAAGGTTGAAGTATGCAGCAGGAAATGGGAGTATCCCTGATCATTCTCTGCTCCAAGGCTACTCTGGGGGGCTGCTACACCAAGACTTCTCCACTGCTTCCATATAAAAGTAATGTGGGTGCTTAAGGGCTGAACAGCAGCAGCTTCCCACAAATGCAGTTCCACCTGTTTAGAACCAAAGGAGATGCTAGTGACAGAGCATCCACACCTGTGCAGCACTGTGGCTGCTCTAAGGAATCATAGGATCCTCATCAGCTCCACATAAGTCTAACTGCAACCCCTCAATCCCACTCGGACAGAGCTTTCTTTCCAAGAAGAAGTCCTAGGGGAAAGTGAGACTGCTCCTAAATCACTAACAATGTCAACTGCCTGAATTCTCGGGGCACAAATTTGCTTGTTAGCACACTGTAAAAAAGCCAAGAGGAAGCCTAATGTTTTACAATTTACAGCCAACAGTGAACGATACCAGGACTCCTGCAAATCTCAGGTGCATATCCTGAAAAAATAGCGTAAGATGTGTAAGCAGAGACTGAGCCAACTGCTCTTCTGAGTAACCTGGTGGACATACTATCACTGAAATTTTACCACCTGTGGGCAAACCACAGCACCTTCAGACCAAATCACAACTGTTTTCATAGAGACATTTCAAAGACTTGTCTCCTGAGAGAGAACTGCCACCTTGAAAAATTTCAACCTCTTTATCCAGATGTTTTGGTCCTACAGCTGTCATTTAAAAGGTCATAGACATTCTTTTTTATAATGAGGGCATCATTCTACTTTCTCCTGCTGGGACAGTTTTACATACACTCTTAAAATAAGTTTTACACTGAAAGTTTACAGTTGAAAATTTTAGTTCGGAAGCTCATGATAAGTCAAATACAGAAACTGTCTCTATTGTTACTTTAACCACTAAGCTCCCATGCAAGTTTCACAGTGGGATGTAGGTACTCATTTATTTGTTTTGCTTTTTTATTTGAATACTATAACCCCAGCTCTATTGCTCTGCATTTTTTCCAACATATGTGTATACAGAATTAGCAGAAGGCAAACAATACATCGTTTCACTCTTTCAAGTAAACAAAAAAAAAAAAAAATCACAAGAAAAATTCATTTTCAGCTTTATAGTTAACCTGGAATTTTAAGAAACAAAAAAACAACTGAAGTTTTTGTAAGTGTGCTAAACAAGGCAAAAAGAATGCCCTCATACCGAATTCTGAAACACTTCATTGTGCCTGGCCTCAAACCAGGCTTATGTTTGGCTCAACACTAAATTATTTATAACTTTTTTTGTGGAGGAAGGACTAAAATTTTCCAAGTCATACTGACATGTTACATGTACAGGAGCCACAGAATTAGTTTTGCATACTACTCTGGTTTATCTCTGTAAGCTAACTTTGCTGAATATCTCTTCCTAGACTAAAAATTTAGTTCTTCATATTTCTTGATGAGAAAATCATAAACTAAATGCAAAATCGAGTGTCATTTCAGGGACTATAATTATCAGTGTGATGGGTTTTTTTCTCTGTCCTACCTTCCAGTTTGCTTGAAAGTCTAACATCCATCATACTCTAACCTTAGTTTTTCAATTATACATCAATCAGGAAAATATATATTCTGAAGTAAAAAAAAAAGTATTAAAACTGATATATGGTTGTTGAATGTGAGTTTTACAGTCATATCACACATAGAAAACCCCGTCTATAAGAAAGTGTCCACTAAGAGGTTTTGTTTTGTTTAATTATAAACAATATATAAAAGAAAATGAAAATTGTGTATGTTGTTTTACCCTGTATAAATTCCATTGTTATAATTTCTTTTGACACAATGTCATGAATAAACAAATTCTGTGGCAAATTCAAATACTCGAGTCTTATCTTGAAACCTCACTGTCTCTCCATCCAGCTTCATTTAAAGAGTGGATAAGGTGCAAGAGCAAGAGTAAAGGAGCTTGACCTGCAGTTTATATCTCCAGCAAAAGAGATAATGTGAGATGCAAATGAAAATGAACCAAAAAAGAACCTAAAGAAATAACTATACGAACCCCTACAATATTTCCTCAGTCTTCAGGTTCAGCTTCCACTGATCGAGATAGCACAGCATGATCACGCATATGTGATCATGCATACCTAAACGCATTGAAAAAATTATTGAAATCTTCTAGATTTCATAGTCAAAGCTCTTCAAATTGGATTACTAGTATTTCTGCAAGTAATTTCAGGCACCAGATGTTATAAATGCATTTAAATTTGCCTCACTGCAGCAATGATCATGCATTTACTGTAGTTTGCATCATATAAAAAATGCTTCAGCTTTATCAGCAACAGATAAAATAATTAATTTCTTTATTAATTCAATGATTTTTTTCCCCAATTTTTTATAAGCCCCAGGGTTCTCTCAGCAATATCAGCTCCTTCTCTGTTCCATAAAATTGTAATCAATCTCTATTATTGTCATGAAAATGGTATTTGTCACTTTGCTAAGAAAAAAATAATCAATACGTCTTGCAGGATAGAATAGGAATTTAATGCAGCGAATTGATGTCTGTTAGAGAAATTTAGCTTGCCAGCAGTTTGGGACAAGCTAATAGAAAACCAGAAAATTCACTGAAGGTTGACAGATGAATATACAGACATGTCACAAAAATTAATATTTGGGCACTTTGTATAGCCTGTCATTTCATATGCTGGAGAGAAAAGAGATTTAGACAAGCAAACCCCTAAGGAAATCCTTTTGGTTTTTAAAAGGCAAAAGCCAAAAGCATGTAAAAAATAAATCCTTCACTGTAATATTTTTATGTTTATATAACTTTCTGAAAAATAAGTATTTTGAAACAATCTATTTAGATATTTTGCTTCAGAGATGATACCGAATATGAAAACACTCCTGAGTGATAAAATAGTGCAAAGTCTCTGAGGCAATACTGAATTCCTGATCCTTCTGGAGACCACTGCATTGCAAAAACAAATCAGAGCATTGCTTCAAAAATTACCACATAAACTGCACAATAGTACTGCTCAGAAAACATGCTGTATCATGAATAAAAAAAAAAAAAAGCCCAAGTAAGACTTTCATAATCAATGCCTAGAAAGAAATCCAGTCATACTTTTCAGGACGAATACAATACCCTCAAAAGAGCTGCTAGAATTATTTGAGTCTTATTAATAAAAAGTTACACTTTAGGAACGCAATCCTCCCTTCTGTCTACTGCCATCTGCAGAAGCTGTCAAAACACTCCACCTTCCAATTACACGCTTTCTGTCTTTTACTTGCTCTACGATAAGCCTATAATCTGTTTAATTCCCTTGTTTGGTTGGTTTAATAAACAATGCTTTTAAGTAGCAGGGCTTGATAAACCCAGCATCCAAAACAAGCAAGCTGTAGTTATCCATCCCTCCAGGAGAGCATCAGCACCACTGACTGCAGAGACAACACGCTGGCCACAGCAGGAAGCAGCACAGGGCACCCAGCTTTGGACTTCTGTTGCAGCACTTTCCGAATTCCATTCTTCCCAAGAAATCCTCATAATTCTGGGTTGGACATAAATGGGACACCCTCTTCAGCAACCTGCCTGCAGTTCCCAGCAAGCTCTAAGAGCATGAATTTTAAAACCTCAGGTACCCACCAGACCAAGGAGAAGCAAACGTGCGTAAATGCCTAAGAAGGCAACCAGCTGATTGCTTGTGGTGATATGTTCATGCTCTAATTTCAGAGACTGCAAGCAAGCCTGGCATATGAGCCTCGGTAAGAGGAACAGTTTTTTATCATGTACAAAATAGCATTCTTGGGCAAAAGAATGAGATGCTAAAGATGTCAGTAATTTTACATAGACAGACTCTCATTCAAACATAGGAGAACAGAAGTGCAAAATTTAACACCTTCTTGCCCATAAAACTGAAATAAGACCAGGCAATAGAGGTCTACAATAAGGAGGACACTGGGGAAAATCTGTGTCTCCTACTGTCTTCATCATTCTGTTATGGATTTAAAAGCACTCTTGTGAATTAAAAGTCTCCTGTGTGACTATTGCACTCCTTTCTGATGGCATCAGAAATTTAAGATAGGAAAGGAATAATTGTTAACACTATTGAGGTTCTCCAAAAATAGAGAACTTAATCTAATTTTGTCCTCATTTGTAAAAGAATTTGACCTTCAACCTGAGAATCAGGTCAAGTTTCTGCCACAGAAAAAATTAAGTTAAACCAGAAAAGGAAAATAAACTTCTATTGAGACATTATTACTCACAATTTTTCAAGTCTAGTGGAAGGCAAACAGCAACACTGAAAGAAGGTTTTGGATTCTTAAAAAAAATAATAATAAAAAAGGGATATAATACTCCATAGGAATTTTGCAACACTAACATAGGATATCCCAAAAGCCAACTGTATGGGTTCCAGCTGCTATTGTACATTATAGGATCATGCAGCTGGTGGGAATGACAAGAAATCAGTGTTGCATGAAACTGTCGACATTTATACTTATGCTCTGCATGACTGCAAACATTTGTGATTCACCCTAGGAAAGGTAAAGGGTTATCACAGAAGATGACAGAGTGTTAGTAGAGCTAGTTCAAAATGGGAGATGTTCTGTTATACACCATCAAGTCTGATACGTCAGATTTGCACATGCAGTAAAAAAATAAATGCACATGTTATGCCCTGGAAGTTATATATGTATTTTTGCCAGAAGTGCAAAGCACAGTTTGATGTAAATGCAAGCCATTACAAAATTTATCAGCACTGTAAGCACTTGCAATATCATTGGCTCTACATTAATGCATACAGTGAATCTGTTTCATGATCAGTTGTGAAGATATAAGCATAAACTCAGTATTAAGCATGGATATTTTTGTAATCAGTATGGTGGACCCTGAGGGAAATAACCCCATTGATTTCTCCTTGGGCTTTCTAAGATAACTTGTACAAGACTGATGATAAATTTGAATAGGTTTGAAAGCTCAGTCCCACTGAGGAAAAGGGTAATAGGTATTTCCCAATTAAACTCTTTCAGATTAGCTTACTGACAAAGGGACATAAATTTGAACCCACAGCATACATTAAAATTAGATGAGCTTTTATTGAACATGGTAAATTTTCAGATTTTTTTCCTAATTTCACAGACATTTTTCAATCATTTCCATATGACCAGCCACAAATTCTGCTGTACTCATAGAATGGACTAACAAGTAACAGTGATGGTTAGGAAACACTTTCCATCTTTACTATTCTCCCCAGTCATCAAGAGAGAATTATGTTATGTAAACATTTCTAGCACTTGTTATTAATGCAAATACCATCTGTAGGAATTATGATCCACTTTAAAACCTTCTTCCTTATTCTCTAAACACAATCTTAATGTAATGTGTTTCCTCTGACATATGAAATATTTTCAGAGTCTATTGTCTTTTTCCAATAAGACTCAATAAAATTAAGATGCAAGGTCATGATCCTACATCCACTGAAGTTATAAAAAGAGTACACTGGCATAAACAATACAGGAAGAAAGGTTAAAAATAAAAATTAAATGCAGCCTGAACAGGGGACTTTCCATCTAGCATCTGGCCTCACTTACCACAAGTGCCAGTCATGACCATTAAATGGAAACAAATCAAATGCCTTACAAAATGCCTTCAGCTTCACTTCCTTTGCAACTCCAATGTTCATTAGCAACAGCAAATACATTTTGCTTCAGGTGGAAAAGAGTTTTTCAAAAATACCAAATAGGTATCATCTCGATTTTTCATTTTGCTATTGACCCAAAAAAGTGTTAACTACTGAATCATTACTAGTTGAGTTTGGATCTTATTTCTAGTATGAAATAGAAGGCTTTATACCATACAACTTTTCTTCTGAATCATCTTGTTCCCCTACCTTCATATTTGCAAACGAACCAAACTGGTCAGCAAACAAGGGTTCATACAGTATTGAAGAAAAACTCATCACCAATATAAACAATCTTCTAATTTCTTCTCAAAATCTTACCTTCATTTCTAAAAATAACTATGATAGCCACTTTGCATAACATGCCCTTTAAAAACTAGATGATTTAGTTTTGAGAGAAATCTTTGGATGGATCCTCATTCAGGATTTATTTCTATTCTGGTTTTTGTGAGGGACATTACCTTAAACCTGCTTACAGAATAACAGCAAAGAAAAGGTGATCACAAGTACCCACAGCTATGAGTGATTAAAGGCAGCAGTGATGACCTCTAGCAAAGAATAAGTTGTCCTAGTTCTGTTTTCCTTCCTGCTATGAAGTGTGCTAGCACTTCTCATTTGGTTAAGAGATATGAAGTCAAAAGGTCATGAAAGTTGTCTCTGCTGCATATTCTATGATGTACACCAGAATGTTACCCATTTTGATTTTTAAGGAAACTACCTGCACTGACTAGCTAGAAATGCAGGAAGGCATTTGTCAGCAGACAAAATGGGCTAGGCAACACTCCCATCTCCTCCCTAAGCTTCTCTTTTTGACTTCACATAAAACCTTCAAACGATCATTGCTGCCAAGTCCAGGCCTGCTTTTCACCGTGCTCTGTCCTGCTCTGCTCCCACCAGCCTCCACAGAGGTGAGCTGGAGACAACCACCACGACTGAACAAGAGGGACAAACTTCATAGGGCTCATCTGCTGCTGCCTTGTGTCCGTCCAGAGGGATCTGTCAGTACGACCTCAGCCCCTCCTAGAGAACAGAGAGGTGGAGGAAGTGGCCACTGGTGGTTGGAGATAATACTTTGCACTTTGTCACCTCTCTCACTTTCCGAAGAAAGTGATTTCAGATCTTAACTTAAACAACTCTTTAAACACAGGGATGCTAAATAAACCCACAACTTAGTAAACTTTGACAAAATATTATTGAGAGAATTATGAAGGTTCTTTTGGTGTTGTAAGCTGCTACAAGCCATTTAGTCAACTGAAATATGTGAAAAATACACCATATCCTTTAATTGCAGATTCACACTAATTAAAAAAAATAGTTCTGTAGAGGTATAATTAGGAATTAAAATATTTTAAAATAGCTAAGAAATTTAGCAGCTGTAGACTTAATCCTTAGTGGCCATAATTAAAATTCAATTGTGCACACTTTCCAAATTTTTCAACCTAAATCTTTTGCAAAGTTAAATTTGAAAAAGCTGCAATTAAACCAAGTTATCAATGAACTTTAATCTATGTACCTTGGGATTTTTTTTTTATCTATATGTAGCATATACATGCAAGTTACCTGAAGTCAGGTCAAAAAGGATTAAATGAAACCTCTATTGATGACTTCCATTGATTTTTGTAAGTCTGTAGGATAAGGGAGAACGGATTCAAGAGTCAAAAATTAAAGTTAACTGAGTATTTAGCCTGAAGGCCAACAACTTTGGTGGCCATCTACCACAGTGGCTGGTGGTGTTTGACACACTGTGCAGCTGCAGCGGCTGGACTACCTACTGTGTACATAAAAGAAGTTGATATATGAGGAAAAACCTTAATATCTAGGGATGCTGACACAGATTTTACTAAGCAAATCCTCCAACAAGTCAGTTGCAGAACCTGTAGTAGCTCAAGGTTGGTTTATTCTACACTTGGACAACTGTACCACTCTAACAGAGGTGTTTGGGATACTATGAATGTTACCCTGGTGTAAACTGCAGTTTGAGTTAACCTAGGATGGAAAGTTATAGTTCATACAAGATTTAATTTTTAATGATAGTACTCGCCTTCAGATCATCAGGAATGCACAGTAGCAAAGAGCAATCTAATCCTAAATGATCAAAATACTTTTCCATGGAATTAAGGCTGACTTTATATCAGAAATAAAAATATATACATAGGTTTTAATTGACTACTATTTAGTCCAGAACCATAGACCTAAGATGTTCAGAAAACAAGCAAGACAAACAAAGATCTGTGAGCAGGTTAAACGGGGAAATATGCAATTAAGATGCCCCCAAAACTTTAACTTTTTATCTATTTTAAAGAAAAAGAAAATATATGGAAAAGGAGAAATGAATTTGCTGTTCATTTCTTCATGAATACTATCATTCTATCATTCATTCTATCATGAATACTGAATTTTTTTAAACAAAATCATATTACACTTACAGGGTATTTTGATTTGACAGAATCATGACAGTTTAGATGCTGTAATTGTAAACTCCTGTATTCTGCTTAGTACACTTTTTAAAAGTAGAACTTTAAACATATGAATGTTCATATGTTTAAATTCCCAACTTGAATTCCACATTAAAAAGTTGCCTGTTCTACTCTATGATGGCATCAGTTTACTAGAAAATATTAAAATGATGTCATGAAACACCATGAATAGAAAGCTTCTCTATAACTTTCAAACTGAATTAAAATTCTAGTGAAGCAGATAAATACAATATTCAATCACAGCATTAACTTCCTTCATCATTCTGAACACTGGTAAAGCTATCCATTTCTGTATGGACTTATTCAATTTGAAGAGCAGAAGGATGCTCAAAGCTTATATATAGTGTGTTAGAATGGAGTTCTGTACTTACACTATACTTACCTTGTGATTCAGTTCTTAAATCTATTACCCTACTAAATGTGACATGATATGATTGCTTCTTCTTCTGAGAGGAATAAACATGAACACAGTATCAAAAACCTGCAGTCTCTTAGGTATTCTGAAAAAGCCTACCAATCTGTGCCTCAAACATCACTCGTATGTTTCTTTCCTAGCTGCAAAGTAGGCAAAATAGGTTTAATTCACAGTTTGATTCCTCGCTACTTGCAAGAAGCCCACATTAGGACTTTTGCTTTTGTTTTGCTAGTAACAGCATGAGGTAACAGATGAGGTGGTTGTCAGAAGCTCATGGGCTGTTCTCAGTGAGGCTCTGTTCTAGCTGGGTAAAGGGGAGAAAAAGATAGAGAAAATGGTAGAGACCAATTAGGCAACACAGCCTGTCACAGCAACCCAGCAATGGGAATCAAGAAGCTGCCTTGTCGCACACCAAGCCACAGAAAGAGCAGGTGAAAAAAATGTATATTTGTGCAAAGTAAAGTAAAACCTAAGTGGCATTTCTCACATAAAGAAAATAGAGGTAAGGAAACTTTTTTTGTATGTTGTTAAAAAAACAAACCAACAAACAAACATATAAAAAGAGAAGTGCTAACTACGAAGTTGGGATCTGATTAAGACCCTGAAACTGTGATACTGACACTGTGGGGAATATGAAAAAGACAACTAAGAAAACAGGGTATTTGGAAAAGTATCAGTGCCGAGGACAGCACTGATGTATTTGTCTAAATTTTCTACGCAGTGATCTTATCACCTTTCTCAATCTGCCAAAATAAGCTGAAAAAGGAGTACTCTCAATGTGAAAAGTGGCAGCAAAATACTGCACATAAGGCCTTCTCACAAACAACTACAGTAGCAAAGAAAGACATTTTAAGATTGGGAAAATTATGACAGGAGGTAGTGGTTGGGAAACAATCAGAAAAAAACCCCAAAACATAACAGTTTGTGTGAGTCTACCAGAGAAACAGTTTTGAAAAGGAAGAGGGAAAAATCCAAATTCCCCTTTGAACCAATGCTCCAGGTCCAGCAACCTAGTGAATCTAGGCTGAAGACATACTCAGGTATTTAAGAACTTTTCAAGGGGAGACTTTACTTCTGTATGTAACATTCACTCAGGCAAATAATAAAATGAGGCAAATACGCTTGATTTCTTTTTTTATTTCACCGGTAGTAAATACTTTCATTTAAAGAACTAACTTCCATGAAACAGTTCTTGGAGCAGGAGTAATTAATTTCAAAGAGAAAAAACATACACTTCTTTTCCATGCCAAATCAGATCAAATGTTGCCTTTCTCTGAAAAGTTATTAGAACTTACTGGACTTAAAACATTCTACCTTGATCACTTTACAAAGCCAGTCATAATCCTGCTTTGACTGCATGAAACAACAGTTTATTGTTGTTACAGTGCATATAGCAATGGCACATGACTGAAAAGGCACAATGCTGTTCTTCTGCTATTTGTCTGGTTTTGATCTGCAAATTAACACTGTGGAAGGGCGATAAAAGCTGAACTTAAGCTCATTTCTGAAGAAGCTATAAAAATAGAATATAAATGTAGAACACACAAATATCAGTTATAAATAAAACCCTCCTTAAAATGCTCCCTCTATATATTCCCCTGCCTACATATTCCCTATTCCCCACAGTGACATTCTCCATTTCCAATTCCACTCAATAGAAATAATTTGCATAGAGACTGACTTTGAGGTCTTCCAGATTTAGCATACGATAGTAAAACAGATTCCAAGTATTTTGACTCATTCAAGCATCAATAACAGTTGCAGGTGATGGGTGAAGGAAAATTATAACAAAGATGGGGGAAAAAAAAATCAACTCCAGACACTTGAAGTTGTTGTTCAAGTATGCTAAATACATAATGATACTAATTGGTTTTGTACGGTTTCAAAGGCTTTGCTTTATTTGGTACTTTGGTGATTAAAAATGAGCCTTTTAGGGCCCTAAATGGTTTGAAAAATATGCTATACTATTTCACAAAATACAGACTGCAGCAGTAAAAAGAAAAAGAGCATCTTATATCATGGTTGTCTCTAAAATGAATTTAAACATCAAATAGATGCAAAAAACCATACACATACATATTTAAACTAGTCTTTCAAAATATCAGGACATCTGTCTTGTAGGAGTTATTGCTCTTGGTGAAAATACTCACAGCAGAACAGGGACTTCTGATAATTAGTTGAGTCAAAACAGGCCTACTTATTACAAACAACAGAAACTAAGATTATTTCTTACTTCTGCCTTCTATATTCTGCTTATTTTTTTATTTTTTTTTGTTCTCAAACAACAAGGCATTCCCATGGTGGTACCCTGAAAAGCTGAAATCTCTCCTGTGACTTTCAATCATATTATCCCAAGCACATTAATAATAATATTTCTGACTCAAAGATTTACCTTAGTTAAGTATAGAAATGCAGAAGTGGTATCTCTCATGATTATTATAAAACTAAAAGACAAAAGCAGGCTACAAGTATGCAACAGAAGTGCTACTACCCATGATTAACCTAGTAGAAATTAGTATTCTCACATGGTGCTTCATTGCGCACTTGCAAGAAATAATACCAAATAATTCAATAAAGCGGTAATTAAAAACCTGTCTCAATTCTCCTGATACTGTGGCAATCATGCTCCCACAACCTCAACAGCTGAGCACGGGAGCACTCAGCTGCCTGCACTGCACTGCAAAGAAACAATCCACCCACCACTGACTCCTGTTGTTTCATAGGGGATCCAATTACTGATATCGTTCTGACACTAGAGATTAGCTGATTGCCAGTTCAGTGTGCTTACAAAATCTTATGTGTCACAGGAGGCCCTTTACTTGTTTCTGTAAGACAAACAGTGGGTTTTTTTAAATCTATTAAAAACCCACTAGAATATATTCTCTCTCATGTGTAGCACTTCAGCCCCATCCTGTTGGACTCAAAGCAAATTCCCCCTTTAAAATTGTCGTAGAACTACAGTGTTGTGACAGTAGCAGCAAAAATACAGTTTTAATTGTTCTTTTCAAAGAAGAGACTGAAGAGAAGCAGAAGCCATATATGCCACTATTTTAGCTCTCAGTAAGATCATGGATCTTTTTGAAGTCCAAGATCACAATTAAAATTTTTCCTAATTAAAAAATGTTGATAGAACTTTGCACTGGTCTTTTTCCAAATCTAACACATTGGAACAAGTACTTGAGAAAAACAATAATTTGATTTTTGTTAGAAAGTGCTTTTCTAATCTCCAATACTGTAAATAAAATTCATTAGGACTGTATAATATCAGTCAGTTAAATTCTATTATTATTCAGTGAAAATACATCCCTGGGGCTCCAATACTATTTGTCCGTTCCTGCTGTTGAACTGAAACAAAAAGAAGAAATGGAAAGGCAAACTACAAGTCAAGCGAATTAGTATTTAACCATGAAAGGTCAGATACTAAGAAAAATAGGGAAGAAAGACAATGATGAGCAAGAAATACTTCTATTTTCTCACCACCAAGACTAGTATTCTTACAGGCAGACATTCTAATGACTCTGCTGATTATTCAAGCGCCTAGACTGTACCTACATGTGAGATACCAAGAATACCCTCTTTAATGCTTCGATGGACTTTACCATCCATTCTAGAAAACAATGTCTTCATCAGCTGCGACCAGACACATTATATTACTTTGAATATCATAGGATTTTACTGTAAATAACACCTTCCCTAGAGATCAGAAGTTTATATTGATGTGGCAAATTACGTAATGCTGCGTAGACTCAGAATAAAAGAGACTTTATTTGTTTATGCTCCTATATTCAAAAAACCCAGAAGGGCATTTTGCAAACCCCTGTTCAATTAATTTCCAAAAATCTTCCTTAAATAAAAATGGAAGTTAAGCCATAAATTTCTGGCATACGATTTTACTCAACGACAATATGCAAACTTTATTTCAAAGTATTAGAAAAATACCTCATTCACAACATATGAACAAAGAACACTGCCAAATAACACAAAACCAGAGTTTAGATAGTATTAAATAGACATGCTGCATTTTCTTTTAACACTCTCCTCAGGAAAAGAAAGTTGTGGAAACTTGTTGATCAAAAGTATATTTAAGTTTTATCTTATACTCGGACAAGAGTAAAATAAGACATACAATCATAAAACAGATTAGGGTAAAGAAGCCACTGCAGTTCAAAATTTTTAACCTTACTGCATCCCAAGCACAGTATAAAAATGGAGCTGGCCTAGGCAGGGTGGGTGGGCATGCCACAAACTGTCTTCAGCACCCCGCTGCTCCCAACAAGGATCATTAACCTGCCTCTGACAGAATTTTGCCTAACTCATTCCCAGAGTCACCAACAGGGATGCTGCAGCATCTCTAATCAATCAGCTGCTGTCCTTCACTAACCTTACATTTATAATGGTTTCCCTAATGTCTAATTTAAATCTCCCTCACTAGCATTAAAAAGCATTATTATTCTTTTCCTGTACCCCACAGACAAAGAGGACAGTTTATTACTTTCCTCTTCACATCAACCTCTCATGTATTTGAATCTCAAATCTTTTTTTCAACAGACTAATTCTTTAAAATTGTGGGTTTGAGTAAAGTTTTCTAGGATGATGGTCCTCCTGGCTGATCTTACTTCAGTCTTGCATGAAAGTCATGGATCATCTAAAGTATAATAAGGAACTACAAACACACTGTGAACTTCCACAGAGCTATCCTCTCCACTGCCAACATACACAAATGGTACTTGCTTACTGCACTTAACACTTGCTGAGTGCTGCTGTTCTTCAACTAAAAACGTCCCTCGGCACTTTTTTCTAATAAAACTATTGAATGGGCAATAAAGACAAACATCTGTCTAATTTAAAATCATTTGAACCAAAAAAAGCCCAAACCTCAAATCTCATTAATTTAAATTTTGCACTCTATTTTGCGGTATGACTTACCCTTGCACCATTACATCACCTATCCAAGGCATAATGTTCCTAAAAGGTATTATTTCATTAACTAAGTACTTAGTAGGTTGACAGACATTTCACATACACCCATTCTGAGTTGCTATGCAAAATCAGGGGCACAAAACTAAACATTATGTGTTCATAGACCCAAAAAAAAAGGTAAATCCACTAAACAAGAAATAAATGCAATATATTATGAAGATAACTAGTTCCTTTTCAAAGAGGTGACTATAAGTGAGCTATAAACAACAGGGGTGTTCTAGATTGGAGGGATTCTCTTGCTTCTCTTATCTCACACAGGTTAGGTGTCATTGTTCCCCTGGCTCTTGCTAAACATTACCAGGTAAACTTGATAGCCAGTGTTCCTAAGGCAGGGCTGCTGGAGCATTGAATCTAAATCACCAAAATAAAAGTGATTACACATTAATCATAGGTGAGTCCTTAGTGTTAATTTTGAACTACATTTTTTAATTATGTCATCCATCATTAAATGAAACACTGAGACTCTGACTGCGTACCCTTCACCTGTGTGATTAGCAACAGTGGGTTTTTTTCCTCACTGAAGCAATACTACTCTATTTTGATACTTCTCCCAAGTATTTTACCATACCATATTGCCATCACTGTGACATTAGCAGAGCACAAGTACTCTTACTAGTCAAAGGTACCCAGGAAGCCTTAGCAGATGTACCACAAAATAGAAATGTACGTATGAGACAACACATTCCAAGTAGGTTTGCCATTCTGTGGCACTAAACATTTCCAACCACTTATCAACTGTAGAGTTGCTATTTGCATTTTGTACTCTATACATGAAAGCCTTACAGCTGCCTGTGGCAACAAAGGAAATGCAAAACTTGTTGGAAGAAAATAAATAAAATAAAACCATTTCCTACGGGACAATTCAAAGTCTCACCTCATCATCCTGAGACATCAGGGATTCTGTATTGCCTCTGTTTTTTATTAATAATGCAGCAACAGTCTTTCAACCACTCTTTCAGAAGACGAGCTTTTCCTTCTGAGGCAATATGAGTCATGTGATTACCTCTCTCATCTGGAGTCAAAGGCTAAAAACTGATGGAGGTTCTCACTATCAACTATCCTATAATTTGGCACCCAGAGAAGCAGTAATAAATGAGTGTTTATCTACTCAATGGGGAATTTAATTTCACTCTCTGCCCCCAAAGTCATTACCTGCACAAGAGGAATGAGCAATGGAAATTTACAACATAATAAACTATTACAGGCTTACTGCTTAAACGGCACCTCAAAATCATTTTCTGCACCGGAAGCCATAAACAAACTATACTTCGCAACATGAGAAATTTGTTGATATGATGAAACAAAAGGCATTTACATCTCATAAGAGCAGAGAAGCATTTTATACTCCAGATAAACAATTTCTGCTGTTCTCAGTATCGTTTTCCTTGGTGGAAAAAAAAAAACCAAACATTAAATAGTCCTCATTTTTTTTTCTTAGAAACCATTTTAATGAAAGAGTATCACTAAACAAAATTTGTATGAGGTTTACTGTCTAGATGAAAGTTGAAAGACATTTTCTATCTTGTTGAACAAAGCTTATGTACTCAAAAGGGTAAGTAATATGAAAATATTGTTTAATTAACTTGGTATACCATATATTGCCAGTAAGCAAAGAAATAATACTTTTGGCATAATATCCAGTTAAAAGCATGCACAGAAAATTACTCTGAATAATAATTTATTTTTTTCTAGAATTGGTAGCTTACTAAGGAAGAAATGAAAATATTTGTAAATCAAATAGCACTGAAAATGTTATCCAGTCAAAAGTCATATTTTTATTAATCTTTTTTGTTAAGTGCATTGTGGTACCATTTTAAAACTAAGACATGAAAAGCTATCATGGTTCCAAGCAATACTTCTCCACTGCCTTAATCTTAACAACTAGTTTCTCATCAGTGTTATGCTTGCTGAAGCATGAAAAGCATAATATTTTTTTCCCCTTTTTCACATTCGGTGGAGATATTTCAGTACAGAAATCTAGCATTATCTACTCCATTACTGATATCACTGAAGTAACTGTGTAGTCATCCTGTGATCCTATGCAAGAAAACACAGCAAGAACATTAGGTAGTCATTAAGGGAGCAACAGAAGCCACTCACATAAATTACGGTACAGTAATTCAAAAGACTATAAGAACAAGAGATGTTTGAAGCTTAAGCTTCTTTATTCTTTAAGCCTCGAAAGTATTACCTGCCCAAAACTTGGGAAAAAGACCACAAGGTAACTCCTTTTTAAGCTTAAGTGAACGAGTCAGTGTTTCTGTGTTTTCTAAAAAAAATTAATTTTTTTAAGCAGCTAAAATGGTATCTACTGTTTCTTACTACTTTATAGTGACTGGACTAAGTAACTCCTTTAATGTTAAAACTGGTAAACATTATCAACATGCTTTTTTGTTCATTTGGTTTTTTTAAGGTACAGAGGAAACTTAAAGTGAGAAGTACACAATCCTTTCTCCAACCAAAGGAAAGGAATTTCTTCTGAGAAAGTTTGGTTTAATGAAAATACTGTGTTTCCTTTCCTAAAACCTACCAACATGATAGTTGACACGTTTTAATTTTTCTCCAACTATAAGAAGTTAAAGTCCACTGAAAGAAACAGGCAGCTCCAAAAAATTTACAGTGGGAATCAAGTCCTCATCCCAGAGTTAGATGCAAGAGTCCCATAGGTTCCACCAATATGGCTGCTTTCAGTTACTGTGGAAGACTCACACCCTGGACTTTTACAGTCTTGTCTTCAGTTCAGAATAGCGACAATCAAATTATTTGACATTATTGAAATTATTTCTCAGGCAATAAAATAAGTTAATTAGATGTTTCTCTCCATGTTTTCTCCACTGTGATGTTTACAGCTGGCATTCTCAGCAGAGGACTGAAAAAAATGAACAACCTTTCCGTGCAAAGCTCAGGGTGTTCCCACAATATCAGCCTTTGTTTTCTGACTGTATAATGTGGAAATCTTTTTTTTTTTTCATTTTTTGTGCACATTTGTTTGACTAAAAGACTAGCGGATTTCAGTCTCTAGCTCTAAAGTATGCACCTTTCACTGACAATAAAATTTTAAAAGCTTCAGTTTGCACCTGAGCATAATTGTAATAGCATAGAAACTATAAAAGAGCATAGTCAAGAAAAATATCAGAAGTGCTTATGAAGCCTGGCTTATATTTTATCAGAACTTGACTAATTGTTTACTAAAGTTTTATTTTTACCAATCACTGATGTTTGATTTATCAGAATATATTTATGCTTAACATCAGCATTCTCTCTCCGTGCTCTGCAGTATTGACTATCTGAAATGGGACATTTATTAAGAAGTCATCAGAAAGGCTGATCCTGGGAGATACATGAAGATGCAGTAGAAAGCAGGATAGATCAGACCTTTATCTTTGTTGCTGAGCCTGAAGATTTACTCTTGCTTTAAGACTCCAAAGAAGAGCAAAAGGAGTAGAAAAAACCCCAAAACTCTGATGTTATTTTCTTAATAATTATTTCAGGACACACTAATTAATCGTGCTCTGCCGAGAGAGAAGCAGACAACCTAAAATTCCAAAATCTTCAAATTAACTACAGGAATCAGAAGGCTGCATGCATTACAGAGGGCAAGCATTGACATTTATTTTGTATAATGGTGCATGTCTTGAGAATAATTGCCACTGGAATATTATCCCCACTCAACATGTCAAACATTAACACAAAATCAATATGGAGCCACATTCCCAACATTTTTCACGCACCTGTGTTACGCCCCCCTCAAGGGTTTTGCCACACTCAGAACTGGGCTCCCCTGAGACATGGGAAGAGGTTCACTGCAGTCCTCCTGCTCTGCACAACCTTGGTGCCCAGGGGGTCAACAATGGCTCAGCAAGACCCTGACATCTGTGGAGGGAAAGTGCAAGGTGAGACAAAGATGATTTCTGGTAACTTTGCTGCTCTGTCAGCAAGTCCTGAGAAATAGGAAGCATAAAGGTTGTTTTCCACAATATAGATGACATCCTTGTTTGAAATGATACAGTTGGAGTTGCTTTGTGACAAGCTCAGTCTTAAGACATGACAGAAATAAACCAACAAGAACAGCCATCCTGCCAAATACACTCAGACTCACAAAAGCTGGATTTGATAGATCCCAAATTTTATTTTTTCCCCCAAAACATATTTCTCTCTTGAGCTCATTATAAATTAAGTTTCTCTTCATTTTAGAGCTAAACTAGGTCTTTAACAGGCTCTGCACTTCAGTTTATCTCATAACGAGACATCACAAAAAAACAGAGTTAATCAAAAGTATCAAAATTATGAGGGAAGAAAACCCCAGAAAACCACATCACACTACTGTTTTCTTCAAATAGGTTGTAGCAGATCTCCCTCCTTGTTTACACTCTCATGGTACACTGCTCAGGCAGCTGTTTCTCAGCTAAACATCCCAAACTTGCCAGTCTCAGAGGAGCTTCATTTCCCCAGCCAATGTGCATCCCTGTGAGTCATTGGCACCTTTCAAACCCAGATTTGAGAAGATTCCTATATACATTAAAAGGGACTTGAGTTGTAAGGGCACAGTTCTAACACAATTCTTCTGGATCAGGTATTTGCACATAAACCTGTATATAGTCAGTATATATATATATATACACATATATGTATATAGTCAGAAAACTACAACAGTTGATCATCCTCAATTGAAATTACACCAGCTAAGGCCACTGTCTACTCCTTGTTGCTAATGTAACAAATCAGTTCTCCCAAATATGGTGATTCTAGTGCTCAAAAATACACTTGAATTCCCATCCGGATCTTGTTCCTGGATATTTTGCTTTATGGAATGGAGCTCAGTTATTCCTTTCCTTTTTCTCCCCTCAAGATTCCAAAGCTCAAGGAGAGCATTTTGCTGAGGCCCATGGAAGAAAACCACTGTTCATTTCCATGACACAGATGGGAAAAAGATCATAACCACAGCTCCTCACCATCACTGTCTGGAAAAGATACTACACTCAGTTATCACTGTCAGGGTATTAGACATTATCTAGTCAAATAAGATCAGGGAGGGGACTATTCAGAAAAGCAGTTCTTGCACACCTCGTTACTGAAGATGAGGAGGCAAACACGACCCCAATATCATAGGAAACACATGTTGCAATTTCTACTGCTTCTTCAAGAAATCCACATCACTTTACTGCTAAAACTCAAAGCCAAAAAAAGTTATTATCCTGGACCAACATATTTGTCTATGTTTTATAACAAGATCTTCAGAAGAAAAGGCATCTCTGTGGAGAGATTTGGTCTCATCTGTGAGTGCATAGTGGCAGCAGATCCTCTATGGGGTTGCCAAATGAACTCACAAACTTGTGAGAGCCCATGTAGCTTGTTGCCTTCGTTTCATAATACAACAGTTTTTACAATCAAGAACCCTACAGACGAACTAAGAAAGCCTAAGGGAAGTTTTGAACCTATTGATTTTGTGTTGTTGAGTCATAATACATGATGCAAAGTCATCTAAAACACGATACCACGCACCCACTTCCTTATCACATGAGATCTTTTCTGGTTTAACCAATGCTTGCGATGTTTCTGAAACCAGATTGCAACTTTTCCAAGATTTGAGAGTATCTTACGAATCAGTGCACAGACAAGTCTTTCCACCAACCACCGACATGCATTTTTGCTCAGGATGGCTAGTAGAAGAGGGTGGGTGTAAGTTAGGGACCTATGACTAAACAGGAGTTTGGCCAAAACCCCTTGCCATTTCAAAAAGAGCCATGATGTCTTTTGTAATCAAGAGGATCCTGGATTACAGGTGCTTATGATAAGAACCTCTACAGAAAAAATCTCATCAGAGACCATGTTATAAGCTTTATAATGGTGAAAGACCAAACAATCCCATCTTGGAAACAAACCCATGGTTGAAGACTATACAAACATATCAAAAATCAATGCTTGGATGTAATTCTCCTTCAAAGGTCAACTTGTGAATGTAGCCTGCTGAAACACAGGCTTCCACACAGTGCTTTTAAAAATACATAGTCAGAAAATGGAATATCTCAAGCAAAAAGTACTCTATAATGAAAATAGGACATTTATATAGATACATGCAATGTTTAATTAAGAGAAATAATCACCACATCTTTATATCAGCCAAGGGTTTCAAAGTGATCAAAACTCCCCATATAAACCCTATTTATCCTGAGCTGAGAAGTTAGCTCTTTCTTACTCCTGAGTAAGAGGCATGGGAATTCCTCTGCAGTCTATCGAAAATATTATTTGTCTTTGTACTGGTGCCTACGTGAGTAAAAGAAAGCTATTGAAACAATTCAGCTAGTGTTAACTGGTTACAACATAAAATTTTTTTGTCACACATGAACAACAGATTATTCTTCTATCCCAATAAACAAGAAATACAAACTGTGGAAACAATTCCTCCAGTCTCATGGAATATGCATTAAAAGGTTCAACAAAAGTTATTATCTCAGATTGTACTTCTACTATTGCATTATTGATGAGCTACTTCTATTGGCATTTGTACTTCAGTTACCAGAAATTAAAGCAAATACTAAATGTCTAAATACAGTATGCCTAGAAAAAAAATACAAGGATTCCCTGCAGTCCCAAAGGGATTTTCCGAACCTCACAGGTATCTTCAGGTCCTATAATTTGCATTCTGCTTCTCAGCTCAGCTTGCAGATGTTTAAAAATACATGCAACAAGACAATTCACTCTTGGCTACACATCTGAGAGGTTCAAACATCTGAATTATTCTGTCTGAGGTCAACTACAATTTATGTGCCAAATTAGGTTGAAATCGAGCTGGGAAGAGCTATGAAATACTAAGATCTCTGGTGCTTTGGAACTTGTGGCTATTTATGACCAATGCACATCTTCTCTGATCTTCTTCCAGGAAAAGGAGATATTTTCAGGAAACAAATATGAAATTTAAGCTTACAACTTATGAATCTGTAGGTTTCAATCATTTAAATTTTGCTGTGCAAACGGATATAAAATGTGGATTAAAATAGCAAAATTTTGTAAGTGTTCAATGCTTTTTGGAATTCTAGCAGACAAACAGATGCACATGGCATCATATGCATTTGCATACCAACTAGATTTGCAATAAAGATAAAATCTATATCACTATACCCTTTAATATAATCAGAAAATATTTTCCAGGAGCTCAGGATCAAAGTATCTGAGATATATATCTAAGTGGTATAATTCCACCAAAATGTTCTTATACTACATAGATACAGCATTAATTATATATATATATATCTGTCTTAATATAATCCAGTTAGTTACCGAGAGAACTAATGTTCATCCCAAAATGTATGGACTACTTTTTGCACAATTCAAAATTGTGAACTAGTAACTCAAGTGACTCTTACTATTCGTACTCTAAAACCATTTCCTACAAATTTCTGAATGATGGATGATAGTTCCTATAACTATCTCCTGCAACATTTCAACACAATTAAGGTAGAGCTAAACAGAACTCAAGTGATTCTCCTCTTCAGGGATTCATGTTTAAGTTAATTCCCAACCCCCAGTCTAAAAGCAATCTTTGCTTTCTCTTCTCTTGGAACAGATAACACCAATATTTAAACTACTCTTGGGAAAGGACAACTTAAAACAGAATTATCCACAAAAATGCTAATGACATTAGCATTTTTTTCTTTACTACATATACTAAATTTCAAAGCCCGAGTAGGGATTTTAAGAATCTAAAGTAGTTATCAGCCTTTAGCACTGGTAATCTCTCTCCCACTCACCTCAGCCCATTCCCATCAGCCTCCCAGTCTTATCTCTACTTTTTCCAGGAACAGAGAATAGAAAAATGAAAGAACAGTGGGGAATGGGCCAAGATGCACTTGTAGATATTTCTTTTAGTACTGAAGAACTCAATAGCACAATTCTCTATGTGTCAGCCACATTTTTCAGAAATAATCATACTACCACAAATCTGGAACAAAAGCCTCAAATATGCTTCAACGAACTGATTCCAAAAATTTTCAAGATTTCCATCTATCAAGAAGCTACAGGAAAAAAATAATTAGTGTAAGAAGTGATTTCTGGTATTTTTTATTCCCTATTTATCTGAGATTAAACTTTAAAAAGATTTTATTCAATCAAAGTCCTCTATTTGCACCAATATATGAAATTGAAAACAGAAAAAAAAAATCCTTTGCAGGGAGAGAAAGAGAGTCAGAATCTACCAAATCTATCTTGTCTGACACAAAATTATGTGTGTAAAAAATGTGTGTAAAAATCTAGCTTGTTTTAGCACAAAATAAGCTGCTTATGGTAAAGTTTTAAGGAACACAATCACAATAGAAATAGAGAACACTACAGCATGCAGTTTCTAGAAATATGAATGTGAAACCTCAGTTGGATCCATTCTGTAAGCTCAGAGTGCAATGATAACTACGTAATTCAATTCCTACACAAGACTTAGAGCTGCACAAAATGTAGAATACGCTCTAAGAGATCCAACTTCCCTGATCACTACAGGTTCCTAATGACCACCTGTGCATTGCTTCCTTATGCAAATCAGAGCAAAGCCTGGATAATATAGTTTGAGAATTTATTTTCAGTGCAACCTTTAAAAAATGCAGAACTATACATTGAAATAAGCATCTCCTATTTCAGGAGGAAAACTAACCTTGCAGGCCTGTAACCTGCAAGAATAGTTATGCCAGTACCCTGAATGCTGTCCTTGACCATGGCTAAGAGCAGACAGTTAAGGAAGAGTATAACTCTTAGACATATTTAACCATTTCTGGTTAAATTGGAGATTTAAACTTAACTTGAATGAGCAGAGTACATCAGGACAGTCAGATTTTATAGTCACCGTGACATTTACCCTCCATGAATCTCCCTAATTCCATTTTTAACTTATTTATATCTTTGTCCTCCTTAATTTTCTCTGGCACTGAGTTCCACAACCCAACCCAGCTTCACACTGCCAGGAAGGGTTTTAAAACTTGTTTTTCCTGGGCAGCATAAGAAACATTATCGAGCTGTTCTCTGGTTGCCTTCTCTGCACATGTCCTGCTGTAAGGAGAGCCAACTCTGAACTAATCATACTGTAAGAGAGAGACTACTCTTCTTTTCCCCCCAAATTCTTATTTCAACCAGTTCACCCTGTTGGGAACACAGCAGTAAGGAGGCTTATGGTTGCTCTAGCAATCAATCCTGACATGTTATTTTGCTCCATGAGTGTTTCTTGAGCTGACATCTATATCTAGCTATGTCTGTATTTAAATTAGCCATAATATTTGTGAGCATTAAAATCACTATGCAGGAAAGCCCTCTGACCTGCTAGCTGATTCCCTTAACAAAGCTGCCCAAAACAGTCACTTTATATACAATCCCAAGAAAGCTGGAGGCTCAGGGACCTGCTCAGAAGTGGTAAAAAAACTCCTCTGAGGCACAGTGCATTTACCCTGAGCCCTACCAAAAAGAATAAAATGGAGGGAAAGGAAACTGATGGGGGATGATAAAGTTCAAAAATAAGACACAATTTCTTTCAATTAGAGAGAATTGATGCTAACTGAACTTCTCTGACTGAACCAATGACCAAGGGAACACATTCGTCTGTATTTCACCAGATTCAGTAAATCACTTAGTGTAATATGGAAGATATGATAGTTATAATGTGATGACATTAAGAAGGGAAAAAAATAAGACTGAATAGTAGAAAACACCATCAGTTAGTGAGATTCGTTAAGCTAAGACGTGGTCCCCTCTGTTAGTGCAATTTAAACATTTCTGAGAATATTTAAAGCTAAAAGATAGAAAGAAAAACATTTGAGGAGATAATTTCACATGGAGAGGAAAAATAAAAATTAAACATTTTCTAGCACATTGCTCTCCCCCTTTATTATCAGGAATTCTTTAATAAAAGCTGTACAAATTTGACCTCAGCCTGAAACAACCTCTACAGAGTTGCAAATGCTGATGGATGGCTATCATATACTCAACAGGCAGACAGCCCTGTGGAGAAGGGATAATTTGAGGGATGAATGGGACTAGTTGAAGTTACTTCAAAGCCCCTTTCTCTCTCTCTCTCCCTCCAAAGGCACTATCTCACATGAGTGCGACATTCCAGAAGAACAATGAAATTGGTAAAGCAACAGAAGGAAAACATATAAGGATGGATTAGAAAAACCCTAAGCCCTGAACAGAAGCGGAACCAAGGTTGTAAAATTTCTTCCTCTCTCTTCCAAAAGAAGAGAAAATGCTAATAGTTGCTCCCCACACCTTGAAAGTGCCCTGCAATAGCACTATCATAAGGTAACACTGTTCCATTTCTACAGATGTGTTAGGACCCATGGCATGAGTATCTAAGCAAATTATATCAAAACTGTTATCTTTTTTTCCTTAGTGTTACTCATGCCAGATGGACTAGTCTAAATATTATTAAACATCATTAAATATATTATATTTAAGCTTAACTTCTGCCAGCATGGCTAGTTAACAAGAAGAAAAAATAATATTTCAATAAATTATGTTCACAGGCTGTGGTGACAGGTGCTACCCTAAGAACACCAATACTTACACACAGTCTCAATTATTTTCCACAAATGGATAGGTACACTTATCAATCCTTCTGGCAAGATTTCCACTGCTGTCAATTGGTGGAAGATTTAAAAGGCAATCTAGGAAAGTCTATGATTTGCTATAAAAATTAGGAAGTGCTTAAGTGCCTAGATCACAGTCCAAGGGGAACTTCCACACTTACAAGATTAAATTTCATTAACTGTCCCTGAAAAGTGACCTGCTTTCTGTGCTGCCACCAATATAACCCTACTTTTACCCTGACATCTCTAAGAGATACTCAAAATAACAAGTCCTTGTCAGCACAGTGTCAACACACTTCTAGGAACAGAGTGATTACTTTACAGTAGTAAAAACCTATTGAAAATTGCTTTTACATATTATGGTATCTACACCATATCAACACTCAATACTTTTACGAGTATTCTAAACTTACACCTGCATATATGTACAAACAGTAAGCCATAGCAATTGATGTGTTTTGCAGGTTTTTTATTTGGTTGGTTGGTTTTTTCAGGTTTTTTTGTTGTTACTGTTGTTGGGTTTTTTTATGAACTAATGATGTTTATAGTCTTAGAGGCTTTTCAACGGTGACAAATACAGTATTTCAAAAAGTGCATGTCAAATCTAGCGTGCCTCTTGGAAGACAAATCAGCATGTGTTATATTTTCAAGTCTGCAAGCACAACTGTTAAGTATATTATGATCAACAGGAGGAATGCAGAGTATATCAAAAGGGAAAAATAAAATTCATAGTGATGAATTTTCTGGAAAAATACTAAGATGCTGATAATTGTTTATATTTAAATCACTATTAACTAAACTAAGCCTTAGCCACTTCTTATTCATCTCCCTACTCCTTTTCCTCTCTCTGCTCCGAAAATAAGACTGAGAAAAATTGAAATGTCTGTGTAATGAAAACTTACTCAACCTCCAACAATTTGCATTTAAAGGTGAATTAAAATTTCATTGGTTTATCCTGTAGTGGTGCTTCAGTTTTAGTAACTTTTTGTAAAGGTTGGATTTTTGTATGACTCTTTAGAATAAATGTTTACTAAACGCAGTGTTTAGATGCCATCCTTGTGTATATGGCCTTTTCCAGCAAAATAACTTTTCTCACTCAACTTAATCAGACACTTTTATCTCTGCTCCCAGTTGTCCACACAAACAGATTTTTTTCTTTAAAATTCTGGAAGTGCCTCTCAACTGAGGTATAAAAGTGCAGGAGTTTATTCTAACTGAACTTTACCTAGATCACCCAACAGAGCTCCCAGTTTCCACAAATTGCTGATTTCTGATCTTTGCCACCACTTCATTTATCTGGAGTGTTTTCTCACCAGCATCATGCAATCACAGACATGCCCATCAGATACACAAGAGGCCTTGGGGAGCAAATCAGAGATTCTGGGTACAATGTGAAAAGTGGGAATATTCCTGCACACATGTGACAGGACTGAGAAGGCAGCGTCCCACTGCCTCTGCCCTGGGCTTCCTAGGATGCCTAAGACATCATTCAGAGGGACAGGACAGGATGTTTCAGTCTGAGAAGAGGCATACAGATGCACAAGGGTATCAACTGACTGGCTTTCTCATTCTGGTTTATTGTCTGCATGGATGGGAACTGCCATATAATACTGAGTTGTGGAGCTCCCACCTCTCTTGACTGTCCTTTTCTTTTTTTTTTTTTTTAATTTCTCAACAGACTTTTAGAAATGGATTAAGGAGTTGAGACTCAATCTGATCTAGTTCCTGTATTCTAAAGGTTCATACAAGCATCAAAGCGTCATATTAACATAACAGCAGCAACAATCAATCCAGCATTAGACCGAAAGCACTAAATTCAGCCATAACACCAGCATTGGCCTATTGTATCGCTTTTCGATTTTATGTAAGAAATTCATACAATCATAATTTCCCACCTCTTAAACCCTTTGAGGAGAAAAAAAATAATCTAAGCAATTTAAGTGAAACAGAAGCTTGGTAAAGAATTCCCTTTTTCACTGATACATAATAACCTTCTTCTAAGATCCTTCTTGGAAAAGACTTCGTAAAATTTTTCTTGAAATGTTGTGGGTCTACATTACAAGTTGTCAGTGTAGGGACAATTCTGGGAAGGATGAAGAGAAATAAAACAGATTAAAAGGAATAATAGACCTAGATCTCATTTGCAATATAGGTACAACACAGCAAAGAGTATTTTTCATGCAGTAAAATACACATATATTCCGCCACAGTTAATATCTAGTGCAAGTTCATGGCTTAGAAAGTGCCTTTGTGCCATTCTTGAAGTCACTGCATTCAAAAGGATGAAAACAGGAGTGAAAGAACACCTTTAAAATGCATTTCACGTTTTCTTCTAGTCCAGAATTACAATTACTACACACTTTATAAGCCTGCAACCAGTTTTAGTAAACTGCTACTTACAGCTCTTGCATGACAGCCAGCAGATGAAAGTGGTGAGTGAGAGCTCTCATTCATTGCTGCTACAAAGCCACTGCCTTTCTGATTCCTTTCTTCAGAAACAAAGACTAAGTGGGGGGAAATAAGGTAAAGGGCTATTTTTAAGAATCCGTATTTTTAAATCACTATCCAGAAGCTGGCTCAGTTGAGTTCTTACTAGTTGTCTCTCATCTTCCACTTCTGTCTCCATAGAAACCTTGCAGCAGCATCACTTGGCTCACTAACCTGAAGTCTTCAGATTTGGCTGGTGCCAAACCTGGCCGGGCAAGCTGGTGGAGGATAACGGCAGCACCACTTCAGTGCTGAGGTTCCCATTGCTGGCCTCCTGTTGCATGGAGATCACATGTATAAAACAGAGAAGCCACCTCTACAATGTTGCACAGACCAAGGGAGAAGGTTCATCTATAGCCCAGCTGCTTCCCTTTACTCCATCACCCTTGGACAGATGCATACATGGATTGGGAAGAAGGACACACCTTCATAAACTAAACCCCACAAAGGCTAGAAAACAAGTGATATGGAGGGACAGTCAGCTGACTGCTAAGCAGGGGACTACTCCAACTCTTTTTCCTATTTCCCTGCTTCTAGAAAAGTACACTTTTTTAGCATCAGGAAATGGATTTTTAAAAAGAAGGTCAGTCTGAACATTCCGAGGTACATTGTAACACCACCTGTGCTGTGGAAAAACACATTTGGAAAGTCTTTTGTCCATGGTATTTGTCTACTTCAATTAGTTTATCTAGGAACAAAACTGCTTTTTTTTCTAGTGTCAATCACTTCTTTTAGAGAGAGAGGGTACTGAAAAGTAATTTGTATTTATTGATTTATTGATTTATTTGAATGGTCTGCACATGAATAATGTGCTATTATTTTTTCCACCTGCTGCGACTTTTCTACCACCATTATCCCAACTGGAATATACCAAAAAAGTTACATTTTGAGCTATGAGTCACCAGATGACCAAAACTGGGTAATCCAATGCACAAGAAGTTACTACTAACTAAAGACTGCCCAAGGGGGCTACTAAAACCCAAATATGGGGAACTGCTCTCATCAAAAGGAGAGGGCATGTTCAGGCAGACAGTCTCTCAGAATGGCTTCCCCTGCCAAGCCCAGCTAATCTCATTTCAGCTTGAGTAAACTGATCTTAAAATACATCTCCTCTTCTCTCAGGCACACACTAACAGGTAGAAGTGGGTTATGAAAACAAAAACACAATAAAGACTTCTAGAAACTTGCTAACAACAAGGGAGCCTAGAGAAACACTCAGAGCTGAGTAAGAGGTGGTAAAATGTATCCCGCGAAAATGCAGAGAAAGAAGAGGCTATCCTCACATATCTAAGAACTACTGCAATAATATATGAACACAATTCCCCCTCTTTGTAGCTATTAGGCCCTGCAGACTGTTTCTGTCCAAGAGATGTTTGCACAGTGCACCAGATCTCCTAACAATCTAGAAGCGACAGAACTGATTTTTTGTTTTATTTTTCCAATGTATTAAAGCCTTAACCTCTATATGAAATATGCGCTTGCTGAAAAAATCAAACCATGCATTACAGAACAGATTTGGAGCTTTGGTGGGTGTGGGTAGATCTAGAGGTTACACAGTTAACATGACTAAAGTGAACATACATGAATATATTAGCACAATGAGTAAGTAATAGATACTCCTTACCTGTTGTTTTTAAACAAATGCTAAAGCATACTGACAATCCAAATGTGTATCATGGTGCAAGAATGCATTTGCATAATTGGCTTTTATTATATCTAGAGTTGTGAAGAATTTCTAAATATAAAGAATGTATAATGACAAATCTTAGTTTTTAAGTCAATTTCATGGACATGAAAGGTGATGAACTAAAAGGAAAAATCTCAGTTTTGTGCAACAACAGCTTTGAACCAATGTGCTGCACACAGATAGCAGTAATCACAAGTTACTTGTCATGAAGATCATTATTTCTGCAATATCAGTACACATATACTTACAGTGGTAAAATTCTGTGTACAAACCACTTAATGGTTCCTTCTTCCAGAAAGCAATTTTCTAAAACCATGCATTGCAATCTACTAACAAATAATTTGTTTTCCAATAAAACTTTTCATGGAGAAATAATACTCATTATTATGGATTTGTTTTAATGTCTGTTGCATTTCACTGAATGTTGTGTGACTTTGGTTTCTCGTCATAGAAAGAAGAGCAGTCCTATCAAATCAGTGTTCCTGGTGTGGGACAGTACAATTGCCATCTGTGTCAATGCAACAACCGTACCAAGATGTGCCAAGTGCATATTTTTATTTGACAGAGAATCTTACAGTGCCCCAATCACACACACTCTCTTTCAGTTTGCCATACTTCATCAGTGACATAAACCAAATGTTAAACAGCAAAATTAAGGCTGGTTCAGTTTCCAACAATGAGATCATTTTTCAAATCTAAAGTTTCCAGCTGACGGTCAAGTGAAAGTCTTGGAGGCCTTAGTTCTCCATTCTTAGATGCAAAGGCCCTGTCCCAATAACAGGAAGTCAGATTTTTAAGAAGGTAAGAAGATATTAAACAGTAATGAAAATAAGCTAGACAAGCTATTTTTAGAGATCATGTTGCTGCCTATATAGTATAGCTGTTGTAGCAAAATTGAAAAATTTAATGCTGAAAGCTAAGAATAACACTACAAAAATTAATTTCTTCATTCAAGTCAATGCCATCAGCCATGAGTGCACTGCCACCATTTTGTGATGCCACAGGCCCAGAGGAAGATGACAGCTGTTATTTGAAGATAAAGATGATTTTGCACAAGTGCTTGAGGAATTACTAGCAAGAAATGAAAGAGCAAACTTCTCCTACCTCTTTAAAGCAGAGGACTGGAACCCATGTAATTAATAACAGTGGACTGACCAAAAGCAGGAGAAGCTAAAGGAAATACCTTGATGGGCTAGCGAAAAACCCACAGAGGTAACAGACTCCTCTGGAAAATGTAACCTAGCAATTTTAGTAATGCACTAATCCTGTGATTTAATCACAGGATTGCACATTTACAGCATTGTAACTAGAATTGAAACTAGAATTCAAGGGGGTCTTCATTCCCATTCAGGTTTAAGAGTATAAAATCTTTGCCTAACAGATTGACCAACAGACTAATCCAAAGGTTTTTTTTGCAAGAAATGATGCTAACAGTGTGGAGCAAGAAACACCATATCAGATCCCTTTCAAGATGCCAAGTGCAGAGAAGAAAAGCATCCTAATCACAACATTATTTGACACTCAAAATTACTAAGGCAGGTGGCTTTTGCTTCAGAAGGTGCAGGAGCAAGAGGAACAGGGTCATGTGCCAGAGCTACTTCTCCACAAACACTGCTTTAGCTCCTGCTGGAGCCCCAGGACAGACCCAAAGGGCTGACATGTCCCCTCCAGCTTCGTGCCGCATCACAGCTGCCTCTCCAGTGTGGACACCAGAGTGTGAGCAGCCATGCAGTCAGCTGGATCAGGTGACTGATCTGTCTGAAAACTAACCCTACCAGGGAAAAAAAAAGAAAGATCATTTTTAAGTTGATCAGCAAAGCTTTATAAATCCTTTCTACAACAAAGAGGAGGCAGGACCGGTGCTTTCTCCGGAATTGCTAGCCCAGGTCAGCAAAGCTGCTGCAATCAAAGGCTCCTGCTCACTCCTTCATGGGCAGAATTACCACACTACTAAGCAGGTGACCGTTTGTCAGGTGATTCCCATCAGAGAGGTATACAGTTTAGTGGAGAACAGCTTAGCCCTCAGTTTGAGCAAACTCAAATTACTGACCAACTGGCCCAAAAGATCTCCAGAAAAAGGTAACTACTTCTTCCTTGCATTATTCAGAGAGAACAAGATGTTACCCTGTATTTGGAGCCTGAAAATATTTGATATAATTGGTCAATAGTATCGTCAAGATGATTGAGGATGATGAAATTGATAGAGAGAGACAAAGAGAACTGCTCTTGCTCACCCAGGCTCTGGTAGAATCTATTGATTTACAGCAAACAAAACAACGCAGTAAACAATATTTAGACAACCTCACAGTTTTATTCTTGTTGCTGTTTCATTTCAAAAAAATGAATGCTATTTAAAGCTCATGAACTTTAAATTGACCACACACACACTCTTTATAAATAAACACACAGAAATCAATATTAAAGGTTATGATAGCAGGTACAAAATTATCAAACAAACAATAGGAGAGGTACTTGAGGCTGGTGCTCAATTTAGAACTGAAAGTCATGATACCATGATTAATTACACAACCATCTTTTTTCTCTTTTTGATAGGACCCCTATCTCATTAAGTGTACAGGAAGACTGAGTAATGGATTATTTAATCCAAATTACTCTGTTCTCAAGCATCTTTGGTCTGCAGAGCTATACAGACAATAGCCAAGATGGGAAAGATGTCCAGTGGGGAGGAGGAATGGCACACTGATGATACCTGGGTCAGTCATCAGATGTTAAAAGGGTTTGTGCTATTACTGCTCATCATCACATTTAAAAGTCCTCCTCTGCAATCAAAATGACATGAGCCACCCAGACACTGCTTGCATCCTCTACAAGTCTTTAGTCAATAAGATATCTCAAGAGAGAGACAAGAACGTAATGTCCTGTGGAGAGTCAGGTGTGGCAAATTACACCAGGAAATTAAGAATAAGAATACATTAGTAGCCTTAGATCAATTAAAGTAAATACAAATGCATGTCTGATAACAAACATTAACAGTGATAGAGACAAATACATGTTTCCTTGTGTAAGAGCAAGAGGGTTTCCCCCAGTCTGTGCTCAGGTGGGTGACTCAGTTGTCCCAAGTGAAGGGAATAGAAGCCAAGGGCTTTTACGCCAATAAACCACTGATACTGGGCTCATCACTTGTGGCCAGGGGCAAGAGCAGGCTGGGTAAGCCAGACCTGATCCGGAAGCTACCTCATTTGGTGTCCCCAACATGTGAACTGCGCCAAAGCTGCCAGAAAATTCAAAGGACCCCCCCCATATTTAGTTGTAATTCCTCTGCACTGTTTTACTAGTATATGACCTACTGTCACCCAGTGTGGTGTAGAAAACACCTTAGTCAAAACTAAGTGTACCTTCAAGAAATTTATTCTTATACAGCTTTGGCTTCATCCAAAATGCAAAAAATCATGGAAATCGATTTTACATGTCACAGCTTGCTCACTCTGGGTACATGTGAGAGAATATGCAAACATCTCATGGAAAACATGAGGGAGAGAAAGAAACCCAGTAAGATTTATGCACTTATTTATACACAACATTATGATATATTCTTCTGCCTCTCTTTCAAAACAGACTATTAGTTAATGGAGTTCACAGACAATATATCCAAATTATGCACCTGTTTTTGGCACTATTATATGCAAAATCACGCATTTTAGAGAGCAAAAATACAGGTTTTTCCACTGTTGTACCTTTATTTCAAAACCTGGACTATAAATTAGCCAATAAGGTGGCTGTTGACAAGAAAGAATAATGACTTTATTCACAGATGACCACTGATTAAAATAAGCTTATAAATTTTCCTGTTTTCTTGCAACAATTTGCTGGATCTTATTTATATTTTTTCATAAATGGAAAGTCTGCTACAAAAATTAAAAATGTACTACCAGTAAAGGAAACTTGTTTCATAAGCTGAAGGAACTCCCCAAAAAAGTAATGATTTTTTTTTTCTCTCACTTTTGTACTACACCAGGGTGGTGGTGAGATTTTTGCCAGTTAATGTACACCATTGTATTATGCACTACTGAAATAAAAGATAGAATGTCTGCATTCTCTTCCTTTAAGAAGAATTTTGTAGCTCTGAAGAGAGTATTTCATATTATACTTGCATTTTAAAGACCAAACAGTAACAAGAACAGGAATAAGGATGTACTGCGTGTCCTGATCCTACAAACCCTTACTCCAAAAGCAATTTCTGCCTATGTATGATGAAATCAGTTAACTTAAATACAAATGTGCAAAAGACAAAAGATATAAACCTTTCAACAAAGCTTAATTGCTGTGCTATCAAATGAAAAATTTTCGTAAGATTAACGAACTAGCTTTTTTTCCTTACATTTGTAGAAACAAACAGTAAACATGAAATACATCATGGTCACAAAAAATTACTTCTGATTAGTATTTTTAAATGTTTTTCTAAGATATTTCTCATTCAAAAGCATTTAAAAAAACATGGTCTTTTTGTTTGGTAGTGCTTATATTAAATCCCATAAATCTACTTCCAAGTGTGCAGGACTGATTTAGGAGATTCTTATTGTATAAAGCAGACAGTAGCTGAACAGTGGACTATTACAAAGCATGCTCACAAAAAGAAAATCCAGGTTAGTTCTGTAACTAGCATCTCAGACCATTTTTAGCAATAGCTGCTAATAACTGTTACTCTTAAAAGCCCTGAAGCAGTAGCACTATTGTGAACTAACCCCAAGGAACTGCCTCTGCAAATTCTGCTATCAATCTGATGCTGAAAAGAAGCTCAGTAGTTCCAGAAACCTTCGTAAATTCCATTTCTTTGAGAATTGATTCCAGGAGCAGCTATCACGTACTCAGTATACTAGGAAAATCTGTTACCACTGTAGATTCAAATTTTAAAAATTCACCTCAGGAAGACTAAAAATTGGCTCAACTAAAATACTAACACTTGACATAGCCTGGTATTAAAAATAATCTAAGAAAAGAAATTGGGCTTCAGAAAATGCTACTTTTACTTCTAGTACACTAGTTTAAAAATGCATACAATTGAAGAATTATTTTTTTCTCCGCATGTGCTAAGCTATGCTGAACTCTATTATGTCAAGCTATTCCTTATATTTTAAAAAGCAAAAGTTTTGGGTTTTCTAAGCAATACATTTATATACTGTCAAGTACTGAGACCAACAATTGTTCTGATTTTTCACTCTATGGACTAGTGAAGGTAGAGTAGCAAATTTTGGAGGAGCTGTATTAACATCCAGCTCCACATAGTTTTATTTATTTATTATTACTCTATCTAAAAAAACCCCAAACCCCACAAATTAAAAAAAAAAAAAAACAAACAAACTAGTATAATATTTTGCTTCTGTTATGTATTCTGTATCACATTTGCCCATTGTATATACAACCTGAATGACTACTAGCAATTTCAATGAAACAAAATTATTACTACTTATATATAAAACTCACTCTATATTCTCAATTACCACTTAGGACAGCTCCTACTGAAAGGATTTCTAATATGGATGAAAGATTAAGAACCACACAAGTAGTACATGTGTGGAAGTAGCATATATCTGGTATTACTTTAATACAAGGAATTTGCCTATGAAACTTGAAATTTCCTACAGCCAAGACACAGTTTATTTGAATGCAAATACTTTTAGAGTTAGCAATAAGAAAGTGGCAGGCAAACAGCATAAGAAATCGTACTCCTGACTTTTTAATATCCTTTCAGAATAAATAAATTCATAATTGATCAATTATATATTCAAGCAGGGAAACACAATGCTAGCATTTCATTGTCCATTGACACACAGTCTCATCACCAGAGAGCACAAATGAAATGCTAATGGCAGAGAAGATGAATGCCAATTTCCTTCACTTTGCTCCAAGTTTCAGTGGCTCTCTACAATAAAAGATAGCTGTTTGTGGAGACTGGCTTGTTCCATACCATTAACTCAGAACAAAACATATTTTTAGTGGGACAGCAGTGTTTACTTGTAAGAACTGATGAATTGTACACCACCATTTATCACTTGTAGACAAAGACATTCAGGCACAATTTTGGACATAAATCAAGGTACATGCTCCTAAATAAAAAAGGGATTGCTTAAGTCCCTAAAACTGCATAGATTGAGGTCAGATTGGCCATAGCAACCAAGAATGGTACTTAGGCCTTCAGTAAGACTTAGCAACCAATAAATGAGCTCAGATGTCTTTTCATCTCCACTGGTGTGAAAGCCAAAATTAAAAAGATTAGATCACGCTGCACCCATCACAATAGACTTCACAGTGAAAAAGTCATTTCTAGCCTTTGATTCACATCCAATAAATAACATTCATCCCTTCCATAATGAACAACTTTCAAAGTAAATTGAATCTCCATAGTGCTGCTTTCCCTTGCTGCACCGTATTTACATAACAATATATCACAGGAAGCTCAGAGTGGGTCTTGCAAATGGAAGACGTGTCTTTAGCGCTGATTACACTATACTCAGCTTTAAAATGCTTACCATTTAAACATAATGCATTGGAGATTATAATAAATAATAAACAACACCTTAAATCTTGTGATATGAAACTTTGTCATTATTTCAATATGGAAATTTCATCATAAATAACTCCCTCCCCCTTTCCTTTCCAGTCCTTCTATTTGAGGATATTCAGCAAATTCTACTTTCCAGGAGCACTGATGACACTATCTGTACGGCATTTCTAGGAAAAGGGATAGTACATTATTTCATTTTTACTGCCTCTTTTCACACTGTTCTTCTTCTCTTTTATATATCTTTTCAAGTACTCCAACAATTCTTTTTAATGTTCCAAACACATCAGTAACCTATTACTCCAATCTCACACAAAGCACTAAGTATTGTTCATTTTCCTCTCCCTAGAGCAATAGTTATTTGTAAATACGTAAAACTGATCACAGCTGCAGGAATATAACACAGATCTAACATAAGAAATCAGAAAACACAACCAGCAAATTTTCAGTGTATGTCATGTATTTCCCACACTCAGTTTGTCATTATTAAAAATGGATTGTCCTTCCTTTCTTACTGCAGGTTGCATAAACTGATGTTTAAAGGAAAATGTTTGAAAGAAATATATCAAAACAAAAATTCTACCCTAATTAAAAACATGCAGAAATAATTTCAGCCCTCTGCAGCAACAACTCATGTAGATTATACTATGTGAACTCAGCAGGGAACCTCATTAATTTTTAAAACTCTCTGACCCCACTGCAGTTAAGGGTGTAAAAATAATTACAAATTAGGGTTGAGGGAGCACTGTTTTAATATTGCATGTGTGCTATCAGCTACACAACATTTTATCAGATATAGATATTTATGATAGCTAAGCATAATTTTAACATAGCCAAAATGAAGCTTCATGGTTAATTTTAAAAAGGCAAATATTAGAGATCTTATATTTTCAAGAACGTAACTATATTAGCCCCGACTTCCACAAAAAAAGCCTGCCTGCTTTCTGCAAACGTTCTCATAACACAAAGCACGGCAATTACAGGTTAAACGCTAGTAACACCCTGGATACGGCAGTAAACTAGAATATTTCTATAACAAGGCACATTTGCAATCTAACAAATTCTAACTTATTTAGAAGGCTATAAAATAGTTGGCGGAGGGTATAAATATTCTCTCTTACCTAAAACTTGTCAGAAGAAAGATCCTTCTCCATTGTTGTCACCTCCAGTGCCCCCTCTTGCCACCATGGAGATTGGTTCTGCTATGTTTATTGCTCTGTGCCTCAGTTACAGCCGTGACACTAATCTGCCTGCACAGACCAGCGAAGGGGTCTGTGTGAGTGTGCGAGTGTGTGTGTATGTGAGAAAAGAGAGCCTGCTGACTTCACAACTGGGATCCTAAACCTCAGGCCAAGTCAAGGCTGAATGAAAATGATCAAAGCTCTGTCCCTCATCAACAGAGTAGACAAGATTTCTCTACCCCCTCCCAATGAGAAGTAGGGCTGTCATTAGGGATTCCCACTAAAAAGCCTCTGAGGCAGACCTTCTCCAGACTGCTAGTGCCTGCCCAGCAGCCCGTGCAGAATACAGGTAGCTATTGTTCCTGAGACAGATATGTAGCCAGCCACTCAGACTCTGACAGATCTCAACAAACCAGTGAGCCTGCCTTCAATTTAACTCTTTATTTACTAGCGCTTCACTTTTTACAAAGATCTCCTTTTGCCCTGGAGAGGGAGGGAAAGGGAAGGGGAAAAAAAAATCAGTAAATTGTTCTGGTTTTATTAAGAAAAATGTTTCACGTACATAGGCAGTAATCCTATGCAAATTTAGGAGTATATACTTTCATTTTGAAATCTTGTCTAGTCTGGTGTTGGACAACACAGCAATAGCACACTTCAGCAGTAAAACAGGATTCTAATCCTGAAAGGGAAATAATTCCTGCTCTGCCTTCCTCTGAATTCTCATAATTCACAGGGAAATAAAACAGTTTGAATAGATAATATGTATCTTTGCTCAAATATTCTAGGTATTAAGACACAGAGAAGTTTAGTGCAAAGGCTTCAGTAGTTTTTCCACCAGACATCAGTTTTAGGCATTGACGGAAAATGAAGGCAGCATCTCCAGCAGAAAACTGTGCTAGAGCAAGTACATAGTTGGCTGGTTAGTTGGCATAAGAAGGAGAGATACTCATTTCAGTCTCATAGCAGTTTTATATTTTGATACAGAGATTTTACTTGCACAAAAAGTTGTGGGTTTTTCTTAATTTTATGTGACACAGAGCTTAAGTATTTATTTGCAAAGACAGAGCCAATGAAGCTGTTAGACAAAATATCCTGACATTTACACTCTGTGCTTGACTTTTAGGAAGTCTAGTATTATTATATGAAAAGCTAATGACTCTGCATTCTGTATAACTATTATATAAGTTCAGCTCAGGTGTAGACTTCAGCTTTAAAACACTTTTTTCCCTTCTTCTTTCCCTTCTTCTGTCTAAGTCAGTCTTGACTTCATTTCAAGCAGGCTGCAGTAGGATATGTATATGCATGGGTATACTTGCCTTAAGGTGTGTGGGTTGTATTGTTTTAAGGTAATTTTAAGGTGTAAATGTTGAAGATTACCAGCAAAATTTTCACATGGCAATAAAATCAGATTTATAAAAAGCACAGTTAAAAAAAAAAAGAATTGAGACTGCTAACACAAGTGCAAATTACAGACATGATGTCAAAACCAGTATTTTAATGTGGCAGACCCTATCAACTCAGAGAAGCCTCCTCACGCATTACAAATAAACAATCATTTTATCAGCAACTTTCAACTGATACACTAAAGAAACTACATGTGATTTAATTTGAACGTTGACAACTGTCACTTTAGAGCATTTCAAAGCAATCTTTTCTGTATGTACGGGAATTTAAGTACATTCCTACAAAAGTGCCAGGCATCCAGTGCCTTTCAAAATTCTTCCAGTGCAGCGAGGAAACAAGCAGACAAACAGGAAAGCAAATCAGTGTTACTCAGTGTAACATACCCTGTGTGGCAGAATACCTCTAGACTACCAAAGGCATTTTGAAGAACCAGGACTTTACATTCAGAAACTTCATTACTGTTTAATTCCAGAGTATCTCTTTCATATCAACTGTAATATCAGTCTTTAACACTGGACTCATCAGTTTATGTAAATGCCTGGCATTAGGTAGGAAAAAAAAGCTTTCAATTATAAGTATGTTTACAAATCAATAGTGTTCTTAGATAAAAAGATTAATTTATTATGAATTCTGAAGCATTGTGCACCAGTTTCCCTTCTATTTGAGCAAACTGGTAAGAAAGTATTGCCAGTGAATGGAATTAAAGACTGATGGGAAAATATATGCCAGGAATGTCCTCTGCTGCTAGTGTACAGCACGAAAAAGCTGTGCCAGCCCTTGCAGGTGAGAATGTGGTCCTGAAGCTGTAATAACAAAAGACTGTGGAGTACATGTTACTGCTTGAGAACGTCTACCCTACCAGCATGCACATACTGCTGAAAAATGGAGAGTACCAATAACTCTCCCATGGAAAGCCTGGTCTGAAGCCCCACCAAGGACCATGTGACAAGCTCATGGTCATATTTGATTTAAACCTCTGGTTAGGCCTTGCTAAGTGTAATAAACTTGGGATATTTCTCCTTGAATCAAGGATCCCACGTGTCTTCCAGCGCCATGTTATCCTGGTACATCCTCATCTGCTGCAAGCTTGGTATCTATATGAATTTGCACACCATTCAAAAATGACACAGCATTAGTAAATACCACTTTATGGGAGGACAAGAAGGAAAACTTTCTGAAAGGAGCCCATGTCAGAGCTGGGCACTTCTTGGGAAGTTTGAGAAGTTGGCGCTTGCTATGAAGGCGTGACCTGCTCCTCCTCCTCAGAAACCCTCTCTGCTTTTATTGAAGCAACCCCCAGGCTGCATCCATGAAGGAAACAACTTTTCCCAGGTTTTGAGGCAAGACTGGAGAGAAGTATTCTGCCCAATGGCTTTCACAATCTCTGGAGGTCACCTTTGAGTGGGACAATGGCCACTCTTCCCAGCCATGTCACTAGTAACAGATGTCTTGCTATAAAGTACATATTTATGGGATTTATGTAAAGGGTGATGTTTGTTTACACTGATTGGCACTAATTGGCACTATTTTTTTCTCTCTTTTTTTTTTTTTTAAACAACAAAGCCCACACAAGCACAGAGGAGAATGGAAAAGCGGGCTCCTTAAGGAGGAGGAAAAGCAAGGCATTTTTCCTTTTTTTTTTTTTTTTATTGTACTGCTCATCTATTAGAAGCAGGTATTATGGGCACAACATTGGACAAGTAATCTCATGTACCATAGCATATTTGAACAGTTTAATGGATTTCCCAAAAGGAGAGTAAAAAGAAAGCCAGGTATGTCTTGTATAACAATCCTGTGTCTGAGAAATTTGCTTGAGAATAGACTGCTGGAGTCACTTCTTTCAGCTAACCCACACAGCCCCACTTTGTGAACAAAGCCGCACACCAGTATCACATATCCATTTTCCTTTGGAGATTCCATTTTAATGGTTCTGTAGTAAATACCTTTGTATTTAGAAATTATTCATACCAGATATTCAGTAACTAACTGTCTAATAGAGGTGAAATGCACATAATGTATTCAAATATGCAACCTCAATTAACCTTTTGCCTCAGTTTGTGGACAAACCTATCTATAAAAAGTGAGCTCCCCCAAGATCAAAAGTCAGTTTTACAACTTCACATTGTTTATGGTTAGTTCCCTATATAAAAGAATATAACATGAGGTGATCTTCATGAGCTGCAATTCAAATTTAACTCATTGTTATTCTTGATCTTCATTTTCTTAATATAAAAGCTACTGTAAAACATCATATGAGAAAGCACTGATTTTTTAACTTTTTTTTAACCATGATAGTTTATTTAAAATGTGGTAACTAGATTTCATTTATCTCAGAAAATACTGGAAAAATGTAAGAGAGAAAACATAAAGATATAAAAATATTTAGACTGGAGACAGTGCCTGTTTTGCTTTGGATGTGGGCAAGTACAGCACACAGTTCAGAAAAGAACTTACAATTAACATATGTTCAACTATATTTGTACACTGCAATATAAAACAACCTGGAATTACAGTTGATTAAGTATCCTTAGTCTTCCCCAAAATTTTATATGTATATTATTAAAGTGCTGTGCTCAAGAGCACAACTTTTTTTCCTCTCAACTCTTTCACAGAAACATAATTAGGGTATTGCATTCTCCCCAAGATGCTTTGTGAAAGCAAATGTCAGGGATTACGACTCAGCAAGATGATTACAAACATTCTGCATAAAAGCATGGGAAACCAACATCAGAGGTACATTTCACCAGTTCATGTTCCTCCTACAGATTACACTTTTGATATGTGTTCTGTTGGGAAAAATGAGTAGATGGCAGTATCTTTTTTTTCCTCCACGATTACTGTAGAGCTAATATCAACAGACCAAAACAAATGTTCAAACAAATGCTTTTCTTTTCATAAAGTTCCAGATTCTGAGTCCCAAATACATACTTTATAAAACCTCACTCCATTCAACATTGAGCCCAAACGCTTGCCTAGCTAACTAGTAGTACATGAATTGCAGCAACAGGACATATACACACATTGTAGAGTGAATTAAACCATCTCTTTTGAAAAAGTTTACTTTTTAGATCAATATTGTACCCAGTTCCATATTAAGACCAGAGATAAACAGAATAGAACAAGATATTTTCTTTATAAAAAAAGAAACAAAAAAACCTACAAAACATATCCCAAACCCACAAAACAACACCAGCACCACCCCAAATGTGATGAGCATGAATAGAATTTTTCCCCTTGCTTCCTTAAGAACACTGATTTAAATAACCAGACTATATTAGAGATATTCCAGTTTGACAATTCACTTGTTAGCAGGAATTAATATTTATCAATTGTTTTAATCATCTTTGATGGATTTGGACCTACCGTTTTAAGCACTGATCCATGGGAATTGCTGGTTTTGAAGGTCCACTTTTTGAAGTAAAGTAGCTTGATGGAGAAAAACAATTCAGGACTGCCCCAGTAGCTTCAACCTGCTGTGGATAGTTTTCTTCCTTGGAATCTTTAGATAAAAGTCAGAACACAACCTGATTTATTAATGTAGCAAAGTCATTACAATTCAGAGCTAAAAATGTTATTGGACTTCCCTCCAGCTAGTGCTGCTTAAGGAAGCCTTTAAAAAGCAATTTAATTACACTCCACAAAGTCAAATTTCCCCCCCAGATAATTGGTTTTCATTGTACGCATAAAACGCTGCAATGAAGCCAATAAGTCAAAATACATCTTTTTTTAGATTTATATTTATTACTGAAAGACTGACCTGCTTTAGACAGAATTGTATTGTCTATGTTTTTCTACTGTTAACCTGAAATCTTTCTGTTCATAGTATAAGCACACACTATAGTAGCATTCACCAATGTACTATGACATCAGAATATAATCAAGAATTCTTCTGGCCTCTTACATTTATAGACAAATAACTTTATACTGTCATCTGTCATAGATTAAATTTTCATATATAAACTTACTGAACAAGAGTTAAAATATTCACACTGTTTAGAGAGCTTGAAACAGTCGGAATGTACTTGCCTGGCTTCAGTCATTATCAGTATATTTTAAAACTGCTATACTAAAACAAATACTAAAACCTGTTATTGTGTGTATATATATAAAATACAATAATATATATTACCAATGGGTATATTTATATTCCAAGAGCCTGGGAACAACAGTGCTCTTTAGAACATCTTGAAACATCAAACTTGTAAAGCTTGCACACTAATTACAGCACAACAACAAAAAAAAGAAATCCAAAAGCTATCAAAGTCATAAATGCAAAAATAGGCATGAAATTTTTCCATAATTAAAAAACTTCACAAAAACCTCACAATCAATCAAGCCTTAATATTGCTTACAGCAGATACATATGACTAAAAGAAAAATCTTGCATCTAAAGAAACCAAATGGAATAAAAATACTTACCAGATATCTTATCTTGTTTTGAATTCATGTATCTTTTTTCTTTTTTCTTTTTTTTTTCTTAGTAAAATCAAGGAGATTCAAATTTAAAAGCTGTATTAGTTACTGTCCTCCTGCTCCTGCAGCTCTTCAGTTTTAGGTACAGAGGAGCTTGGCTGGTATTGTTTTGAGATAAAGAGAATGGCCTGTGTGAGCCAAGATATTCTGCACTGTCTGATGATCTCTGCAGTGCTCTTAAACTCCTCCACCGAGACAGGTATTTTTTTGCTGTCTGTTGTCCAAACAGGTTCATCAGAGCTCTTACACCCACCTTCATTTTTCAGTATTAAAGGCCCTATATGCTGAGAGGAGAGAGGTTTTTTCTCTCAGTATTTATTTGCTTTTGGATTGGAGGAAGAGGCTCAGAGATTTTCAATTTGAGATCAAAGACAAGTGCATGCAATGGGACGAAACATAGTTTTCTCAATTGTGCTCAGAATAGTAGTCCCTGAGTTCCCACATTCAGCCCTCCCAACTCTATAAGCTTCACGGGGTAAAAAATTTGGATAGTTATATATATACACAAACACAGACACACACAGACACACAGACACACACACATTTTAAATATATTAGTTTTCCCCCTCGTAGCACTGCAGTCTCTCTATTGTCAAATAATAACTGTATCTGAAAAGAAAGCACTTAATAAGGCTAAGGTCAGACTGCTTAGACTTGGCATTTGCTGCGATAACAAATCAGAGATGATAGCATCGTACAGATTTATGAATTTTTTGCCCCCGCAGTCACAAACATCAGACGTTTACTTTATAAAGAAAGCTTTTAGATTCTTCCTGCAGTTTCCATAGTGATTTCATTTTTTCCCTTTTATCACAGATTGGCTGAAGTACTGCTACCCTTTGTGCTTTAAAAGGCTTGTGCTACCAACTGTCGATATAAAAGCACTGTAGCTAAAGCACACATGCAACACAAACTGTCAAAAAGAATTGAAATAGATAAATACTGGCTAAAAAAGGTTTCAGTATTTTCTCTGCTTGTCCTGAAGAGTACAGTAGAACAGCATTTCATCTGAATAAATGTAATTAACTTGAGCCAACCATACTACTGTTCTGCTTCCCATAACTTATGATACTTCTATATTAAAGCAGTTGTCACACACAAAAAATAATCTCTTCACAAAAAGCTGTAATACAGCCTACATCACACAAAATGCCTATGTTTGTTAGATATAAATGAAAGCATTTTTATTAGTTTTTGGAATCTTCTAAAGACGTTGCTTATGCCAATTATATTCTTCCTCTTTCTAAGAAGTTTATCTATTTAGAGAGCATGATGGTTTAAGGAACAATTACACTGTTTCTGGCAAAGCAAACAATGCTTTCTCTTGCTAGAAAGATAACCACCTTTCAAAGTAAGCCTAAAGGATTAGTTTCTGTTTAACCCCTTGCTAAACAAATGAGACCATCATCTTCTCAACAAAACAGAACTCAGCTAAGTAAACACCTCTATTCAGTTATCATGCCTTTAAAAATGTAGTCTTTAGATTGGAGAATGCAAGCACAGTATTTCCCTACCCCTTTTTCAACCAGTTTAATAGGAACCGGGTGTGTGGTTTAACCCTAGCCATTTGCTTCACTCTCATGAGATTTTCTATATCGTGAGTCAGAAACAGTCTAACTTATTCAAAATACTGAATTCCTATCATGTAGAGATAAATATATTAAAAAACTCTTTGAGCTGGAGATTTTCCAGGTGACTATAAAAATCATGAGTTTCCTTACTTTCATACCAAATTGGCAAAGTTAATGCAAAACTTATAGGGACAAATATCTTAAAAACCTACAGAATACAGTAGAGTTTAGCAGATATTTTAATTTAGAGGGGAAAAAATGGGAGAAAAATCAAGCAACTTACTTTTGGATGTATTTATGGCAATTACTCATTTATTTCCCAACAGATTATGTACAGAAAACTATTTTATTTTCCTCTATTTATATGGGGAATTATACAACTGACTTTTGTTGCTGGGATATTAAAATCCACCATTAGGCATTTGCATCCACTAAACAGGCACTAACTGTGAGCATAAAGTATGTTAATACTTTCAATAAAGTTTATTGGAAGAAAGAGTTTGCAGCATGGTGGAAGTGGAGCACTAAATGTAAATTGATTACCAACAGAAATTTAAACTAAAAAGCTGACAGTTACTAAGATTATGTGGATTACTGACATACTGCACAAGTGGTCCCGGTCAAAATTGATACGGACAGATGCAGTAGTTTTTGGAAAGATGCAGAGACAGCTGTTGCTGCCCTGAGACAAGAAGATGGGCTAGCTGAGCTCCCAAAGGTCCTGTTACCCCTTGGCAAGCAGCCACCAAACTGTCACTTGTAGCAAACCCACAAGAACCTGAACCGATGCTTCATACTTATTTTCCATCAGAACCATCTCAAGGGCCATCTAATGGGTGAATTAGGCACTGTGTTCAAGTAATCAACATTATATGACTTACGATTAGAAATACTGTCTTGGTGCAGATTTTTCATGCATTGAGAAAAAAATAACACATTCTAAACATTAGTGACTTGAACCCTGACTTTCCAATAGGAGTACGACTTTTCACACTCCCTTTAAACACTGTAGTTATTTTAAAAACCTGCATGCACACATACCTCAACACAAACCTTGAATCATCTAGAAGAATTTCTGTGTAACAAAGGGGAAATGCTGTTCCTTAAAAATAACTCATCAATAAAAAAAATATAATTTTTTTTTTTCCTTTTTGGAGGAGTAAGACTGAGAAATCTATCTTTTGCAAAACAAAAATCATTGAAGTCAAGTTTCATCCTAGCTAGAACACTCAATCATGTTCTCACACTACTTTATTTTCAAACTTTATATATATAAGATGTTCAAATGGTTCCTGCAAGATTCACAAGGCAACTGACTTTACGGGGATTGTATAAAACTATTGAATTTATCCACAGTCTTTCCCTGAGCCAAGGAACCCTTATGAAATTATTTTTTTAGAAGTAAGACACAAACTAAGTATTTTTTTAAAACTGTTTGGGACTAAACAGGGCATTTGAAATTAAGAGTTGACTAACAGTTTACATAAAAAAAAGAATTTCATGGTTCTTTGCACACGGCTCTGGATATTCTCCTTTGAGAAAACTCTTAAACACAGCAGGAATGTGCTACCTAAGTAAGTAAATATTTGTTGCTGTACACTTTCAGTTAAATCTCTTTTAATATAAATGATTCTTCATCATGCAGCTCACAGGCATCCTGGACATTCACTCATTCTCTTCATCAAACAAGAAGAATAAGTCAAGCTCAGAGTGTGACGATTCTTCCTCCCATCACACACCTCAGGTAGACATCATGCAGACATTATTTGTCTTTTAGCTCAGGCAGTAGATGCCAATACTTTTAGATCTCACATTTATTTATTAAAATACACTGGGAAAAAAAAATCTAAAGGGAATTCTTCCTCAACTGTTCTTCATCAATGAGATCCTTTTTCTCATCCTCCAGATCAGAGTGGCAAGGGGCTGGGGAGCAGACTAGGTGGCCAAAGAAACAGACTATGTAATTACTAGTTTCCACGTATCAGCGTGCAAACTACCCCCCAAAAGAAATAAAAATTATTTTTCCTGGACACATAGGGAGGGATCATATTATCCCATAAAAGATAAAAGAAACATCCCTTGTTTCACTTACGTATATTTTCTCAATTTTTTCTTCTGGGGAAAACAACTTGCTACTTTCTCTAATTTTCCAAGACTATCCTCCACACAAAGTGTGTTTAATTGAAGACTGAAAATCTGCAACCTACCATGATACAAGAACTATAAAATGTTTTAAAATGTACAGTCCTAGTTCAATCAATCAAAAACTGCAGTCTTAAATCATAGAATATCTCAAGTTGGAAGGGACCCATGAGGATCATTGAGTCCAACTCACTGCTCCTCAAAGGACTACCTATAACTAAATCAGATGACTAAGAGCTTCATCAAGATGTTCCTTCAACTCTGACAGGTTTGGTGCTGTGACAACTTCCCAGGGAAGCCTATTTCCGTGATCAAACACCTTCTTGGTGAAGAACCTTTTCCTAATGCCCAATCTGAACTTCCCCTGATGCATCTTCATTCCATTTTCTCATGTCTAAATGGGCTCCTGATTTATTTACCCACCAGTTTTGGAATCCAGTAGGGTATTTTCTACTCACCAGCATCAAAGCCAGTAGCATTATGAATTCCCTGTTTAAGGTATCCATCATTTCTTGATAAAGAACAACCAAAGCTTTCCAATGAGATCTTAAATATATATTTGGAAAGAAAAATAAAGCATGCTTTTAGACAATCTTTAAGATCACAAAGTTGTTTCTCTTGTACATTAAGTGAAGTCTAAGAAGTCATTTGCTTCCTCCGAAGAAAATAAATTACCAAAGTACAGGAGGTGCAGCATGAAGTGTCAGACTAATAATTCAGAGCTAGTTTGAAGCTCCTAGATTTAAACACTCACTTTATTTGGGTCAGTGTCAGAGAATATGGAAGTCCTTCACCGCTTTGTTTTCAGTGACATCTCAACTTGCTAAAATACATGGATATAAAACTGTTTGCTGAAAACCCTCCTTAATGAATGTAAGCATCAGATGCATCTAGAAGAGTGCCAGCTCAGAATCAAGGACACAACTAACTGCCTATGCCAGTTCAGGAGAAAATTTGCACACAGATTTCTCCCTTCAAATAGATGGAGAGACAGAACTGTGCTACACAGAAAATCCTCAAACGTTTTATTTTTCATTTTAAAAAGACTACTTTCAGACATTGCAAAGTTTTGCTAGAAGACAACTAACCTTAATTCCATTACTGTTGTACCTAACTGCACCAAGGTACAAGGGCACCTTCTTATTGTTGGAAATCAACAACTAATTACCAAGAGATAAATCCTTTTTAAACCATGTCTCTTTGAACATTACACGAGCATGTGCTTATGCATGACTACTTCTGTACTTGCATCTACAACAGCTGTGAATGCAACTATCTGAAGTTACCACAATGCATGCATTAAAAACAATGACCACTACCACCAATTTTGGCACAAGTATCCACACATCAAATTCTTGACTTAAAAACGTCTGAGCATTTTCTAAAAGGGCATGCAGAAACATGATTCTTTGGTCCTCTGCCCTTTTTCATGCCTGAGAAGAGTGTTAGAAGGATTAAGATGAAGGTTGCTGTGGTGGGTTTTATTTTATTATTTTCTATATATGGTTGTGTATTTACACAGGCAAGGTCAAAAATGCTCCTAACAATGAAAGCAGACAATAAAACAAGATTTGTGATGATTCTTAGCTCCTGGGAGAATTCCAGAACATTGACATGAACCCCAAGATTGTTCTATGTCTTACAGAGATGATTTTTAACACTACCAAAGAAGCTTATATTGTAGCAGATGACAGAATGACACTTTCAAACACATTTTCATCTTGGACCTTTAGACAACCTTTAGATTGGAAGAATTCATGGGATGAACTTTCTCAGAATCCCCGATTGAAGTAAGGTTAATTTTAATTAGATATCTAAATAGCAAGAAGTGGCCTTAAGAAAAAGTACAAGAACAGTATTTAGAGAAAAAGGAAAATCATATTCAAAACACACACACACGAACATGGCTAACTTTACAATATATGCATATAAAGTATCTGCAGAAAGATCCTCCTAAAGTCCTCTAAACTCTGCAGAACACATATTGTTCCTTGGTTTTATGCTCCATATTTTAATTTTATTGATAGAGTTTTCCAGTAATACCTCCGATTTTTAAAAAACTGTGATCGCTTTGCAGCAGGTTTGAAACAAAAAAAAACCAAAGAAATGCAATGCTTATCTGGAATGCTGAGAAATGGATTAAATATGATCTAACATGATGAGGGGCAAAGCCAGGCACCCCAAAACCCCAACATTTTACTTTTTGCACTCCCAACCTAAAAACAAATAGAATCCATTTCAACTGTGTAATTTATTCTTACTTATGAAATGTTGAAAGAATGCCACATGAGTCTAATTTTAAATGATGTTCTTTCTTTATGCTGGAGTCTGAAGAAAATAATTTAAGAAAATATCTGCAGAAAAACATTTTACATATGGTAATAAAATAACAACCATATATTCTTTGGATGAGGAAGACCTGTACAACATTTGCATTTCAAAGACTATGTCATTGAAGAAAACTCTGATAATGTGCACAGCTCTATGAGTTTTATGCAAGTACAAGTTATTTTTTTATTAAGACAAGTCCGAAGTATTTTCAAGAGTTATTTTGTTAAATCCCTTATTAAATTCAGGAGAGGCTTCGTGAAAATCTAAAGTAGTCAATACTGAACCTTAGTGCATAAAGCTGTGAATTAAGATCCAAACTTCATCATTTTAGAAAACAATTGATCTCTTAAAATAATACTTAGCATTTATTACCTACAATAATCAAGCTTCAACATGACTGGGAGGGAGGCAAGTAAAACCTCATTTTACAGACAAGAACATTTAGAGCAGACAGAGGGTTATGTACATTGTCACTGATTAGAAAAAAAAGTCTCTGATCCATAGTTGGAATTCTTTGAGCAAATTGTGAGCACATATCCACACTGTCAAGTTCCTCCTTCAACAACTTACACAGTTTGTATTAAACTGGAACAAGGAAAAGTTAGACAAATACAGAAATGTGAACATATTCTCAAAACAAAAAAACACTCCAGACAAACAATATTAGAAACAGTCAACAGCATGCCTGTCTTATTTCCACTTCCTCAGAGTTAAAAGAAATACAGAGGTGGAAGGGAAATGAAGAGACATATGTAAGTATTGATAATCATAAAAATGCTGAATCCTGTCTAGATCCATTCAAGGACTTGAGGATAATTTTTATTATTAGAGTTCTGTGATTACCTATGGGTCAGGGAGAGCAGAGAAGTGCCCATGGAGGCGATGTTGGATTCTACTGAGTAGAAAAATATCCCTCAGGGAACTAGTTTGCTCTTTTCTGAAGCAAAGCAGAAAGCACTTGGTGTTCTCTTGGACAGAAAGAACGATCTATTTGTGGTGTTTGCTCACATCTGAAAGAGTGACTTGATTACTAAGTCTTTCCAAAGTCAGCTGTATGAAGAGCTGTTCCTGTTGTTAACTTCATGGGGATGTACCCTGTCTAGCACACATGCTGCTGCAGAAGTGATGGGCAGGTGAATGTGTCATTTTCAATGACAGATGGCCTCTGAGATGAAGGATCTGAAACACACTCCATTGTCGCAATTTATATAACACACCCACAGTGGTGCTGTGCAGGAAAGAAAAGATTTAAATGTTAGTATGACAACTCTGTTTGAATTCTTTTATGTACAACCAGATCTCCCCTTGCATGCAAAGCTAAACATAGTAATATTATCTTAATTCTTCAATGTGTTTTGGAGGCATCATTGTGTAAAAGAATTGCAAGAATCAGTGTTTAAGAAAACACGGACAATCACCTATAACTCTACCTACAGTCACCCCAATCTTCCAAAGCAGCCTTATACTCAGCGGGGCAAAACAGGACTACAGAATCGGAAACAAACAAACAAAAAACCTGATAAGGTATTTCAGGTCTTACGTGTCCAAGACTGTGTATCCAAATATCCCAAACAGTGCCTTAAAAATTGATATTGCAGTACCTAAGCAATGCAGAGACCTGAAAAAGTCTTGGGTCTTCTTAAAATGAGAGAGTCTCAACCTGCAAAGAATCTGGAGACATTCTGTTGGTCTTCTCATCTGAAGTAAAGTGGTATTTCTTTCAATGTATTCACACATACTTAGGATTTAGGATCATGTAAGGAGGAGTCTGGGTTTTTTCTAAGGAAAATTGGATCTTCTAATAATCTACAACACTTTCTTCTCCTAAAGATATGGACTTATTTATGGCCACATCCATTAAATATGTCAGGCAAAGTAAAGAGATGAAATGGCAAAGTTTTGCATGGGCTAATAATGTCCAAAGCAGAAACAGGGATTTCCTTACTGATTTTGATTAAACTAAATCACAGAAGGCAAGCCTCATGCTAAAATATACTTGTAACCTCCTCAGGCCTGCTGTCACTGCCTCTCTTGCCTCTCTCTTACACTTGTCAGGAGAGCAAAATAACCACATAAGTGAATGTATAAAGGCCACACTGAACCAGGAGAACTTGAAAGTTTACAATTCCAGCATGCTAAAATGCAAATTAACATAATTTAAGACCAAGATAATTTTACTTTTCTCATATACTTTTTTGTTTGTTTGTTTGTTTGTTTGTTTGGGTTGAGGGTTTTTTTTCTTATATGACACCTGCTCCATTTCCTCATTTGGTGGAAGGATTATCAAAAAAGGCAGCAGTGTACTGAGAACATAATCAAAGCCTTGAGGGAATTTGAAGTAACTGGCCTGCCCAGGCACCATGCATACAGCTTGTAAAATAAACACCAAGCAATTTGCTGATTTCAGGAGATAGAGAGTTCTTTCATAGCTACAGAGAGATTGCTCCCTTAATTTGGTTAATACAGAGTAACAGCAAGCAACACTGACCACCTGAAGGAGTGAAGGAATAGCATGACACACAGTAGAGTCCCTGTCTAGGTCATACTAAGACAGGGCTCCCTTAATACAAGGAAGATTTCTTCCAGCCTAGACTTTGTCATATTTCGAGGCTGGGATTTGAAACATGGTTCAAGCATAGCCCAAATCTGATAGAAGCTGACTCTCAAACTGTTGCTCATGCCTCTAAACCAGCAACGATTCAAAATCTTCCCTCAACATTATTTGAAGAAAGTCTAATGAGATTACCACACTTCTGTGCTGATACTTGTGTATTCTGAAGAAGATTAATGTCTCAGCTTTATATTACATTTGCATTCTATGTACTCATTCCATGGAAATAATACATTAAATAGTTAGCATATAATTTGGGTGCATATCAGCAAAGCATGCATCCTACTCTTAATATCAGTTTCCCACATTAACATTATTGCTAGATACTCGAAACATTATCTACATAAGTGAAATATTCTCAGTAGCCTTAAAATGAGTAGCCTTAAAAAAAAATAACGGATCTACATCGCATCTTCAAGTTGCTTTTCAAAGTCTAGTTTCTATTATTATAATCAGTTTCCCAACTAAACTACATTTGTCATTATGAAAACAAATCTAGTCATACACACATTTTTGTCTCCTTGTGACAGACATTGCTTGAGAAAGGAACAACTAGTTTCAACCTCCAGTAAACAGCTGGTATCCTCAGATAAGAAAATCTCTGCACATGGCCAAGCTTCCAATATTGTGAAAAATGATACAGTAGAAAGAAAAAGACAACAGAAGCCCCAAGTGCTTACATGAGACAACATAATTTATAACCAATATTCATAACATAACTTAATTATCGCTTTTGTTTTTGTATTCTGTCACTAAACTGCAACCACAGCTTCCTTTGGCATCCTTGGGTTTGTTCCTGGGAAAATAAAAGACATCAGAACAGGAAATATCTGACTTTTAGTATGAGAAGATCAGAGGAGAATGACTGAAGGATAAACTTATGCAATAATTAAGCTTTGATATGTGACAGTTCACCCTTCATGACTCAGTCATAAGATCTGCATGTTCTGAAAAGTCAGAGCCAAGCTCAATCCCACTAACAATTTAGCAAGTATCTTAGGGTAGAACTATAGTGTCTGATTGTCATTTTAGCATAAATACTGTAAGAATAATTCAAATATGTTTCTCTTCTTAGAAATCTTATCACTGTATTTAATGGTTTTATTTAAAGACATGCCTTTTATAAAACAATGACTCAGATATCAAATTGGGCAAATATCCTAAACAAAGGCAAATAAATAATATAACTTGAATAGAGGTAATTGTTGTTCAAAGTCATATTCTGGCTGATTCATAGGGATGGCATATAAAAGGCCAAACAACCAGCTTGCAGTGACCACACACACACTGCTTTCAAAATAAATTAATGAGAAAAATATCACTTAGTGATGAAAGAGTAGAAAGTTAGGAAATTCTTCATGAATAAAACCTCTTTCCCCTTTTGGTATGGGAAAGACAGACACAGGAGATGTTAAATGAACTTCTTTAAAAAAAAAGTACTTTCCCTATCTTCTGCAAATGTAAAAGAAAAACCGAAGAACGTTCTACATATACTTAACCTAGACTAGGCCTAAATAAGGGACAGAGTACTATAATCTCCTTATTGGCTCTCTCTTTACTCCAGGATGCTAGTTAAAAAGAAATCACCAAAGAAGCTGTTGTCCCTTCTATGCAGTGCACCATACTCTTGGCAGGCTAGTCAGGAACAAAAAAGCATGCATGGTCCTCCTTCAATTAAGCACTCAGGGCAGACAAAGTGGCCTTCAGCTTCCATAATTAAAGAAGAAAAAGGCAGTTGGCTCACAGGCCATAAACTCTTGCTGAAAGAGCATCTAAGATATGAAAGGAGCAGGAAGAACTAAAGATCCAGATAACAAAGCTTCTAAGTAGAAAGAAAAAGGAACAAAAAAAGGGGAACAAAGAAAAATCATGCATATAGAGAATTACCAAGAAGGGCATTTTTAAACTCTTTTTTGTTGTTGTTGTTTTTGTTTTTTAACTCCTTGATCCTTTCCATCAAATTCATTTTATTCTGATTTTTAAGTAAGCATAATCACTTCCCAGGGATTGTAAATTATTTTCTGGTTTAAAGCAAAAATTTAAGCTTCTGAATTATTCCCACCAACAATAATGAATTGCACCTCTAATATTTTAAGTCGATGACACCCAGCCATAATTCCAAACATATTTTGTTTATATTGTGTCTCATGTCATTCTGTAGGCACTTGTTTATTGTTATCTATTGAAACATGATGAAAGATGCCAATTCATACTAGTGGGTTGCAAAACACATTTTCTATACTTTTGAGGAAAATGTCATTATAGTCAGGGCTTCCTTGTGGAATAGAAACAGGGATCTGAGACTTCATGAGTCTGATTATTGATAAATTTCTTACCACTAGAACTGTCCAGGAACACCCACACATATAAGACAGTAGGAGGTGAAAGTAGGTCACTACTACTTCTAATTCCAAAGAAAAAAAAACCACCAAATCACAATCTCCTTTTTTTTGGATTACTCATGAAATAAGGTGTTGATTTCACATACTGTAAATCCTCAAAGGACCAGATGTTGTACTGACTGCATGAAAAAATGACAAGAATTCTCTAAACATATTTTAAGGGGCCATGAGGAAATGGAAAGAAGGAGAAAGATATTAAAGTCATATGAATTCATAATTGTCCTTTACCTATGCAGTAAGCAGAGATGTTTAAACAGAAGCTGCCTTTACAGACTCCCTACGATGACGCACCAGTAGACTTATTCGGTCCAATGCTTCCTCTGGAAAACACCTAAAGCTCACTGCTGCTGTCATCCTGCACAAAGATTCAAAAGATTTTATCAGACCAAAAAGCCAGCACAAAGAATTTTATCCTGATCCAACCAGAAGCATCTGCTCACACTGCCTGCCAGTCTGTTCTGCAGACTAGTAAAAATGTACAGATGAAGAGACAGACTTAATTTCAAATGCATTAAATCATAGCCAGACTGCTATTTGGCATAATGAGAAAGACCTTCCCCACTCCTTTTCTGTTTATGTATAAAAATGCATTTGTATTGCCTGTCATTATTCGGTCTGTCTGACCTTGAGTGTTGTGGGTTTTTTGTTTTGTTTTTTTTTTCCTTTTTAATGTGTATGTTGAATAAAAAAAATACTGCAGTGTGACACATGCAAAGGCTTGTATAGTTCTCTAGTCTGGTAAAACAGTACATCACTGTTGTGCTGTCCATGATGGGGTGAATTGCTGTTTTAGCCTGTTCCTTTTCAATATACATAAAAAGAACTGATTCATTTCTTTCAGTTAGTGACACTTATACATCCTTCTCATAAGCATTTTAACATGTGCTCCCCATAGTATTCCATTTCTCGAAGGTATTATGTGGCTGCTGTGGCACTGCAGTTGGAACTCTGAGCAAAGCTTCTTTCAAAACATTAGCTTTCTGAGAAAGAGAAGCACATCACCTGGGAAGGCCAACTTCTGCCTGATATCTAACACCAGCCAATGCTACAGAAGTCCTTATACTGAGATGAACACAACGTATGCACAACAAAGTTGAAACCAAAATGATAATAAATGCCTACAAGGACATTTGGTTAGCATTCCTTGATGTATAATGATATTTATGAACAACCACAGTTCCAGAAACCTCTCGTGCAGGCGAAAAGTTGCACTTCGTGAATTAGAAAGGTCCCCACAGAGAAGAACGTGTGTGTATGCACACACTCACACACAAGCCATAACCAGGACTCTATACATAGATCTATATTATACAGAGATATACACACACATACAACCCTAATGTTACAGCTCCTCAGCATACTCACAGCCAACTAAAGTGCCATGCAGCATCAATTTGTGGTGACCTGCCCATGTTTTCAGAGATCTCCTCTTCTGAAACAGAAAAATACTTTAAGAATTCTAAACCAAACCACCCAAAGCAAAAGAAGCAAAGTTTTGTTTACCATGAAACCAACACAGACAGCTATGAGTAACTCAGTTTACAAGAGAGGTGAAAACAAACACCAGTTGCCAAAGACATGCAGAACTGATGTGGGGTGAAAAACAAGAATCAGTGCAAGGGAATGCTGTAAGTTTCTGTCTGGAGTACTGAGTCTTCTGAAGTACTGAGGTTCCTTCTTTCTTACTCAGAGTGTGTGTGGTGGTGGATCAGGCAAAGCTGGCTCTGAAAAGAATTTCTAAACTATATTATATTACCTGCAAAATCTATTGGGCAGAAAGTAGTCTGATTTGCGTTTATAATCCCTGGAGATATGCATCTGAATTCAAGCCAAAGGTTATTCCCCTGGTTTTAAAGTCTTCTGTTGCTATATCTAAAAGGAGAAAGTTCTGACAACTGAAATTTAGATCTTTGAGAAAAGATTCACTTAGAGACAGTGAAAAAATGTCTCTGAATACAACACCACAGGGGTCCTCCTCACAGACTGAAAGACGCCCAAATAACAGTTCTAGACCTGTTCTTTTCTAATATTTTTTTTCTGCTTTCTTGCTTTAAAAAGAGAAAATCATCACCTTTAACTCATTTTTAGGAAATAAAATGGATCACCTTATTAATATTGAGAAGAAACAAAAGTTACCAGTCCACATGATGAACTACAGCGACAAAGAGAGTCCTGAGGGCACACTTTTTCGCAACTGGATCTTCAATTAGCCAATCTTCATTGAACATCTGGAATTATGTTGGTTTAATATATCCTCTTCTATGACTGATATTAATGATGTTACATCACAGTTTACTTGCTGTTCTTTTTCCAATGGAAACAAAGGAGAAAACCACTTTTTTCTCTTTTCTTTCTTCCATTGCTTAACAAAAATCAGCAGATGCAGGTCTCCTGGTCTCCTCCTCATTGATTAGCTACTGTTGGCATTCACATCCATGAGCAAAGGAAGCAAGGTTTCTCAATTATTCACTTTTCCTCTGTTAAACAACACAGTTTCCCAACTCCTACAGAAAACAGATGACAAAAGAAAGGTGAAATATTTAGGCTGTTTATTGCAGTTCACTAAGATTAAGACAGGAAGGGAAAATTTACAATTACAGGGAGCAGCAAAAGTGTCAAATACTGGATGGTAGGTTATTTTTTGAAATCTATCCAGAATTTCCAGAGTTATAATAAGTATATTACAAGAGTTGAGAATGTTAAAGCATTCTTAAAGCTGACTTTTCTCCAGCTCAGTTTCCTTTCACCTCTGTTTTCTAGCATTCCACACAAGACATCACCTCCTCCCTTTCCCCTGACAACATTGGTCACTAAGATCAGAATTGTCATCAAATCTGCAATGTTCAGACCCATGTTTGCTCTTCTGATGATATGAAATCTCACTGTATAGGTTGCAGAAGTGACCAATAAGAGTTAAATGCTATTTGGGAGAATTTCCCACTGGTGCTGATTCCATGCATCCTGGTTCAGTTCTCTCACCATTTCTCAGCAGGGAAGGAAGAGACAGTCATTAAACTCTATTTACATCAATACACTCCTCTGCAGAGATAGGTTATGTCAGAGCCCTGAGTGAGGCAGAGAGGCATCCTGCAGCCTTTCCCCCAACTCGTCCTGGGCTTTAGCTACCTGTGCTTAAGGTTAGCTCCAGTAACACCACTGGATTGGCTTCTGGGAAAAGAGCTGCAAGAAACCTGCCTCTGCCCTCAGCTCAGGAGCTGTATTTAACCTCCAGCCCTTGGCCTGTTCCTATGCTATGCTTTAGGTATGTCTGGGCCTTGCTGATCTTCACCCACTGGTCCTGGCTTGACCTCATTTCCATCAGCCCGGGTCTTGCAAAGAGGTTCCTGGCCCGAATGAGGAATGCTTCCCATGAGAAGAAGTTACAACAAGCAGAGACGCAGCAGCAGAGGGCAGCACACTCAACGCTGAGGACAAATCTTCAGTCCTCAAAGTGCAAAAAAACACTGAGAGGAACTTTAGAAAGCCCTGCTACGTGATCTCGTTGTCGAGCTTCCACTAGCCAGCACAACTCATGAGCAGAACTACACAGAATGTAGTTGAACTCTGTGACAGTTTTAATTTATAAACTTCAGTTCTATAATTTCTATTCAGTACGTAGACAAATAATAATTGTAGGTGATTACAAAAGTACTTACATGGGGGGGTAATGATATGTGAGCTCTGCATGATGGAAGGGAGGAAGATAAGGCTGAGATGCAGACCTGAGTGAAGCACAGGGTATCAAATAACTTAGCTGCTTATTTCCTTGATTTTTGTTTTTGCATTGGAGGGATACACAGTCTGGCACATTTCACTCACGCTTGATGACATTTTCTGGATGTGTTGTTTTATATTTACATTTCAAAAAATATACACAGTTAAAATTAAGATTACATCAATATAATCCACAATCAAGACTCAGGAAATGAAAACCTACTTCTACTAATTGAACTTAGCCAAGCTGTACATCTGATCCTTTAATCATTGCTATTAGTACTGTTTAGCTGTTGACAGTGTACAGAAAGCAATGTATACCTTGCAAAAAGGAAATTTCTTCCATGCAGAGCAAAACAAATGGTAATATAATAAGCATTAGAAATCTACTAGAAAAAAAATCTATTTGTGTAAAGAATCTGAGCTAGTGTTACCCTGAGAACAGTCACTTTTCCATTTCCTGACTTGAGTTTCACAAAAATGTACTTTTATTAGAAAAATTAAACCAAAAGTTATGAGCTCTTCCAAGACACAGACAAGTACCATCACAGAAGAGATGGCTAATCTCCAGCTTCTGTCTCAAACAACATTCAAACCCAGATAGTTCCCCAGTTTTTCTAATTAATTAAGATGGTGGTTGCAACCAGAGAGGCAACATCTGCCTCATCATACCTTTATAAAATGAGAGTCAAAAGTGTTCTTTCCAAAAGAATTTCAAGGAGAAAAGGAGGAGACTTCTGCTCTTGCTTTAGTTTCAGCTTCTACCGTTTTACTAAAAGAAAAAATAAGTGTTTTAAAAACACACTATACTATCAATTTCTGAGCCACCAGAATTTTGCTCATTAGTGACTCACTACAGTACAGCCAATCTGGGGCTGGACAATGACTTAGTAATAGGCAGCATTGAAAGCCAGCCCATCTACCTATTTATATCACATTTATCATAATGGCATACATTTTCCTTAGAACTATAATTTACTGTGAATGATTCCCACTTCCTATACCACATGGCAAAGAAGCATTAGAGGTTACATTTAATTTTTATTGGTTTTTTTAACCCAATTTTTGAGTTAAACAGGTTAACGCAGTCAATACTATCTGCTCTTTTAGCCTGCTCTCATTAATCACTTTCTGAACTGTTAGTTTTGCAGAAATTTAACTTTGGGGTGGAGAGGCTAAACACACTGTTTCCATAGGTATTGTCAATAGAGACTTCTGGTGAAAGGGAGAGACCTCAAGCACACATCCATAAAGAGGGACAGGCTGTGGCATGAACATATGCACCAGAGAAGCCAACATGGGGAAAGAGCTCAGGCACAAAACCTGTGAAAACTTTGTCTTTCCAAGGCTCCAAAGTAAAATTAACCACAAGATGAAATCAGCAGAAGCTCATTAGTACCAGTGGAACTGGTACCAGTGGAACTAATGGCTGTTATTACTTTACAGGGTGTATGAAGAAGAGAAATTGTCTTCTTACACAAGAAATACTGTGTTTATCATGTAGAGAAAAAAGGGAAGTAAATGGTAAAATAGTGGTATTGTAAACAAATTTGTGTTTCTTTTGTAGGTACTGGAAGAAAATAAATTCTGTCATGCTGGGGACTTTTACCAGCTTGTCATTAAACATCAAGAAAGGATATTGTCAGCCTATTCTCTCTCTCTTTCCAACTCCTGTTTGCCAAAAAAAAAAGGAGAACAAAAAAGCAAAGGCACCACTCATACCCTTAAAACTTAATAATAGCCTCCTATACATTCACTGAATGGGGGTTGCTGCTTGTGTTAGTATACACGACTAAGGAGAATCCATAGCTCAATGAAAATAAAATGTAAAAGAAGTTGTTGCAAAGTATAGAGCTAGAACTATTTTAAAAACATAAGAATCCCATGTTCTGCATAAGAAGATACATATTTTTATTTTTTATTATTTTAGTCCCTTCTCTTTCTTAACAATTTTGTTAATTTTTTTAAAAAGTGCTGTTGCTTCAACACTCATGTGGTAGCATGTGGACCATGCAGATATTTAAGGTTATCACAGAGGCAATGAAACAGTCAAGGTGGGATTTTTCAAGCTGAAGTTATAACTACACTTTTACTATATATCAAGAAATCTCATAGGAAACTAATCAGACTTTCAAATGAAGACCAATATTGCCTGTCAACAAAAATAGACTTGGTAAAATTTATAGATGCACAAAACTGCAGAAAACAGAGGATAGAACTAAACTAGAAAACAACCTTCAAAAAATTATTGTTAATTCCATTTAGTTAAACAGTTTTAAATGGTTCTGTGAAATATTATTTCTCTCCATTTAACAACTAGCATTATTGCTGTTTTAAGTCATTGAAGGAAATTTAGTTAACATATGATCCCAACAGAATATACTCACAGCACTGTTTTGTTCTCAGATAACAAGAGAATAAATGGAGCAGGCAGGCTACAGAGCAGACACTATGATTCCTTCGAGTTTATTAAACTTCTACAGTGAAGAACAGCCCTAAAGCACACAGCAGAGCAATCTTACCAAGCATCTCTTCTGAGGTGTGCTATTTCTTTGCAAAACTGTGACCATTCTCTTGGAAGCTCCACACCAGGCTGCTCATGTTGCTGACTGCCCATGGTCAGCTTCTGCTCAGGCAGTAGTTCCTCTGTTAAGGTCCATGTGCTGTAAGATGGGGTGTATTTACAAATGTGGTCACTTACACATGGAATGTCTGGACTGTTGCAAGTGAATCAAAATTCAAATACATGTCATAAGGCCCTGGGAGAGAAGCTTTGGGAACTGCTGCTTGGATCATAAAAAAATGAAAGCAGTAGTCAGGAGGGATGAGGGTGCAATGCAGGTAGTGTGCAGTTCCTTGACTACAAAAGGCAAAGACAGTGAAGGGGGGAAAAGCCCCATGTCTCATTTCCTCAGAAATTTTTTTTTTCCCCTTAAAACATGTCAAAAAATTAAAATATTTATGTTTGCAGCAATTCTGCCATAATAGGCTGTAAAACATGAGATGAAATGAAGTTTTCTCCTCTCCACTTTCCCCTTCAGGAAGACTTATTTGCCTTACCCATATGGGACTGCCATGGTGCAAACCTTGTCTTCCCTGGGAAGGAACACCAAATGCACCAACATTAATACACTTCAAAAGGTGATTTAAAGTACTGAGCAAAAGCACCTCCAAACCACAACCCCTCAAAACCCCACACCATCACTTAGGACATCCTAACACTGGGTTTTTTCATTAGAAAAGAATCCAAAACCCATCTGTCATAGAGGTCTCCATATCTGTCAACCCGGTCTCCAGGCTGCTGCCTAGAAAAAAAAAAAGGAGGCTGCAGAACCTGTCCCTTGCAGTGCTAGGCACAACCATGCTACAAACAGTCAAGGGCAGCTCTTCAGGTGCCTGGGAACAGCCATAACTTGACTTTAAAGGCTGCTGAGATGACAGTAGCAGCGAAAGAGAAGGAAAGTCCTCCCAAAACTTATCTCGCTGACTTTGGAAGTAAAATTGAAACAATCTTCAGATTGTTTCAAAACTGACTCACCCAAAACAGAACGATGCAGTAGGAGTGCAATATGCTAATAGAGCATCCCTTTTATTTGTATGCAGATGCACAGAATTACAGGCATAAAGATGTTGGGAAGTACCTGAAATAATATATTTTCTCCGTATAAAATATTTATGACTAATCTAATCGTACATTAAATGCTTCTTAATAATGGCAAACATTTGAGGCATTATGATTGGTGAATTGCTAGGAAATCTCATGAAACTAAATGCTTAAAATGTAGAAATTACCTTCAAGTCATCTCATTTGAATGACATTATAAAAAATTATGTTCTATTCATTATTTTATATATGGTTTATTATAATAATATGGTTTAGTTTATGTAACAAAAGTATCCAATTGGATCTTTCTTAAATAGATACAAGTTTATCAGTTAACATATCCTGGGTAAACTATTCCAGCTAATGCAGTTATTGCTGTTAATGCCATGTTTTAATTCTTTCCAGTTGCTAGAGAAGTTATTTATACGCACAGCATGGAAGGTTATACTCATGCTTCTTTGACTGCACATGAAGATAAAGGACATTCAAGTGAAGAGAGAGAGAGTAGAAAATTAACAATTTTAAATCTCAAATCAACCCACATTTTCAGTAAAAGAAAAGACAAATAGATGGACATACCATGATAAATAAAATATGTGCTTTGGCAGCTCCTGGATTTAGTAGACAAATTGATTTATATCTTTCAAGTAAGAGACAACAAGGAATACTTGGTTTTTGAAAACTGGCACACTACTTAGAAACCAGAATGTTTTCATTGAATTATGATAATTGTCTATTAACATTCTAATGCATGCTAAAACATTAGAAGCTCTTCCTTGCCTTTCTTCTCCCATTATGACAGAGATAAATTTGTCCAAATTCCCTTCCTTTCAACTCCTTTCTGTCAACACAGCTGAAGTTAAACAAAATCAGTGAGAAAAAGAAGAGGAGGAGAAGCATTTTGTTTTAAAGTGTCATTGCCTATGTTACAAATTCACAAGTATCAAAATAAATGAAGACAACCAACAAATTATAGATGAGATCCACCAGCAATCAATCCTCACCCAAGAAAAATCCTTAGTTCTTTTTGAAAACACTGATCTAAATGCTAAACATATGACTACATTTCCTTCTTAAAAGCACCATATTTTTTGTCTTATACTAACACTGTGGCCTGATTTCTGAGGAAACTAGGCTTAATGAGATCATGGGTTTTTTTCTAGGTACAGTGACTTTTTTAACTCCTTGACCAAATTCAGCCAAATCTGGGAGTGGGATAATTATCTCATGTCTAAACAGTATTAGAAGCAATTTTTTGATTTCAATAGCTCACTATGGTAAGCACAGAAAGTACACTTTGGAATACAAACCAACATCTCAAATGCACGTGCCTGCTGAAATCTAACCGTAAGCCCCGTCAAAAGAATCCCACAGAGAAGGATTTGTCTTCAATTACTTTTATTTCCTCCTTACTCTTTCTTTTAATGAAAAACAGCTCTACTGAATCTATAACAGTAAATAAAATGGCAAAATAGTAGCTTTTCCACCAGAATTTTAAGGACAAAAAGTTACCTGGTTATTCTGGAATCTCCATTCCGGTTTTAGCACATTTTTATCATCACAGTTCATGATGTAAGTATTATTATTTATCAGTTATTCATGATATAAGTATTATTATATACATAAAACTGTGTTCTATATGAATACTTATACATGTATATATATATATACACACACATTTGCACATAAATACGTGTAAGTTGAAACTCTTCATCTTTTCTCACGCAAAAGATCTTCTGTTTATGCTGTAATGTAAGAGTTTAGCATTACTAGAAACAATCAAATTTTTTAAATCATTGTGAAAGAAAGCTAAAATGTAACCAAAAATGTAGCACTTTTTACAAGCAGTCACGTGGAAAAGACAAGGGGAAATGCGTACAACTTACTCTTGAGGAGATTCTGATTGGGCACAAGAGCAAAATTTTTCATGATGAGAACAATAAGCCATTGGAATACCCTCCTCAGGGAAGTGGTGGATTTCCCAGCATTGGACACTGTGACTGGACAGGGTGCTGGGCCATCTTGTCTAGACAGTGCTTTTGGTAAGAAAGTTTGGACCAGGTGACTCTTGAGATCCCTTCCCACCTGGTATTCTATGACTCAGTGATTAGGAGAAAGTTCTTTACTGAAGAAGTGACTAAGCACTTAAACAAGATCCCCAGTGAAGTCATGGCCCCAAGGCTGATGGTGTTCAAGAAGCGTTTGGACAAAACTCTTAGATATATGGTTTAACTTTGAGGTTGCCCCATGTGGAGGCAGGAGTTGGACTCTTGAGTCCCTTCAAACTCTGATTAGTCTATGATTCTATGATTCACTATCAGGGGTTCTTGGAAAAACAGTAAACAAAAGCACATGCTGAATGGATTTTCCTCGTGAAAATAAACACCCACAGGTTTGATACACACAAAAAGCAGGAACTTGAATAATTCACAACATAAAATACACAAAAAGAAACATAATAAACATAAGCCACAGACTCAAATAAGGGGAAAAAAAATAGTCCTATTCTTCATCACACCATCACACTGTGCCTTTAAATTGTCACTCACCAGTTTCAGAAACAAGCGCTTTACTACCAGTTTAAGGATCAGTTACTTTTCTGCATTGCCTTTAGATATAACACAATACCGTTCAGCTCACTCAAGCTATTCATTGGCCACAGGTAGGCAACTCCCTTCTTTGTCCTCTTGACATACTATAATCCTACTCTGTGTCCTCTATTTAATTACAGTCTATATAAAAGGTAGATTCTCACAGCTATTACATAGGAAAATCTAAGAATATTTTCCACCAATTTGAAGAAAACACAGATAAAAATATTCTACATGATCTTAAGGACAGAGATTAGGATTATTTTACACATATAAAATATAAATTTCTGTAGAATTAGGCAAACAACGTGACCAACGCTTTGGATTCAGGGTCCATTTACAAGGAAATGTGGTTTGATGTAAATAAAGAATAATAGAGAACATGCTAAAACAGAAGCATTTTCTCAGTGCTTAATCTCTTCTTCAGCTTCCTCCTCCTTATAATTGCATAGTACAACATACTTAAATAATGATATGAGGTATTATTACTTTTAGTATAAGGAGGTTATAATTTAGCAATACTACTATTCTGTTGAAATTTTATTTATGCCTAAATAAAAGATCTCTACTTATGAAAACAGCATTAAGCAAGCATACTACCTAATTATGAATCATGGGTTGCACATTTTAAACAGATTTACAAGAGTAGCAATGTTGGTTCTCTAAAAAAAATAAAGTCAGACAACTATAACATTAATTCTTTTAAAGCAAGATGAATAGACAATATAAGTACATTTACCCTTCCTTGGATAGTCCATCTCTTCATATGGACAAGTCTAAAGCACCTTGATCCCTCTGTCTCTTTTAATCACTTTTTCCTAGACAGAAAAATAGCAGAAGTAATGAACTGCAAAAAAAATTACAGATCTCAAATTAAACAACAGAGACCTAATAAAAAAATTATCCATTTATCACTACAAATACGACACTACTGTGCCAATATGAACCAAATTTCAAACCTTGTGATCAATGAAGCATATAATAGATTGTCAGAAATACTGTCTGTAATATGAATACACTGAAAAAAATGCTGAGATAATTCGAAAGTATCAAAATCAGCTGAATACACCTCTAAAAAGCCTCCACCTTCCTTTCTCAATTCATAAATGGCCTTCTCCTATGTGACAGTTCGATAGAAGCAGTAAAAATAAGCTTCTGATTTCTACATTTGAAAATGTTGTGCATTACTGTAGTAAGCTAAATCATTCTTATCTGGAAATAATTTACTCTGTAATAGAAACTAATAGCAAAATAGTAATCTCTTCCTCATACTGAAGCAATCTTCTTGGAAAATTCAGGAGGCTCACTGTTATGAAGCCCACGGTGTACTAACCATGATGTTGTATGAAGTAGAATATTACAACAGAAAACACGAATGAAGAGGCACACTGAAATTAATATTTGTGGCTGTAACTCAATCAAAACAGAAGTTAAAAAAGACTAGAAAAAAATCATACTCATTGAACTCCAGTCAAAAACAGTTATCCCTCAACACAGGTCTGAATTTTGGTCAGCATGAATTCTACTGTTCTATGTTAAAGCTCATTAATGAAAAGGATGGCTGCATCAAGTTGCAATGATTCTCTTAGCAGCTTGGTTGATTTGGCTAGATTACTTCTGTAGGTCTACTTTCCAGGGCACCTGGACACAAATATGTTAATGAAGTGCTGTGTCCCCCTCTTAGCTGACATTTTGGCCAAAATGGTTTTGACTCTTCTGATACTGTTTCCTGGATGGGCTACTCTTCTGTTCGTGACCATCCTTTTGTTATTAAGTGAGGATGCTACAGATCTAAAATAATCCAACCTTAAAATTAGAGTAATTATGTCAAGGAGGTAAAGGATAACAAATATCCCTTTATAGATTCCCTAATACCAACAATAATTAAAACCAAAGAGTATTCAGCAAGCTTTGAGTTTTTCCTTATCTTCATAGTTCAGTAAAAAATATCCCAAGCTAATCTGTTGATATACTAAATAAGGGGGAGGGAGGGGGGAAATGTACATTCTAACTATATTTTCCCCCATGAGATAAACATAATGGAATATAAAAAAAAAAAGAATCCTGTCTGGAATTATTTATAAATAAGCCAAAATTAATAAGGATTAAAAAGCAGGTGCACTCATTGAAAAAGATCAGAATCATCTAAGAACACACAACTGTGGCCTCTTTCAAAACACTGACAGTCTCCAACACAGAGTTCCTGAATTTGTAAACAATATCTCACCTTTGTTTTGGCCAGTGGAGAAGAGTGGCTGGTGAGGGAAGCATTTGAACACATCGCAAAGAAATTGGACTCGCTGCCTTGGAATGACAGCAACAATTCAGGGTTAAACCAACCCTGCTTTTTGATGCCAGCACATGGAGGGATGTATTATTTGCAGCTGGAATTCAGGAATGTCTGACTGCTGACAGAAAAAGAGTTGATGGCTGGGTAGAAGAAAGGGGAATAAAATATCTGTGCTTTCACTGTGCAGCTACTAGAAGGCACTCCAACACTTCAGGGGATTTTTTACCTTTTTTTTTAACTCCTTCTCCCTCAGTGCATTTAGCCCTGTAATCACACAATACACAGAACACTTTGGTCCAAAACATTTGCCAGATATGTAATCAGGAAAGGAGGAGTCTGGAGTTTTGCTTCCTTACTGATTCCAACTGGCAAAGATTGGAATCTTTTTGCAATATTTACAGTAATTCAGAGGTAGGATTGTATGACTAACCTTGATTTGAAAATCTGAGAGGCAAGCTAGAAATGAGTATCCCAGCACAGCTTTCAACCCGTATTCAGAGGCAAACACATCCAATAGCTCTCAGCAGTAAGCCCCAGGACTGTAAATATAATGGCAATCTGAAATCTTCGTGAGTTTCCATTTAGTATTCCTACATCGTAAGTAGTAACACGGTATTTACCAGTGATTGATATCCAAGGAACATAATCTGTCTTACAGCAGGTTATTTATTTATACATGAAGAGTCCTGCAGCTGTGCCTGGAGACAGTGGATGCCCTGTGAAATGGAATGGATGCATATAAATGCCCTGTACTTGGTGTCAAGCTGTGACCTTTTATCTAAAATTCCTGAGGTGGTGCATCTTCACTCAATCCTATGGCAATGGCTTACTGATGTTAACAAAAGAGTGTGGCCAGGAACTCCTGTCTCCTCCTCCTAGTGCAGATTCCTTCATGGCTGGGATTCTTGTACATAAAAACAACCGGCAGTATTTTAAATGTATCTTCTCAGTTTGCCATATCTGCAAATAAATCAAACAGTGAACTCAGGAACATCACACACAAGAGCTGGCTAAAAGTCAACTCTTACTCTTTTGCTTGAGCAAAAGACAAAAGCATATTTGCAATGTAGTGCAATGCTCATTATTTGTATGAAAGGAAAGTGAGGGAAGGTAGTGCATGGGTATCTGTGCTCAACAGCATTCAGAATTATCAGCTGCTTACAGGGCAATTGGGTCCATTCTCAATATTAAAAGTTTTTTTATTTAAATTTTATGACTTTCAGATTAAGAGATGATTCCTCAGTAAATTAATAAGTAAATTGCACTAGTGGCAAGGATTCATTATCAGTTTCCCATGTCTTTGATGAAAGCACCTAACGTAGAATTCCCACACAACCCTACTCAACATATAAAAGGACAATATCCAAAGTTTAGAAATTTGCAGATCTAAAAGTCTTTTGTTTCTGCATTACAGTTATTCCTGTGAGAATCACAGTAATAATTAAAATAAATAAATAAATAGAAGGTTTTGTCTTGAAATACCTGAGACTTCAGAAACGTGTCAGTCTACCTGAACTCACATTAATATATTTGGCATCTGTGAAATTACCATCAGGCTCCTTCAAGGCATGCTGCTGTATGGAGTATCTTTATATGTACATCTTCAGGCAAGGACTTGATCTCTCTGTGATTGATAGAGGTACTTACCACAACGGAATCATAATCAAGACCCAGATCCTCTGGAGAAATAAGAACAAATAATAGTGACAGTAATGCTTTAATCTCCTACTAAGCAAGAATCATCTCTGCTTTCTTGAACTGGACATTTTCTCCCCTATCATTTACGTAAATAAAATGTTGAGGCTAACTGATATCACTATGACCACACTCTGGTCTTCTGCAGAATACCAGCCAGAACTAAACAACAGTGTGATGAAATAGCATACACATTAACAAGCCTGCTTTTTTTCATATTTCATTTTTTCAGCTAAAGAATTTATCTACAGAGCAGAGAGGGAAAGCTTGAAAAAGCAAAGGACAATTTTATCATTCCAAGAAATCAAGTACTCCAGCATTTCAGACCACAGTTGTATGTGCTTCCTGAAAAAGGATGCATCTGTAAATTCCAGGGGGACAAGGGACTATAAAAACCTGAAAAGATTTTTATGTTTGGAGGTATATGAAATATATTGTTTTGGGCCAGTAGGGAATGTCAGATAAAAAGTTAGTGCAAAAAGGCTGGGTAATGGGCTGGATTTAAAATAACAATCCTACCAAACACATGAGATTATTTGTTGCCCCACTCCTCCTCTGAGGTCCATAAAACATCCACATTCCCTGTTAACCCCTGCAAAATGTAGTTAAGACACAATGTTAGATGAAGATAAACTCCAGATCTTTCAAAATAAAAAACATAACAAATAAAATGATAAATATTATATGGCAAGGAATATACCTACGGTAAACAATTCTGTTGATGGAATGTAATTTGTAATCTTATCTGTTGATTTTGGAAAAACATGTTTATTTAGAGCCTGCAATAAACAACCAAATGTTCTTTCATCAGAAAGTGAAAATCAACCAACTTAGTTAAGAATTATTCTAAGAACACTTAATAGCATCCAGGTTCAGTGACTGATTTTCTATTTTAAGCAGGAAGAGAGGTACAGCACAAACAATCTGGAGGATAAAAGCCTGACAGCGAAATCTCCACACATACCAAAGAAAATAACGTGCGTATGACAGCTACAACAGCAGCAATTTTCAGCTTCTTACTCTACTCATGCAATGCACTTTGCAGTCATCCCTCTTGCATAAATCTGTACGTTAAAATTTTGTGTTCCAATGGATCACTGGAATGTTCCATATCTGCAAATGAGCCAGATAATACAGAGTGTGAGAAGTGATTTGTGCTATCACTGACATCAGGAGTTTTGCAGCTGTAGTTATTAACAGATATTTTTTCACCCGCAGCATTGACTAAAATCAATCACTCTGATAACCAGGCATGGCATGAGCTGTCCGCCCTGTCATTTCAGTCTGATTAATCACACATACACAGACCTTTACCTTAAAGAAGCAATTGTTCACATTTAATCACAAAGATACATTCAAGCATACTATCATAGATTACTAAATTTAAGTGCAATTTATGTCTTATAGTTTGGCAAATACGTTTATGATAATATGGCTTTGGCATATAGATGTATTGTTTCATTCATTTTACAAACATTAAAATCTAAGCTAATGTGTTGTACTTTGAATCATTTATCACATCAGATTTGTAGCTTTTGAAGCTTCCATTATACACATATCCTCATCTGCAGATTTATCCTAATAACCCAGGTAGAGATAAGTTATTACGTCTGCTTCAGACTGTGCTTGCTTGATAGTAGACATCATCTTCATCATGGATGAAATGACTTTATTTTACCTAAACATCCTACATTCTATTAACTGGCCCTTCTTTTGTTTCAGTTTTCCTTTTGACCTCAAAACAAAGCACAGTTCTTCCATTAGGAGTTGTGCAAGAGTTATTCTTTCTCTTCTGGGTTTTGGGGTGGGGTTTTTGATTTTTTTTGTTTTTCTTTTTAAAAGGAAAGACATCTAAGAGAGTTCTTACACAAGCACAATACTCTGCAACTAAAAGCAGACCACTCTGGTGAAAGCACACTGCTATGCTAAAAAAATGTTGAATTTGAGATTCAACAGTAATATATTTGACTCTGCGAGAAACATCCTACATTCCAGATACACTTCTTGATTAGGCCTAAGCACACAAAAACATTCAAGTGTCCTGGGGTCCACCACTCTTCAGCAAATCACATGGGCATATGTTTCAGGTTCAGAAGCCAACGAAATATAAGAATATGCTGAAAATTGAGTATAAGCCTGAAAGTTGTGCTGATAGAATTGCACAAAACTGCAATTTTTGGCTCCATTGCTAAAGAGAAGTTGTATGTAGGAGACAGGTTATTATTTGTTAAGCATATTAAGTAGGTGACTCCTTAAGCTTTTAGTTGCTTCCAAAGTATTAATTCACCAACATTTCACAATTGGGTATATTTTCTGAAGGGCCAGATCCATATGCTAAGAATTATTTTTTATTTACTGTTTCTATACTAGATAATATTTATGCTATAAAATACACACTTTTTCAAAGACTGTTGCATCTACATCTATATATTCATTGCTTGATTAACATTTTTATATTTTACTTCTAAAGAAATGTATTTTTAAATAATTTTAAAAATATTTTATTTAAATATGGTAAAAACCCTATTAGTTAAAAATATAACACAGTGGATATAAAGTGGACCTTTCTTTCATTTGTAGCCCAGTGTGCAGGAAGCTCCCATCAACAGGTTTCTCTCTGACTGCTCCCATCTGTGCTCTCAGGAAATGACAAGCAACTAAACTCTTAAAAGAGGGGAGAAAGCATTCTTCTGCCAAAGAATTTTGAAAAGAAAAGCCAAAGTGTTGGAGACATCCAGAGAGTTGTTTATGTTTAAATAAATGGCAGAGACACAGATTCATAATCAGAATGCAAGTAATTACTCAAAACTGCGCAGTGCATTTATTTCCTCAGTCCTGGACTGGGATACTGAAAGATATTGCTTTTTCTACCACATCATGCCCCAACAGCATGTACATTATAAAGCTTCCAGAGGTTCAATAGTCATTCTGTAATGTAATCAACAGGAACCAGTCAGAACATAACAGGGGTGTAATCACCACTAGAAAATTTAATAAAAGTGCCCCTTAAAATAGACAATGCTGACTTTTCAAAACATTCCTACTCATAACATCCTAGAGTATTTTTCAGAGCAAGAACAACTGTTAATTGTTAGTTTAGCAGAACACTATTGCCTTTGGTCTTGATGTTGCAGTGAACCTTCATCAAATAGAAAACAGGTAACAAAGAACCACACAGCAACCCATACTTTATGGAGAGTGTTTTACAGGGATACACTACAGCAAGTGATCTTATAATCTTTCTTAGGCTCTGAAAAAAATATTAAAGCAAGGATTTTTGTACATATAGTCATATACAAATTGGAAATCTAGAAAAATGCGACAGCAGATCAGAACATTAGTCCATCTCCATAGCTGGTACCATCAAGGAATGCACAAAATACCCATCATTAATCAATGAGGATAGTATCTCACAAGTCACAGGTTGTGTCCACACAATTGTCTTCAATACCTATTCATTATCCAGTTCTCTGTTGATTTTCCAGTCTCTTTTTAAATCAGTTTGTACTTCAGACCTTCCAAAAAAAGTAGAGAGATGCATTCTGCAGTTTAAATTCTGTGGTTCAGAGGGAAAAAAAAATGCTTTCTTTTTTTCCCCTGTCTAAACCTACCAGGTCATAAGTCCCCACTTATCCCCTCTGCAGCAATCATCTTTGTATCCACCTCTTCCCACATACATATCTCTTCTGTGCTTAAAAGCTCCAGTATGTTCTGTCTGCCCTTTTATATAAAGTCATCTAGGTACACTACACTGTCTTTGTTTTTTTCTGAAGACTGTTTAGTAAAGAACTGGACAAATAAATAGTTCGAAATCCAGAGTAAATTACAACTCTACTTCCCTCTTCAGAAGCTGAAGAACTGTTGACTATGTTCTACTATACCACACTTTATTAATTCAATTTCTTATACCAGAGTAGCCTTCTGGAAGAACTCTTTAAAACACCTTCCTGTTTTACTGAATAATGTTTTATTAATAAAAAAGGTTAACAATGACTATCAATATCATCTATTTGGGGATAAGAAATTTCAGTCTTTTTTGATTTTGCCTTTTAAAAATGCTTTTCATGCTCAGATTTTTCTGTATTTTCTCCAACATTTTTGTAATGTTGATATTGCACTGAGCATTTCAAAAGCAATTTCTATCACTGATTTAGAAAGGCATACTAACGGTTTTCATTTCTTTATTCCCGTTCCTTATGTCTTATGCTCCAAGACATTTCAACCTGTAATTAGAAAACTGATCTGCTCTGACTAATGACAAAAAGAAAACAACACAGAATACAGGACAGAATAGGTTTCCTACTCCTGAAGAGTAAACATCAGTGGCTAATTCTTCTCACCACACACATAAAAAGTAATTTTTGAAATGTAGTAATGCATTTTTAGCCCCTTGAAGAGAAGCATTTGCTTTTACAATACAAATTTAGTTTAAAGACTTGACTATCACAAGATATCACAAAAGTCATGAATTTCACCAGTCCTTTTCTCCCCAGATCCTCTCTTGAGTATCCTTCAAGAGAGGAACAAGGTAGTTATCCGTTAAATGGGTAGGAAGAGTTTCTCTCAACAGACATACTACTTCATTGTCATATACTCTTACAAATGTGCCCAATGTCAAATTTTTACCTTATCTGTAACTGTTATATTTATTTTTAACTCATTTCCTAAATGGAAATACATTTAGGAAAAAAGAAAAGATGAATTTATCAGAACTGAATATGATATATTAATATGGCGTAAGTAATTAATTGAGGAATATTAAATAGAATCTATTGCTACCATCCTACTCCAATCCAATGCAGCTCACAGACAGAACATGCATTTCTCAGAGTGTAAAAATGTTTTTTTCCTATTTAGCATATAACAGGAACTCAACATTGTAGCCATCTTCTAAAAAAAAAATCTTTGGGGTAGGGGGGGAGAGGCCTAATTTTTTTTTTCAAATATACTGATTTTCTCTAGAATCTGTTAAAGACTTGTCACAAGAAAAACAATAAAGAAAGATGATACTCTGAATTTTGTCATCATGCCCTCATGTGCCAAGTCCCCAGACAGAAAGACATCAGAAAGGAAGGTTCTTACTGATTTAATACAATGACTAGGTGGAGAAAAAAAATAGAACAGAAAAAGATTCTCAGAATCTGTAATCAATACTAATATTAGGGGGGAAGGGGTAAAGGACCACATCCAAACCAGTACTATAAAATAAGGTCACTAAGATACTTTTTGTGTATATTGTATCATTAACTGATGTAAATATACATCCAAAAAATCCTTCTTATAATGTAGTAAAAATTACTCTAAAAACTGCATGGTATGTTCTAACTGCTTTCAACTGTCAAGTAAGATGTTCATGATGAGATATGTGTGAAAGCACGTATAAACTTTTTATTTTTTCTTTCTTTGTAATATATTTGTAATTATGACACTGCCTAAATTCAGCTTCAATAATGTAACCAAAATCAAGGTATTGACATACAATATATTGCTATAAATCAAGAGTTGAGCAGGCCTTTCCTTTTAGTTACATAGCAGTGATATGGTCATAATTGACATTTTTGTCACGTCATTGTGTTAAGTCCCAGTTTGTGCTGCATAAATGCACAGAAATTCAGCTGCATTTCACTGCTCTCTTTACGTTACCTGCCATTTTACTTTCTGCTCTCTTCCTCCCTGTTTCTTCCTTCCAGGCTTTCATCACATGTGAGAATTCAGTGTTTATTCTTCTGCTTGTTGATAGGAGAAGAAAAACAAACTATAGTGTCTGTACACTACATGGTCCTGAACGAAAATCAGCAAAACTGCAATCAACATCCAGATAAGGTCCTCTAGTTTCATTCTGAATATGAAGTATAATTTAAATCACAACACTAATGCCAAAGTTAAAAAGAAACAACACACATCCCTCAAAAAAAACCCCAAACCCAAAAAAGCCCAGAACATTTTATGAAATGACAGAATGAGATGTGATTTATGCTGTACGCCTAATTCTAATTTTTCTAGAATAGATTTGATAGGACACATCAACCATATTAGTATTCAAATCTATCCCTTTAAGTATCACGCAGTCACTAATCAGAGCTGAAGGGGACTGAGCTTTTCTCACAGTATTCATTCTCATTTTAAAATGACTTAATTCTGAGCTATTTTGTATTCAAAACACTTTTCTTTATGTGGCATGTAACACCTACAGTTCAAGTAGTTAAACAAACAGCACCTAATTTGATATTCTACAAAATTAATTTCAATAGAGCAGCTGATGAAGAACAAAGGGTTTAGTATTTTATAGGTATTTCTAAAGCTTGTCCCTCCAGAATTAAATCTTCACAGCAGTCACTTCATAAACAAGATTCAGGGTTTTTCGAGGCATTACTTACATATGCGGTAGAATATATTTCACAAAACACTTTGTTGTGCTGTGGACATATAAGCATATCTTAAAGGAACTAAACTAAGTTATTGACAAGCAAAGATTTCATCAGAGAATTACAGAGCGACTGTGGTACACAAAACCAAATGGAGTTCCCATCCCCACAACATTCATACACTGGTTCTATTTAGTGGCAATGTTTGCTTCACAGAGTTATCACCTCTCACCCATCTAAAACTATCAGCTAAGCTTTTGCTTTCATAACAGGCCCATTGAAGCTGTATCTACTGGTTTTTCAAATTACCACCATTTACTGATTTCCTGTATTTCAGTCTGTCTTTTTTTTTTTTTTCATTTCTGATAATAAGATTCAGCTCGTCTTGTCACACTTGAATTGCCCAAGATAACCCTTGCTTTCCCAGGACATTGGTTATGAACAAGAATTATCAGAATGCAAAGGGAGATATTTTCCAAGTCCCATTCAAAAATCTGGAGTAGCAGGATTTTTGCTTTTGAATGTAGAAATTTAAAGCACCTACAAAGATAGACAGAACTTACTATAGTAACATGGAAAAAACCAATATTAATATTCTAGTTATTTCTAGCATTTGAAAAACCATTATTTAGTCTTTTTTGTATACTGGACCCAGCTTGAAAACACATCTTCCCATCAGCTTCAGACAGCTTTGTACAGAGCTCCCAGGAGTGGTGCAAGGTCCTCCCTCTTTCTCAGCCACAGCAGCACTCTGAAAATGTGGTTGCACATCTGTGGAAGAGAGCTCTTATTCGTCAGCATTTGTGTTAGTCACTCAAGTGACTCAGTAATGCCCTAATGTATTCAAAACAGCATGAGGGCACAGAATAAGAGAAGCTTGGCACTACCAAAGAACGGAGCCTCTGAGGATGGCCATGACAGCAGTTCAGGACAAATCTTTCCCCACTCCAGCAGTGTCTAAGCAAAATTCTTCTACCCATCCAGTTCAGAAAAAGGAGCATAAACTCACAAAGCTGAGCTAGGAGGAGACTGAGGGAAGTATGTTTACAGGCAATTTATGCATACAGCACTTACACTAAGGTCACTAATAGACCCTTGGAGGAGGTACCAATGCACACAGAAGCAGAAGGGCCAGCTTGTCTCTGAACTACATTTTCAGACACATTAAAATCTAATTGAATATATCAGTCCCACCACTCCATATTTATTTCTGATTCCACTTATACAAAAAGATGAGTCTTTTTGGCAGGAGTTTCTCCCTCCCTGCTTTTCCACATTGTTCATCAAATCACAACAGGCTTCACTACTGCAGAAGGAAATCGGTAGCAAGCTCCTTCCAAATCTGAACAAGACAAACAGACCCTTCTAGAACTTCCTAATTTCTCAGTATGATCTACAGTATTGGCATTTTTATATCAGTCTCTGACATCTCTCTTGAAACCCACACATTTCACCCACTTTCTCTCCCTTTTTTGCCACATCTACTTGGCCGGAGAGCACAGCATTCCGTAAAGCTCCTTACATTGTAGGAGGGCAGCAGCAAGCACAGAACATATGGCAGAAGTTAAATGAAACTTGAATAAATCTTTTGTCTCTGAGCTTTTAGAAGAAGAAAGAATTCAGACGAGAGGAAAACAGTGGTATGAATAAAAGCACTTATTGCTTTTTGAGCATGTCTTCTACCACATTTCCACCTTAGAGTAATCCAGCCATTATACTTCTACTTTTCACTGAAGTTTCATAAGCCTCACACTCCTGTTCCCTGATCAAAGATGTGGGCCTGCATGGATACACTGGCTGTACTCACTTCGTCCTATGAATTTGGACACTGGTAACTCTCCCTTCAAAAGCCTGCTATCAGCACTATGTAAAGCCTTTCATACAGAAACGTCAATAAATTGGTTTAGGAGCTATAAACCACTTGAAGGAGAAAGAGACTTTCCTAACAGCCCATAGTGATACCCATCTTCAGTATATTCCTGTGATTCCACCCACAAAAACAGGCCAAATTTTCCATCAATGCCTTGTTTCTTCCACAGGGAAGCCCTCTCTTTTGTTGAGGAAATCCTGCTTTTGTTGAGAAACAGCTTCTTCAACCTTCAGTTCCTCATGTAAGAAGTGTCTCCCTTTGAGTTCTTTTTCCCATGTTATTTTTTTCCCTTATAGACTGTATATTAAATCGTCAGCTCAGTCACAGAGAAGCAACTTTATGTACAGATGTTAATCACTCCAATGGCAGTGTCCCTTCCATATGCATACCAGTGCTCATAAAAATTGCTGCAGCTATCTTGTATATTTTCCACAGAAACTGGGAAAAGATACACATCATCTAATACAATAATAGCAAAAAAAATCCTCCAAAAAACATCTCTTAACCTATTTTATGATTTGACTGCTCTGTTATTGATGCTGCTTTATACTTACCATCAGGGTGGTCAAACCCTGTCTGTGCCACTGGTCTGGTGCCAGATACCTCTACAAGCCACACACAGAGGCACATAACTGCAACCTCCCCTCAACTGTGTGCTGCACTGAGTAACAGGGATCAGTGCCCAAACATGGGTTAAGAGGATTGACAAGCATCTGACAGCTGTTAGATTTCACAAAGTTTAGGTGACAATGCCTCTCACCCACCTTCCTCACCTGTGTGAGACCAGAGCACAGAAGTGAGGCTGGGTGGTTAGACCACATTGACAAGATAAATGCATGCCCTTGAAAAAGCCCCAGTCCTACCGACGTCAAAAACCAATGGATTGGGTCCCCTGTCAGACACAGAAAGCAGACATCTGCTTCACTACAAATGCAAAGAGGAATTCATTAAGTCAAGCATAGTCTTATTCCAAACTAAACACTATTAACATTTGAAGTGCTTAAAATTTTTACTAATGTAAATTCCCTTCAAATTCCCTTGATTTCCTGTGTTAAATAATGATAAATGTCCAAATCATGAATTTTATTATTTCTTGTTCTTTTATTGTTAAATTTTGTTGAGGCTTCTTGATACTTTCCCTGTGCTGCTTCCCCCTCCCCGCGCTATGCATTTCTCCCCCCTGCTGTGTGCATCTGCTGTGTCTCTCTCTCACTTGCTCTCTTCCTGCTGTGTACATCAACTATTTCTCCCCACCACTCCTATATGCATGTTTGCAATCTATCTCTCTCCCCCTCCTGCTGAGTGTATTCACTGCCTCTCCCCCTCCCCCAGTACGTGCATCCATCCTGTATCTTCCTCTGCCACTGCAGTGCACACAAGCCTTTTCTCAGCAATTCCTACTGGCATTCATGCACACCTTCCTCTGCCTGTCTTCCCTCATGCCCTATCCTCTTTTTTCATCCCTCTCTTTGAGCATCCCTTATCCCTGCTCATCTTTATACTTTTCTCCCTTCCATCTCTTTGATATTCTGGTTTCTTCACCCTCCTTATCTGCATCACCCTTCTCTCGGTCTCCTCTTTGTACCATTTCTCTCCACTTCTCTCTGATCTGTTCTCACAAATTGATTCTACAGGAAAAATGTTCTGCTCTTGCTCGTGTGCAAGCTCGCATTGCAAGCCATTCAGCACTGTGTCAAATCTAATGGTAGTCAGCTTTATTTGCAAAAGAATTCTTGTTTCCTACCATCAGGCATACAGGGTAAAGTCTCCCAAAACACTTTCCTGTCCTTTTTTCCTCATATTACTGCACTACAGGGTTCACCTGCACGTAAAGATTAAGTTAAGATATGCCTGTGCATACCTGCCAGGTTCTTACTGGCAAAAGAAAAGGCTCTATTATGACACTGAGCCTAACTGCAGTTAAGGTCATGACAAACTAAACGTGCATTATTTGGTACAAAACAGCTGGACAGAAACAAATTCAAATGCATCATATGATTTTCATTTCTCTTTCCAACCGATGTATAATAACAGCGCCTTATTTAATGATCAGCTAATTGACTCAACTCTCTTCCTCTTTATCAGCAAATTTCACCAACTTTCTCTTACTTTCAGTGTCCAAGTAAGTAACTTGAGGAAAAACTTAAGACTGATCACAAAACTCATCCTTAAGGAACTCCAATAGTGCCACCTACACAACTCTGCACTTTCTCACTCAGTACTGTCATTTAGCTAATCTCTTATATTACTCATACAGATCCCCAGTTTTCCAATTTTGACTATTAATATCTAGATATCCAGTACAGACAGATGATGTCAACCACACTCCCTTGGTCTAGAAATACAATAATTTTAGCAAAGATATCCTTTTCACCTGGCACAATGTACCATTAGTAAACCCCTGTAGCATTTATCCCACTTTGCATTATTTTCAAGCCTTAAACAATTATCTTTTCTGTAAAATGTCTCCTATTGGCTTGCTAAGGTTTTGTTTAGATTTTTCTTTTTGAAACATACATAATAGACTTGCTATATGCCCAAATCTACTTATTTTATTGGTCTTACAATGACATGTTCTTCAATAACACGTTCTACAATAACTAGTTCTTTTACAAAGTCCAGGATGAAAATTCTGCAGTGTTTGGGGGAAAAAGCAGGTAATTTTCACTTTGGTTCTGCTGACTTCTACTTACATGTCTAGCCTGCTGACTTCTACTTATTTAAATGGAAGCCTAGTCTAGTCACATTTCCTTTATCACTTTTGTTCATCATGGCCACCTCTGCAGTTACCTGGGTTTTTTTTGTGATTACAGTCCTAGGCAGTTTGCTAACTGCCCTAGACCTCCTCCAGAGCATCTTCTTCTTCCACTCTCTGGGAGCCAGAGGAGCACCCAGGCACAAGCAAGGCTACTGGAACTCCTGAACAGTCTGCCCGTTCAATCTCCTATTGAAGCACTACAGAGTTATTTCACAGGCAAGGTGTTCTTGGTTATGTTACTCCCACAAATCTGTAGTATGTCAAACCCAGAAGCACTACCCAAACACTACCAGTCTTTAGAGAAGGAGTATATTCATGTTACTGGCACCCACATATATTCCCCCAGCTAAGTCTTGCTTAGGTTTTCTAGATCATCAGCTACTTTAAAACAGATTGGAACTACAAAGCTCTCACTTGTCAGTTTTAACCCTGAACTTGGCTAGGTAGTTTCTGCTTCGATTTTTGTCAAAGTCTTCTATAATTGTGGTAATTTACCAGACCAATTGGAAGTACTTCCACAGCTCCTGACAAATTACATTGAACTGTATGTGAGTTGGCAAGACAGTAAAATATTCCCTGATATTAAATTCGATTTGCTTTTCTTCCATCACAGAGGGCACTGCTAATCTCCTTCTTTTCTTTTTAAATGAGGCAGAACTTCATATTCAAATGCATAAACACACCTGTTTAACATTTTGTTGTAAATAAGTAAATTTAGTTTTAAGAATGCATGATCAATGTCATTGTAGCAAGAGGAAATTTTGGCAGTTGCACAGAAAAAAAGGGATGAACAATTCAGTGCTTCATATATGACCTGGGATTGAGAAACAGGCTCAGTTGATGAATACTTCTGTGAACGCGATCAACACAAAAATGAATAACATTGCCACTGACATTTTTATCACACAGTTTGAGTGTTGACACTCCAAAGAAATAATAAGAATGGTCCAAAAGATCAAAGTTCCTGTCTCGGGCTTTCTGCACTTTCAAGGAGATTATGGTACATCAATTCATACCTGGTTCAATATTTGGAAATGTTCTTTTTCTTTCTTTATCCAAAGAACTTTAAGATTCATCTACATGACACTGTGCTAATGAATAGATTCTACAGAGAATGACAAAATAGGCAGGTCCATACCTATTAATAAAAGCTTAAAAGGAAAACTAGGATATTTCTAATGAAAAGCACCTCAGAAACATGAAAGAACAGTGAAAAATATTATGTATATTCTTTTCCACATAAAAATACCTACAATATTTTTGTTTCCTTACTAAAGTTAAAAATTCCATTTGTATTTCAAAGAGTAAGTCACCACCATACCCCAACTAGAATAAAAGTAATTTTACATTGGTCATCTAGAAACAGGTCAAAACAGTTTGAATTTCCTGCTTCTTTTGCCAAACAAACATTCTTCATTTGAGAATAAATTTCCATGCTCTGACAGAATAAGCAGCTCACAGGAGAGTGATCTGACAAAAATGACTGAGGCTCAGGATATGAATGTAAAACTGATTGCTTGACCTGCTCTGTAACACAGCTTGTATCATGCATATGCACCTGAGAAGCTATAATTATTTGCACATCTTCTGCCTGAATGACTGCCATCCTATCTGTAATAACTTTACCAGTTAAATCACCATCTGTTTCACAGGCTTTCTAATGTTTATATCTCCCTTCTCTGTCCTAGAAAAAGAACAAAGTTGTTTTCCTGCACTGTATGAGAAGTAGTATCCCTTCACTCAGCTGGGAAGCTGAGCTAACATATCTTAACTATCTCTATCAAATGAAGACACAGATTTTAGCATTCAGATGAAACTAAATGAAACCCACCACCTACTTCACCTATAGAAACAAGATAGAGCTAGGAACACATTACATATTTTTCTTCCTCCTTCTATCCCATCTGGTAAAGTTTCTTAAACAATTATGTAACAGGTGATAATGGATGTACAAAAAACAGAACCCTGACATGTACCAATAGAAATGATACAGCATTTACAAGGACCCCAAGTAGGTCCTAGGTCAATATAAACAGAGGAAATTTGGGTGTTCCTAGATAAGTTATAAGCTTTGGAAACTACAGGATCTTCACAGAATTATTAACTTCCATACTGCTATTCAATTCTTCATTATTAAAAAAAAAAATAAAAAAAAAATACAGCAAACCAAACACCCCTCCCAAACCAAATCAAACACCAAACAAAACCAAAACCAGAAAATCTAAAATCCAACGAAGCCACATTGACCAAGCTTTGCCTGCAAAACTCAGTGAAACAGGAAACATGCCCTCACCATCAGGGAAGTCTGTAATCACATTCCTTACATTTTTACTACACAATTATAAATGCATACAATGCTGGCATCCGCTACAGGTAGCTCAGAGATTATATCTGTGCAAGTCAGAGACTTACAGAAGTCTGGCAGGAGGGGGATCTAAGGGAACCTTTGCAAAAGATGTATCAATATGGATTTGCAGAAGAATTCTGGAATAGTCAGCTCCCAGGACCCTGGATTAAAAAGTCAGAGTAGAGATCATAGTGACTATATACAAAGTCTTTCACACTGGACAAGATTAGGATTAATCAGTTTGTCTCTCTTTATGCCTCTCCTGGCCATAGCCAGAATCTTTTGGGTTTTGTTAATGCTGAAAATAATGTTACTCAATTAAAATAACAAAAACTCATTAGAAATCAACCACTTACAAAAGGAGCTTCTGTTATGCTTCTGTGTGCTTCTCTGTTATTCAGTTTTACTGACACAAAGAAAAATTACTTTTGTTTGTCATAGTTGTTTGTCATAGCCTGCTCCCTTCCCTCTCCATGACAAGCAGTTCAGAGAGTTAGCAGTATGGTGCCATCTATCAGGAAGCACAGAGGCAAAACAATTGTGAAATCATTTTCCCAATGCACATACACCCTTAGTCATCCCCTCCTTCCCTCCCTCTCACATACAGGCCTCTTTTGTTAGAGAGATTTAGTTTGTTGGGAACTGCACCCATATCCAGGGTGGATAAAATTTTCAAGTAAAGCAACAACTGAGCAATAAGCCTTTCTTATCTGCACCAGAGTTCTACCCTCTTGAAACTGATAAAGAGCCTTCAAGGCATTTAGTTGTCAACCTGCTTTAGGCTTGACATTCATTGCTGCAATACTGAACTATGCTGGCAGAAAAGTCAAAAGCCCAGGAAAGCCTTCCCTGACCCCAAGTAACACAGGGCAAAATCGCAGAACGTCATGGCAATCTCAAGAAGGAGCCCTGGGAGCTCACATGGTCCTTCTCTTGCCCCAATGCATGCTTACCTACACCTGCCCTTTCACCAGCCAAAAGCTACCTAGCATTTTATTAAAGGTTCTCCAATAGCAACATCTTCACGCACATCTAGCAGTAGTAAGCTCAAGTTTGAGTCAACTTTACCAAAAATATTTCCAAGCAGCCAAGCTAGATTTAAAGTTTTCAAAAGAAGTTGCAAAAGTTACCCGCACTAAAGGGAGGGAACAATATAGAAAGTAGTTCAGAAGAGATTTGGACCAAAATGATTGAGAAAAGAAAATCTACTCAATAAATTAAAAGAAAAATCTAACTGAAAATGAAGAGGGAAATTACTACAGTTCTGAAGTTTCTTGACCTATTGCCATAAGATAACGGGAGTTGTTATGCTACTTTAAAAAAATCACAGAGCATTCTTAGTGGAGAGTCCCCTGGGACTCTGAAACCAAAGCAAGAGGATCAAAAGCAGGGCTCTGCAACCTTTAAGATGTTAACCTCTCTTTTTATTTTCAACTTCTTTTTTAATTGCAAGATCAGCAGCAGGGATAGTATCTTGGGCATACAGACTTTTATCATCTCCAAAGAATAGAATTTCCAAAGAGGAAGCTGGAAGCTGGCAATGCTTCTCATCTGCAAAAGGAAAGAATTTACGTACAAAGTCAGCATCTTCTTGCTGTTAAAGCAAGCAACAGCTGAAAAACTTGGCTGCATGAAGCAACTCTGCTCATCTTCCTTGTAGTCACCTTCAAAAGTCACCTAAGATTTTGAAGAACAGGGCACTGAAACAAATGTTCAGTGTCTTTTAAAGTGTCCAGGAATGAATGAGCTGCCAGACTCATCAATTTTTAGAAACCAAGGTGACAGAACTATCAAAGACCCAGAGAAGTAACCACTGTGTTTCCTTGCCTGACCCTCTGTGATGATGTGCAGAGGAATGAAGGAGCCAAAGGCCTTATTACAGGGAAAGCACACTTTGTTCTTGTAGCTTCCAAAACAAAGTAGAATGATCTTTTCCAATGCCGCGGAAGCAATTCTACCACCAGTGTCATTTTTTCTGATGTCTGAGCTGCCTCCTTCAGAAACATTTCTCTGCCTAAACACAAGTAGCTGGTAAAAAGACAGAATATGGGTAGCTGGGCTTTGATCCACAAACCCAACAGCAATTCTTGTTAAAGGAAAGATGCACAATGAAAACAATAGTGATGGTCTGCATATGCTCATGTTTATTTGCTGTTGGATGCAAGTCCAGTTAGGGAGGCAGCTCCATCCATCTTGCAATGATAAGAAGCTCACCGCTTGGAAGGATGTGATGAACAGACACTTTGAAAACCTGACTCCCTGAAATCTGGATACCACTTTTTTTGGCACTTAAGTGCCCTGAATGATTATTCCAGCTCGTTTTCACAGTCTCATAGGACAAAGTCTGTCTGAAACCTGCTCTGCCATTCCCACTGCCCTTCCACCCACTCCCTCACGGCAGTCTTGGCCTTCTTTCTCCTCTTTTGTTTCGAGGGTTTTCTCCCCTCCTTCTTTTGTTTCTCAGACATAAAAAGAGAGAAAGAAATATGATGGTTGACCTGAGGAAAGGATCAATCTAGTCACTGAGAGAAAAGAGGCCTGAAGTGGTCATCAGTAGATGACACAAACAGGATGATCTATAGTGTTAACTGCCCTGACTACCTGTACTGCAACAAAAGAACTGTTTAAAATAATTATTCCGAAAGAGTGAAATTTAAATATGACATCCAAGCACAAATATGTAGGGAATAATACAAGTACAAGTTATCTGATAGCAAATTCACCAGCTTTACCTATTTAAAAACAATTTGAGCTCCTTAATAAACCTTCCACTTTATATGAAAATTTTAGAAAATGTGGATCAATTCTTATACCAGTCACGTCCAGTTACAATACCAAAATAATATAATGATGAATCTATTATCAGAATGCTGGTAAGCTTTTGCTTTAAATGTGTGCTATAGAAAGCCTAATTTAAGCTAGTTTAAATTTGAAACAAGAAACAGGTGGTTGTGGAATTAGTGTTGACACGTTTTGCTTCCTGAGATAGTAAACTAAACATAACAACCAGAAGGAAATAATAAAAAAAAATTTTTAATAAGAAAAGAATTTGTAAAATAGACATGTAATATAAAGAAGAATAGTTATAGTTACAAGTGCAACATAAAAATCCGATACAGCAAAAAAAAAAGAAAGATAAGATTTCAGCTGTCATTTTAATTAAAGTATTTTACCTCTTAACAGACATATCAGTGGCATAAAAGAACTTGAACTGCATTCTGTTCTCAATTGCCTGTCATAACCTGTCAGTTCACAGTGAGATAAAATGAAATGGTATGCATAAATGCTGAAACAATAGACCATTTATTAATCAGTCTGCTTTTTGAACAGTTTTCTATTGATGTATTAGGAAATCTAATTTTGTTTTACATACAGAAGCATGTATAAAGTCAATAGCAAACACTATAAGAGCAAAAGCATTTAGTGCTTTTATATACGGTATAAACTGCTGCTGCAATTAAGGTAGCAGATCTACAGAGAAACAACAGTAAAACAGTGCCAGGTATTAAAAATACTAGGAAAAAAAACTATTACAGATGGCATAAGATCCAAAACATTGAACTCTAATTTTCTCTCTTGTATATCCTTCACCATCTTAACCCTATAATGTAAATCACAACTTCCTAAATAATATTACACATATACTACGCCTACTCCTCTTCACCTACACCTAGATTTGTACAGGTACAGCTCTGTCTATATTGACAATTATAGGTCATGTTCATTTGCTACTGTTTTTGTATACTTATGTTACTTTGGTTTTATTCATTAGGAGGTTCATTTTACTTTTTTGACGAAGTGGCAGAACTTTGAAGAAAGCATTGGAAGCACGAGAGCTGTTATGCAGAGTAAGATGGCATTTCACTGTGTATGTGCCCAGTTGCATCTGTCCCCTACCCCTGTACTGACAGGACAACCACCTACTTCTCCCTTGGGTTTATTTGACTTGCTATAGAAGTTCCCTTCCAGCTACTTGTTGAGACAATCCTGTTTCTGCGGAGGTCACGTGGTAAAATGGGAGGCAATGAACTGGTTTATGTGCTTACTTGCTTAGTTTCTTAAAGATCAGTCACCTTTAGAGGATGCTGGGCTATTTTTGGCCTTCAAAACTAGAAGTAAGGCATGACCATAGGCAACACTGAAGCCAAGAATCTCACCGAATTCTGAGTTAGCCAGTAGCCCTCTATAAACCTCTTTCCCAAAATATCATGACTCCCAGATCCTGGGTCTGAACTGACCCTGCTGTCAAAACACCCCAGAACACTCCCTTTAACAGCAGTGCTGCAGGGAGTTTCTCCCAGCCTGACACACAGCGTTTGTGAGGTATCCAGGCAGCAACTTCAATTAAACATCATTTCAGCAGGAAAGACCTCTCAAGTGTAACAAAGAAGATATTACAATACCTAAACTTAATCCTTTTTACCAGATTGCCCTACCTTGCTTCGGGTCCATGACTTAGAGTAAGAAGTGACTGCATGCAATTTTCTGAGGATGAAAATGACTGATGACAGCATATAATACCTTAAGTAAAAGTGAAGGAGATAGTCCACTATCACTTTGTTAAGACAAATAGCAATAATCTTTCCTTAAGAGGAAAGAAACCCCTTTGGTAAGCAATCCTCTCACTTCAGATGCTCCCAACCCAGTGAGGATCTTTATATCCCTCCCTTCCTTTTGGGACTGAATTTTCCCTCATGAGCAAACACCTCCTGCCACCACCTTCCTGTCAGATGCTTTTTTGGCTGAGACATGCAGACGGCACCCTCAGAGCTGAGATGCCCCAGGATGCTCTCCTTGTGATTGCCATGGCTCCTTAAAGCAGGCAACAGCAATGCCAGTGCTCAAGGACTGCCTGCATTCCTGACTTTTTTTTCTTCAGCAGAAGCAAAGACATTTCAAGGGAATAGCCATTAATAGCAGATTCCTTGATTCACCCTGACTGGCTGTTAGGGGCCCTGAAGAATTGATACCACAGCCATGGAGACAGATCCAGAGACCATCACATCCCCAGTCACTGACAGTCAGTGGCCTTTCCAGAAATGTCAGTGCTCACAACATCTGAGAATCAGGAAAGAAAATGTAGAAAATCCTAACATATAAATAAAGGGAAGAAGCTTTCCTTCCCTGCTTTTACACCAGATAAATACTTAAGTGCATAAAATTGAGGTCATGTAGAATACGACACTATTATATCAGACATTTTAAACATTAGTTGATGCATCTTTTAAACAAACAAATGAAAAACAACCCCAAAATTCATTTGCAAATCTTATTTTAAATACAGCTCAGTTTCTGTAGTGTATATACATATGTAACTCAACATAATAAGCATGAAAACAGCAGTATGTTTAAAACCGTATTCACCACATGCCCCTGACTTCATTATTTATTATTAACGTGCTAGTTTATATTGATTCATACTAGTTCTGTCATGGCAAGCTTCAAAGTTTCAAACATCTGTCTCTAGGGGGGAAAAAGCCCCCCAAAGTAAAAACAAAACCTAAAACATTCAGAAAGAATTTTTCCTTTTATCCTCAAATACTGAAATTACCCTTCAAATTGTACTGCCTTTAGACTTGGATGGTCAATATTGATTCAAAGTTTTATACTCTTTCACTGCATCACAGACAAACAAGGGATCTTTTATTCCTTCCCCTGATTTTCCTGCTATTAGATCTAACAGACCACAAAATCCCAGACCTCAAACTCTTCAACATTGCATGCCTGTAGTTTTGCACTGCCTCTTAAGCAAGCCCTTGGTTATACAGCTCTTTTCCTAGTTCCTAACTTCATCAAACAACAGTAAACCCAAATAATTCTATTGACTTCAGAAGTCAATTTGGGGATTCAATGCAATTCTGGATGAGGGTCAGAGAGGGGAGAAGGGCTACAAGGGGACCTGGGAACCACAGTGCTCAATACGGCATACTGCACTAGAAAGCATTCCATGATTAGGAATTATAAAGCTCTGGGGAGCTTTTTTGCACACGTACAAGGTACGTGCTTTAAATAAAAGAAAAGCTGAATGCCAAAATGCCTAGAGGGTCAGACAGGCTCTTTGTGAACTACCAGACAGAACCAAGACACTGGAAGAACAGTCAAGTGCCACTGTGAATGTTGCTGTCAGTTATTAAGCAAAGAAATAACACAACCTGCGCAGCAGAAAAGGCCTTGCTTCAAAATGGATATAGCAGCTCTGAGTATTTACGGGTATCCCTAGACAAACCACCTCTCAGCTTGTTAACGGAGGGTTATATGTCTTGGCAGGTCTCTGGAGACTGTGTTGCACAGACTGAAAACATCTTCATAGCAGTTTCAGCTAATAGGCCTTTCTGGTTCCTAATGGCCCCAAATAGATCTTTTCTGATACAAGCATTTTGCTTTCAGCTATCTGAAGCTTGGCGAGTGACCTATCTCCAAAACATCAGCACAGATTATTTACATGTGCCTAGTTTGGATAAACCGGTCAATACAGGGTTTCTTAAATCAAAATAGGTCTGGCAAGAAATCACATCAAACTACAGAACTTCAATACAAAACTACAGAACAGATAAATGGATCCAGTTATCATCTGAATGGCCCAATTCTCAGTGGCAATTACCAAGGTTGTTTGAGCAGGCTTGGCATCCTTCATACCTCGTTCACAAATGACAAAAGAAGCCAGCATTATTCTAAGAAACATTATTTCACAGTCTCTCTGTAACCAAAAGGATAACCACCACAGTTTAAAAAAAATAATTAATCATAATTTAGAAAAAAATAAAGAAAACCCAAAACTGCACCCCAAACCAGCTTATTTATACATAGGTCTCTATGGGAAATGATTGAGGAAAAAAAATCTGCACTTTAAATAACTTATTCTGTAATAAATAATGGGAGCATAAGTACATCTCTGTTCACAATTAAAAAGCCCCAAGAAATACTTCTCTGCTGGCATTTGGGGTAAAATTTTAGCAGAGTCTCCAGTCTGTCTAATTGCTATGATAGCATACACAGCCTGCCTCAAAGCATGGAACATATGGCATCCTCAAAGGATTTGATATCATTTTTTCTTTAGAACGTGCAAGTCAGTTGGTCATTGTTATCCCTCTGTGGAATTACTCAAACAGCTGCTACCTTCCAACTAAGAGGTAAGAAAATCTTTGTCTTTTTTGTTGCTGCTAATTTCACTGACACACTTCTGTCATATAATGAGAGTGGGTAATATGCTTATAATGCATTTTAATGTTGCATATTTGATCCATGGTGTAAACAACACTTTCCTGAAGACTGGCACCCACAAAAGGATGCATTTCATGTTGCTTGCAAAGCAATCTGAATCATAAGACCCAAGTTTAAAATTGCAAGAAACTAGTTTAATATGTAAACCTATATGAATAATGATACACTGTTATATTCCCTCCTACAGAATCAAAAATGTGACACTTGAACCCACTTATAAACATAAAATGTGTTGTCTTTAGAAATATTTTAAACTCTTTATCACCAAATAGATTATTTCTTTTAAGATGGTTCTTTACTTACCAAATAATGATTCGCTTAAATGTATTTTCAGGTTATGATTGGAAAGTAGACATGTCTAACAATACCTTATTTATTCTACATACAGCAGGGTTACGAATTTCATAGTTTTCTGAGTTCTTATCTTCCACGGTTCACAGATCCCATCTCTCCTTGATCATCAGGGTATCTCCCCAAATTGAACTTTTTTTTTTCTTTCTATTCTTTCAAACTGACAAATTTTTCATTCTCTTTCAGAAGACTAATGAAATAATAAGTAAAGTGAGAAACAGAACACACCACCAGAAGATACAATGATAAATGACTAAAAACCCAAATCTCACAAAGTAGAGAAAAAAATGGTAATGAGAAAAGGAGATAATAAAATCATGATCGTGCATCACATGTGAACCATATATGAACATCACAACCTCACGCATGTGATGGGAGGGAGGAGGGAAAAAAACCAGGCAAAATCAAAAGAGCTGCCCAAATTTAAAAATTAAGTCATAGGAATGTTCTTAAAGTAATCATCCTCAATCTAGCAAGACAATTGCCCAAGCTTTGTTTTCCCTACTTTTTCCTTCTTTTGAGTCTTAATTGTGGCTCACTTTCTTCATTACACTATGACCTCTTCCAGTCATATGGAGGAACATTAATGAAAAAGTGTGAAAGAACATTAATGAAAAACAGTTAACAGTTTAAAGTTTCCAGACTGCATGACAACTGTTATTTTTATAGGCTAAAGACTGCAGCCATATTACAGTTTACTAATAAATAATTTATACTATTATAGAAGAAGTGCATAAAGTTCCTCCTGATACCTCAAAGGCTCACATTAAATCATATTTTCAAAAACGTTATGAATTCCAACACCCCTATATCAAAGAACAACCTGTTCTGAAAAAAAGAAAATAATTTTACTAGATGTTAAATGCCAACAGTACATTCTTGGCCCTGCAACAGATGCAGCAAGCAGGCAATACATCACTGGAAAACACTAACTACAGTAAATTGTACAAAATGACTCAATAAGGAAAGAATTCACAAAGCATCCGATCCACAATATACAGCCAGTGAGAATCTTTCCATTAACTTCGAAGACTTTTAGATAACTGCTAACAGACACAGATCAGTAACAGTGTTGGTTTAATATGATTTCCTACCACCTCCTGCCCCCTTCCACTCTCCCATCCCCCCGCCCTGTTTCAGATGTAGTGGGAAAGGCAGAGAACACACAAGTTAAACGTATGTTAACCTCAGCAAGTATAACTTTCAACTATTTCAGAAGTACCAATAATTCAAAGAATTTATTAGAATTCATAATACTCTGGGATACACCCTTTCATGGTTAGATCCTGTGCAAAATTCACAAATATAAAACCCTTTAAAAAAAATAATGAGTGTGATGTGATGCACCATTCTTCCTAGACTTTTATAGTTTCTCCCATTCCTATAATCTTATAGAAAGACATTCATCACAATTTTTATGAAAAATATCTTTTTTTTATCAGGGTTCCTTCCCACAAAAAAACCCCAGAAACTATTAATTTTTTCTTTTCCACTTACAAATGTAGAGCATTCTTAAGAACATCAAAATCTTTTCACTGGGATCTAAGTTACCTTGAGAACAGACACGCATTATTGGCCAAGACATGAAATAGACATTTTTCAATTATTTCAAATTTCAGAAGTTATAAGAGATAACCATGTACATACACATGCACATTTACCTTACACCCATTGTATGGTAAGGATATATTCTTGTCTATAAGCCCATCATCAGCTTGAAAATAAAATTACTAGTGAGGTGACACTATCATTCTCTTATGGCAGAGCCAAAAAGTTCCAGATAATTATCATCATTTTACAATTTTCACTGATGGAAGTCGAGAGTTTCCATGGTACAGAGGGAGAGATTTTCTTGTCAAATCATTTGTAAGATCTATTTGAAAGAAGCTTTACTACATACTTTTCCAAGCATTATTTGCACTTAAGCCTAGTAGTGTAGGGAAACCAAAGACATTTAAACAATAATACTTCAGGCAGTTTGCCTGCTTATTAGGTCGTGCAAGTTTAGTTAACTTTGAAAAATAAGTAACCACAATGCACCTATGCACCTTCTGAAATTAAGAGCTTTATAACAAAGTTTATCAATCATTTACTCTAATGCCTTAGTAGGCTATGTGAGCTCTAAACAAAAAACATTTTACACGTAACACATGGTTACACCTCGAAGCCTGCATAAAAAAAACAAAATAATGAGCAGACATGCACAGAGACGACAGCCCCGTCCCCTAAGTGTCCTCCTTCTGCCCTATAAGGACACGTTAGGTTTTGGTCTCCCCTACCAGAAGCCACGCTTTTCATTTTTCACCTGCTTCTAAGCAGGCGAAGGAATCCCTACTCAGAAGTGTGCCTTCTAAGAAATAAAACGAAATCGAACAAGCGTTTTGACAATTCATGAAACAAAAAGTCAAAGCTAAAAAGCCGCAGGCTCCTCCAGAAGTGTCAGCAGGCTGGGATGGGGTGAGAAGAATTTCAAGACTTCAAAAGACAGTTCAAAAGCCAAATCTCTCTCTCCCCAGGTGAGTGAGTGATGGTCTTTCATTGTTGATGACACTGTAATGGCCCGTTCACACCTTTGTGAACTTTCTTCATTAAGTGCCAGCAACCTGCTAAGCAAATGGATGATCTACTTCAGTGAATCTCAGAGCAGGGGACAAATATTTCTTTCAGCAATGTATGTTTCAGCAGCTTCATCCCCTTCACCATCCTTCTTCAGCTCCCACCTCCAAAACTCATTCCTTCTTCTGTGTTGCCATCTCCAAAGCTACCCTTGAATGTATGAATGATTTTAAACCACAACATTCAGCAAGCAAGAAGACAGTAGGATAGGACCGTTAACTACCCATCTATAGGGCTGTGAGATTGCAGCACAGAACTTCAGCCTGCTCTGATCACATACGGATTGCAGTCGGTACTTCTCTTCATGTATGCAAGACATCACCCGTAACTTCCCAGGTTACGCACAGAGAGAAGGAAAAAGCTAACACCTCCCTTTCTTACATATGGCTCTAGCATATGCTAAACAGACAGCAGAATTGTAGAGCGACAGACGAGGAAGTAAAAACCTCTGTTTCAATCTATGAGTGAACAGGATCTATTCCAGCAGTTTAATACCAGCCGTTTGTCAAAATATGGTAGACTGAGCTCCTGTGGTAAAACGAGGTAAAGATTTAAGGGATGATCATCTGGTTGACAGCCTGCAAGTCACACTGTTAGTGCAGTTACTGGCAGGATTACATAGAGTCGTCAGATAGAAGGAACGCTGTTCTCAGTTAAAATAAAAACATAAAATTCTTAAACCTATATTATTACTCCGCAGTATTAGAAAACAAGGAAGTGTTTCTGATCTGTGTTTCTGAGAAACAAGATGACAAAGTTGAGAGAGAGAGAGATCTAGGCTAGATCATGGCAATGGTACCTAATATTAAAAGGCAAAATACTTCCAATTTTAAATTTTTTTGGTTTAAAAATTTCAACTGTTGGCTTCTTTTTTCCTGAGTTGGAAGAAGTAATCCACTGTTCCCATAGTGAAATGGCAAATGATATTTTACTGATGTTTACTCATGTTACTGAACTCTGGATTTTTACCATGGGGGGGTTAAAACCAGTTAAAAACATGTCTAATGAAGTTTAGACTTCTGACAGTTTTTGTTTGCCACAAAGAGAGGGAATGTTTGCAACTAAAGAATTTATTCTCACTTTACAGGCATAACACAGAGTTGTGGGCTCAATCCCCTGTGTGAAGAGATACTGATTTTGTGTTACGAGAAATAAATAATCTGGTTTTATTATAAGCAAATTGAATGTAGTGGAAAAATAGAGGGTGGTGGGATATTTTAGGTGCCTCGTGGAGACTGTAAGGTGAAAGGCCCCATCTGGGCCCGATGCCAGGAAAACATCGCGATCGGGACAGGGAAGAAAATATATGAAAATGGAAAATACACCCTGGCCACATGGCTGGCCTTTGTGTGCGGACAGACCCCCCTGTTGATGTACAGAGGAGTAGTCATCAATCAATCAGGAGGGAGGGTGACACCCCCTCCCGAATTCGAAAAACTACCTTTTAAGGTAAAATACCTATTACCTGTTGAATATTTAACATCTTAAGTGGTCAAGAGGGTACAAAAGGGGCATGTTTTTCAAACCGCATGTGCTTTTCAATGCCATGTGACTTGGGATTGCACTCAGTGCAGCAATAAAGGATTTCTTGCTGCAATTTTCCTTGTCCTGCAAGTATTTTTTGCCGTTTCACAAATTGAAAGCAAGGATTTTTCTTACAGTGTGCTCAAATCACAGTTCGATGTCTGGTTACCTGCAATCAGAGAAAATCAGGCAGGTAGCAAAGTACTACAAGCACTGTGCCAAACCTAGAGTACCTGATAGACATACTTAGCATCATCCCAGCCCATACTGACATATCAGCCATCTTAAGAATCTGTTGAGGAAGAGTAAGGTTTTTCTACAATGCTGATCAAATAGTCACTGACAGGGATGGTTCATCCTTCGTTGGAGCTCCTCTGATCCCAGAAATGCAGTCAGGATCTTTTCTTGGCCCAATTCTCTCAAATAAACTGATCCAGACTGTTAAAATGAGAGAAAGAAATCTATTTTTCCCCCCCTTTTTTTCCATAGGTTAATTTTCTAACAGTGTAGTGAACTGTAGCAATTCATCAAGCATCAGATTCGAAAACCAGTGCCTGGAAGGACAAAATTCCCAGTAAGAAACCCAGGAGGCATGAAAGCCATCCCCAGCAGCAGCAAGCCATTAGAACACTCTGGTCCTTTTGTATAATCTCAGCCTATGTCCAAAAGGTCAGCAATTATGTTGTTAGCAGTAAGCAGAGAAGAGAGGAAATGGCAAGGAAGACAACTACTAGAAGGTTTTTATACAGCCTTTCGCAACAACCAGCAAAGTATTAACTCTGCCCATATTTTGCATAGGCAGGCATAAAAGTGATTTTTATAGCTACAGATTAACAATTAAATTTAAAAGCACTACAGAGACACTTTAGTACAGAGCACTAATTTGACAACTTTAGAAGCAGCAAGTGGGTTCAGATGAGGAGCAAGATTTGAGGTTTTATTACTAACTTGGGTGGGAAGCTAAAAAAAATTGAAAGCAGTCTGACAGATGCCAGAGAAGCAATTGAACTAAGGTAAACTTGGAAGTCCATAAGAGTTGTATGGAAAGCTAAAAACAATTTTATCCCAATCCACTGCTAGCCTGTTCACCCAGAGGGAAGCAGAAAGTTTTCAAGCCCTGAGTCAGGGAAACCAGATGTCCATCCACAGAGCAACTTAAAAACCAAAAGGCTTAAACAAAATAACTGTACACCTTGCTTCAAAAACCATAAACTGCATATTCCAGGCCTCAAAAATATTATGGTCCTTACATTAGAAGCAGTGCAACTTATGGAAATCACTAGGCTACCTAGCTCAAAGCTTCAAGTAAAAATAAAAAAAATAAATGCCTTAGCTTTTAAAAACAAAGAGAACAATTGCAATGTAAGATCTCACAGAGTTAAGAAACCTGTCTAAGATCAGCTTTCAGGGCTTAAACAACAATTCAGAGAATACACACCACTACAGATCTCTACAGGATACACAGCTTTGTTAGTGGTACCATGTCTTGAAGTATTTCCCATATGAATTCTAAAAAATAGCATCAGGGTGGGATTCTGTGTTTACTGCTTCCTAGGGGTCCATAATTTATAAATGAAAATATAGTATTTGTTAAAAATGAAGAACCAGATCCTTCAACTTGTCTCAGGATCTTAGGCAGAATGACAGTTCCTTCCTTGCATCATTAATTAAAAGGAAACACATCTCCTAAGATGATACTCTGGCTCAGCTATCTAGTAATCTCATCATATTCCAACTGCATTCTCCGTTTCATCAGCACAAAGAGCCTCCAAAGAGTTTGCACAGGGATAACTTGCAGCTATGTATATAATGTCAATAAATGCTATACCAAAAATGGACTAAATCCAGCTTGCTTGTTTTCAGTTACCTCTCATTCTTCTTAGTTTTTGACAGCAAACAGTAGGACAAACTTTGATTTTTGTCTTTGTAGGGCCTTTTTGTTTTCTTTGTTTTTTTTAATAAACTAAAGCATCCAGATACAGACATGATATCACAAAATGAACACATTTAAGGGGAATAAAGTATTTTGTAGAATCACCTATCAGCCTAGAATTGCAATTTTAAAATCAAAGTTACGTGATAACAATTCTCTGTAAATATATAAAACTACCTGGAAACCATACTTAATTGAGCAGAAATGTAAAGCAGCTCACTTTACTGTACTCTAGTGATATCAGATAACAAAGATTAAAAAACATAAAGAAGTGCATAAAGGGAATACTGGGAACAGTCTGGCAGAAAAGGTGGAGATAATTGATGGAGACAGAGAGAAAAGGAAAATATACTAACTTAATTTTCCCCTTTGACCCAAAATCTATACTAGTAGTTATAAAGACAGACAAAATTGAGTGTATTTAGACACCTTAAATAATAATATACTAAATAACAAAATAGTAAATAAAACTTACTTGTGATGTCAATATCAGAAACTGAACTGGAACTGTAATAAACTGGAACAGTGATAGATTCAGCCCACACAAAAGTGTGCATATACCTCTTCTTACTGTTTCCATCACTAAACAAATTCATGCCCAGTTATATGTAGTCACTAGTCCCAGTTGCTGTTAAAAATCCACACATCATCAATCAAGCTCAACTGCTCACACAGAATGTATTATTGGAAGGTCAGTATAACACTGGACAGCCAAGGTAATGTTGATGAGAGAAAGATTATAAAATAAGTTTGACATTTTTATGCTAAATCAATACTGAGTGATGTGTGGATAAAAAAATTAATTTATCCCAAAGTGATAAACTACCACTGCTTCAATCATTGCACAAAACAGCCCGGGCAGTTATCCTCACATTTTCCACAACAAATCTGTGTCCCTCCATAGGCTACACATAACCTATTCTGTGCAGAAAAGAACTTCCCATACACTGCAGTTTGCAAGTGGAATAAATCAATCCCAAGTTTAAGCTGATAACTGCTACATAAATTAAGAATGGATTACCATAGCATTCAGACAGTCATTACTAGCTTTCCTTAAAAAAAAAAAAGGCAGTAATCCTACTGCAAGACTTTTCAAATACAAAACCACTAAAATCCATAAAAGAAATGTATTAGCTCTTTACTAGACAATTATCAAACAACATAAAAATCTCTCTGTAGGACTACTCGAATACATACTTTACCTAAGCCTTCTCCATGGAAAACTTCAATTGCATCAGTCTTATGTTCACACTTGACTCGCTTTTTGTACCATGGGTCTATACTACCTTTCAGCTGGAAGGTCAATAAATAGTTGAGAAATTATCAAGAGCAGCTTTTTTAATCATCTTCCAGCACAAAGAGTCTAGCATTTTCAGTCTGATTCAGAATTTTGACAGACTTCCTAAGAGCCCAACAGTGGTTAGGGCTGGTTTCACCTTGTCCTCATACAGACCACAGAAACTTCACAATCAGGTGCTACACCTCAGCTGAGATGCCATAGCTGAGAAATAAGCACTGGACATTATAACTACATGACACACAAAGTATGTTCAGCCAGGAGATCAGGTCCTTGGTCCATTACGTTCATGTTATTGCTCTGCTCCATATAAGCATAAAGTGGATGACCTCCAGGTCAATACAAGGCATGCCAGAGTCCAAGATCTCCATAAAGGCACAGCCAAAGACTGTTCACACTCCTTCTTTCATATGCAGTGTACTAAATCAGTCTGTAGATGCACTAGATTAGAGAGAAGAAAAAATATTATGTTGAAGAAAATTTTTTTTCATATTGCATACAGATTTTCAAATTGTGATCTGTCAAATGTGGTTGTAGTTATCCATGTACAATATGAAATAATTTAAAAAAAACCCTACAATGTAGGTAGAGGAATATCACAGAAACTTATAAATTACCTTCTGAGAGAAAAAAACCAAACATTTATGTTGAACATACATTGTACAGAGAGTAAGATATGTCAATATCAACTAAAGGAAAGGAAGAACTCTGATGATGACCTGAAAGGACTATAATTCACAGGTTGAAGAAAGTGGGTTACTCAAATATAGTCTTACAGAACATGTCTTAAGACATTCTCCAGGTAAGGCTGCTAAAAGCAAACAAATAAAACAAAACAAACAAACAAAAAGCATACTTAAACCAGAGAGTTGCCTCAAGTAAAAGCATAAAATCAGGATGATCAAAACATAAGAGTTTCCAAATCTTTTCAAAAATATATCTTCTCTAGCCAGCTGAATATAAGAAACATCTGATTGAAGGAAAAAAACACTGACTGCCAGAAAACCACACTACCTTGATTCCCATGAATATAACTTGTTCTCCATGATGAGAAAGGGGAATGGCACAGAATTTCTGAAAACCTTCTGATAAAATTGGGATTCACAGGCTTCTAAGGCTGCTTGCTGCATCACAGGGAGATGCAACTTTGGGAGACTGTAATTAAGACCAAGGGCTGATGATCTTTAAGGTCCCTTCCAACCCAGACTATTCTATGATTCTGTGACTTTCAGGCACTGAGCAAAGTCAAGGAAGATCATGGTCCTCATGTAGCTCACCATATACTGAGCAAAGCACATGCTCCAGCAAAAGCCTGTGCAAAATTGAAATATTTGTACTCTGACCTAGCATCTTCCAATAAAAAATTGTTTCCTTCAGTCAGTAGAGTTTTAAAACAATTACAAACAGGAAAATGATAAATGCAAAGTCACTCAACTATTAAGTGGAAGAGTTAGAAATAATGCTCTGCAGTCTCTGCCATCTGTAGTTGTGGTCTGTTACCACAAAATCCTTCTACTAAAATTTCCACCTGCTGCTTTTTCCCGATTCTCATATTTCTTAGCTTCCATGAGGACACACAAGATTGGGGAGCTGATCTTGTTGGGTATAAAAAATGGTAAAAAATGGAGAACACTTTGTTTCATTTTACTGGGTTGTTTTTCAGATGGATCAGTCCCTTAATTTGGTCACTGCACTGACCACACCACACTTCTGTCAATAAAGATGAATGGTTGACAGTGGGAAGGGGCATCAGGGAGCAGCAACATCAATCTGATCCTGCCAGAACATTTTACAACAGCAAATCACAGACTTTTCATTAAATTAATTAACCTTGATTTAATTAACAAGTGAATTAAGTCAGTTCTCTTTCAGAAATGAAAACCCACGTTGTCAATAAGATCCTAGACTCATGCCAAGCTCACATCCTAAGGTGCTACATCTGCTTTTGAGCAGACACTTTAGGCAAAGGTTAGTAATATTTAACAAGGTCAGAATCTCTCAGTGTCACGAAGGCTTATAAAATCATACATCTCTGCATCTGAAGCCCTCTGAATTCCTGATGTGAAGAAAAAAAACTCATGTGCTACATCCTCCTGCTGTACATCCTCCTGTACTGCCTTTTAGGCATAGAACTAAGTGATTACTGCTAGCTCAGGAGAGATCTGCACGTTCTCTTGTGGAGGGCAAATGCGCAGGGCGAACATGCAGTGATAGGACAAGGAGTAATAGTTTTGAACTGAAAGAGAGCAGGTTTAGATTAGATATTAGAATGAAATTTTTTACTACAAAAGGAGTTAGGCACTGACACATGTTGTCCAGAAAACTTGTGAATGCCCCATCCCTGGAAGTACTCAAGGCCAGGTTAGATGGGGCTTCGAGCAACCTGATCTGGTGGAAGGTGTCCCTGCCCACAGCATGGGGGTTGGAACTAGATGGGCTTTAAGGTCCCTTCCAATCCTAACCATTCTATCATTCTATAACATGTCACTGCAGTCCCCAACAGCCTCACATCTGCTTTCCATAGTTATTCAAGAGGTGGAAATATGGTTTTGAAATTAAAGCTGATTATTAATATAATCTTTTCTGAGAACAGAAATAATATGATTACTCAATGTTACACTTAGTAGGTTGCCTCAGATGAGAGGAAGTGTATATCCATATATCAAGTCTGTGGATTCTCTTCACCGTCTTTTACGTTTATCTTTTACATTATGAATCCCTTTTACTTCATAATTCCCTTTTACTTCTTAGCAATGCTTTGCTTGGGGAACGTTATAATACATCATCAAGTATCTTTTATGCTTGTGCAAGTGCTCATATCCTTAGTCTTAATTCTTCATTAAGACAACTATCATCTGTTGTTCTGCAGGATGGAGTTTTTAAACCAGAAATAAAAATGCATCAAAATGACCTCATATTTTAAAACTACAAGAATGGTGTAACTAAGGTAATCGCTTCTCTAGGATTCTGTATTCAATCCTACACAAAATCAATAGTGAGAAATATCACTAGACAAAATGATACAATGCTGATAGATTATGTGTTGATTTACATGAACGTCAACATATTGGGAAACATTACAAACCATTTAATCTACCACCAGAGTAGAGAACATTTAGGAATGAAAAAAATACCAACAGTGCTTCATACATACAATTTGGCTTTAGGGACCAGATGTATTATAGCTTCCATATGTCTCAGCCTACTAAATGCATTTTTAATGGCAAGTTCTTGCAGAGCAAAATCTGCACAGTTGCTTGGGTAGTCTGTCAAAAGGTGAAATTTGCCCTGAACTTTATTTCAATGATGCTTCTCTATGTTCTGGGAGCCCCACAGAGGTCAAAAAAGGGACAGAAGCATCTGAGTGTTATTTCCTAACACAAACTGTAATAAGCCTTTTTGGATATTCCACAAATGTCAAGGGCATTAAATATAGATTATTGTTCTTATGACTCAGTATTTCAGGCCATACTGATTAAGTATGTTGAAACTTCCCCCAGATAGCGGTAGATCATTAGTACTGGAGCACTACCACACCAATTACACATTTGTTTATCAGAACAAAACCGTTGCAAGAAATTGTCCCTCAATCAACAACTCTGGGTGCTGCAGTTCCTCAGGCCTTTCAAATTCAGAACATTTTTTCTTGTTGTGTACTGGCTCTAAAGGGCCCAAAGACCTCCAGTGAAATGAAACCTAGCAGAGTTCTAAGTTTCACTGTAAAAGCAGAAGTTCAGAACAAACAAGGCACAGAATTTTCATACATGAAAACTATTTTTTTCCGAGAGGAATAAAGGGCAAAGCAAGTGTTACTTGAGGCAACCCAACATGCCATTTGGCACACACTGCTACTGAGATCTCTTCTTTAAGTTCCCTGACATGTATTGTTCATCAAGTCAACATAAAAACCCCCATATTTTGTAAAATAATTAGTATTCCTTCAAGGTCAACGATGCTTCAATGATGTAAAGGTCAAACTTCTATTTTTATAGAAATTATCTGGATGTAAAGGATCTAAACTCTAATTGAAATCTGATAGGAGTTAGAGTGGCTCAGCTGTTTGGTGATAACCTATTCAGGTGTTCTCCTTGGCAATGTTTCTTAACTCTAAGTTTTTACAGGCACTTCACTGAATGACAGAATAATTAGGGCTGAAAGGGACCTCTGGAGATCATCTAGTCCAACCCTCCTGCCAAGGCAGGGTCATGTAGGGCAGGTTACACAGGAATGCGTCCAGATGGTTTTTGCATGTCTCCAGAGAGAGAGACTCCACAACCTCCCGGGGCAGCCCATTCCAGTGCTCTGCCACCCTCAATGTAAAGAAGTTCTTCTTCATGTTGAGGTGGAATTTCTTATGTTTTAGTTTATGGCCATTATTCCTTATCTAGTCTCTGGGCACCACTGAAAAGAGTCTGGCACCATCCCTTGAGATATTTATATGTTTTGATGAGATCCACTCTCAGTCTTCTCTTCCCTAGATTAAACAGGCTCAGCTCCCTCAGTCTCTCCTCATAAGAGAGATATGCCAGACCCCTAATCATTTTTGTGGCCTCCACTGGACCCTCTCCAGTAGCTCCTTGTCTTTCTTTAACTATGGAGACCAGAACTGAACACAGTACTCCAGATGTGGCCTCACTAGGGCGGAGTAGAGGGGGAGGATCACCTCTCTCGACCTGCTGGCCATGCTCTCCCTGATGCACTCCAGGATAACACTGGCCCTCCTGGCTGCAAGGGCACACTGCTGGCTCATGGTCAACTTATCAACCATCATCCAGGTCCCTTCTCTGCAGAGCTGCTCTCCAGTAGGCCAGACCCCAACCTGTACTGGTACTTGGGGTTATTCCTCCCTAGGTGCAGGATCCTACACTTGCCCTTGTTGAACCTCATTAGGTTTCTCTCTGCCCAATTCTCCAGCCTATCAAGATCCCACTAAATGGCAGCACAACCATCAGGTGTATCAGCCACTCCCCCCAGGTTAGTATCATCAGCAAACCTGCTGAGAGTGCATTCGATCTCTTCGTCCAGATCATTGACAAACAAGTTGAATAAGACCGGACCCAGTATTGACCCCTGGGGAACACCACTGAGGCCTCCGACTTCTACTCCACTGATCACTACCCTCTTGAGCTCTGTCATTCAGCCAGTTCTTGGTCCACCTCATTGTCCATTCATCTAACCCACATTTCCAGAGCTTATTTATGAGGATGTTATGAGAGACAGTGTCAAAAGCCTTTCTGAAGCAAGGTAGATACCATCCACTGCTCTCCCCATGTGATCATAGAAGGCTATCAGATTGATCAAGTATAATTTCCCCTTGGTGAATCCATGCTGACTACTCCTGAAGAGTCTATACTTAGCCAAGTTTCTAGTGCAAAGGCAATGTGGTCAAACAAATTACCTCAGATCTGCTGCGTGTTAGTGCATGCACAGGCTGCTCACTGTGGTGACTTTAAGCAACTGTAACTTGATTGCATACTTGATACCACAGAGTAATATTTCTACTTGTATAAAAACATGGATTCAAGATATAAGAGCAATTTTAAAAGTGGAAAAATGTTGAGACAGAAGTTTCAGTGAACTACTTTTCCTACTAGGAAAAAAGATTAAATTAGGATACATGAAGGGGTAATTCTGTTGTAACTTCTCAAAACAAACAGATCCTTAAACTCATTGCACGTAGTTGCTAATGCAGTTAAGTGCATGGACAAGTTTCCAAACTTCCAAGGCAAGCTGGAGATTCCTAAAGCGACAGTCTGTAAAGGCAGTTTCAGGTAGGAAACAGATTTTCACTGTAATGCATTGTCATGGCTTATCAAATAGATCAAATACCACTGCAAGTGAAAGAAAACCGTTCTTATTTTTTGAGTGCCAAAGATGGCTTTTCCCTACCTACCACCTGCAACAAAACTCCATCTGAAGTACCTTAGAGAATATTCAGCTTCTAATTGTTATTTTCCAGCTTTTAGAATCCTGAAGTGAGAAATCATATTACTGTCAATGATGGTAAGATTTCAAACAACTATCCTCTAAAAAAACCCTGCATGCATATTTCACACTCAGAAAAATAAAGCTCCTTCAAACTCATGAGGAAAACAAAATAGTTCCAGACACAATGTTTAAATTATTCACTAGATTTATAAGATGCCTCACACAGACTTACAAGTTTTACTGCAAGTGATTTAACATTATTATGATGCCTCGCTATTCTGCAATTTGCTCTATGCTGGAGAAATGTCAACATTTTGGACCTGCAAAGTTCTGTGTTCATACAAGGATGTGCTTGCATAGATCAGTCTGAGTGATGGGGATGTCAGTTAGCCAACAATGAGTAAAAAAAAAAAATAATTTTATGTATAGATATATAAGTATATATATCTATACATACATACATACATATACACACACACTTTACCATAGTTGCCAATTAGTTACCCTGAAATTACAATTCAATACCCAGACACTCAATCTAAACAGCATAAGGGACATACACGGAAAGAGAGATCATTTTGAGGGGTTTGGCTTTTGGGGTTTCTTTTCTTGTTCACTGCAACGGAGATATGATCCTCTTTTTATATTGGCTTTAAAAAAAAGAGTTGTTATATACATTTTATTCTGGAGCAAAAGAATAGGAAAAACTCCCATCACATCTGCTTTGCTAGTCAGCAAGGACCATTTCTAAACTGAATATTGCAAGTGAAAAGTTTCATGTTAAAGTCTCATTACTCTTTAAGTTCTTCTCATATTAACCAAAAACTCCTGTTTCCTCTGATGAGTATGCTTATCAGAAATTAGAAAAAGTACAAATATTATGAACGACAGACTTTGTACCTGGCACACTCTTCTAAAGCATCACATCTGTGTTATTACAGTGTTATTACTTATTACAGTGTTAAACCGCATATCTTATCACAGTAACTAGTTATTGCCTTTCTCCCCTCTGTCAATCCTTGCAGACTAATTAATTTATTAAAACCTTCACACGTACCAGATCTTAAACCTTTAAATATGTCAAAGACCACTCTTCAGCATGTGTTTTGTTTCTTAAGGAAACTAAGAACAGTGAGATAATTTTGTAGTAGCTTGGGCTTGCGTCAAGCACTGAAAGAGATCAGAGTTGCACTAGCATAATTACAAATCAAACACTCCGTAACAGTATCTTTAAAATTGGATCTAAGATATTTTCACTTAATACTCTTGAAGTAGTATGATAGGCACAGTACCTCCACTGATAAAGGCCAAGGCCCTATGCTAATATATGGCATATGTATTATACTTAATTTTGCTGTCTCTGAAACTAAGTATACAGGTCTGCACCATCTACAGAAAAAAAACGCTTATGAAATGAGATATGGCTTCTAGATAAGTAATTAATATTTGCAATCAGCAAAATTTCTTTAGAGTCATGGAAGAAGAATTAAAACAATTAAGAATTAAAACATGACTGCTCAGTAAACAGGCCATATTTCTAGTGATGTGTATCATCTAAACCATAAGAATATGTCAGGTTTTGTTTTGGAGCAGGTTTTTCTGTTTTACCAAAGAACATGCAAACAACCTCACTCAGAAGTAAGACTCAAACAGGTCAGACTGAATTGAAATATGTCCTCTCATTCAAGAAGTTCTGTGAATTTAAGAGACTGCCAGTACTTAGTTTGAACATTTTGAAAACCTTCTGTGCATTCCCTTCCATCTACTTCAATCTGGATAGGAGACATGAGACTTAGTGACAAGACTTCTCAGCCCTGTCTTTGATTTAAGATGATATATGTGGTGTTGTTTTCAGAACTCTAGATTCCTACACACTTCTATATTAAAAACAGGTTATTGTGTTTTAAGTTATAGTGATTAGATTTGCTTGTTTATTCAGAAAGTATGCTCCCTGTGAGCAAATTAACTGGAGTGAAAGAAAATTGTTTTCTTGTTCACTTACCTAGACAACTCTTCAAAATTTTATTGAACGTATAACATTTTATATTTATATAAATACCATCATTAAATTACTTTACTTTTATAGAAAAGTTTGTAGCATTTTGCTTATACAAACTGCAGGTGAACTAGTCTTGCCCTCAGCGTTTACCCTTCAAACTGTTCCAGCCAACTGGAAAAGGAAGTGTGGTGCAGAGAGAAAACACAATACAGAAGATATCCTTTTCATGCACATAAATTCTGCTTTTTTCTCCCACTTGAAAACAATGTCTCTAAACATAAATTGTTCAGAGTACACATGCAAAACAGGGAAACTTATCTGAACTTCCTCAATAAACTGATAAAAGGTCTGTTATTAAAGCAGTCAAATAGATTTACACAGTGTAGGAAAATGCTTAAGCAAGAAGGATTAATTACTACTAAAGTGACTCCCAAACCATTAAATTTTATCAAATGCACTTTCTTTGATCAGATAGTTCTTGACAGCTGTCAAAATGTTAAGCTTTAAAAATATCACCAAGCTTAGAACTACCTCCAGAGGATTTTGATTTTTGTATTAACATCCCTGTAAGGTTGGCACTATCAGCCTCGCACTGATAATTTTCTTATTTTCAACAAATTATTAGTGAATAAAGGTATAAGATATAATGCAATAATGAAAGAAAACTTGAATTAGAGTTTCAGTGTTAATAAAATGATCTGATAAACATTAAAATGCAATTCATCAGATTATCACAAGTCTCATACAGTTCCCACAGCTTCTTCCTGCTGAGTAATGACGACTGTCTGAAAGGTAACAGGAGTACAACAGTGTGATAATATTACAGCATGATCACTGTGACAATGCTCATGCGATTGCATTTTGCTCAGCTATTCAGTCATTCAGGTGGGGTGCTTAAGTAGACTGCTGACATGTGAAAACAATGCTGCTTTGAACATTTTAGTGAAGCACTTATCCTGCAAATGTCATTGTTGTTTTGATCATGGTGTTCATAAAACGGTTAAGGGCTAATGGAAGCTCCAAGTGAACTCTATGCAATCCAAAACAAACAAAAAAAAGTCTCTGAAATATTATCAGCTTTCTACTGCTCTATATTACAGTGTTGCAGAACAGCACAATATCCTGTGCCTTACCCAAGGCATCATGCTAAAATAACAAGTTACTCTGACTTTCCTCCAGTTTTATTCAGCACACATTATACTTCTACTAAAATACAGAGCATTACCTCTTTACAGAATTTTTAAGCAAGAGTCTGGCCCCATTCACGGGAGAAAAGATTTTAAATCATCTTCTCAAGAGAGAAATCTAGGAGGAAAATGTTCTATTAAAAAATGTTTCTATACAAGCTGTTGCATCTAACATGTTCAAGCTTTATTCTGTATAATAGTATTTCTCCTTGATGCACGTACACATTGATAAATCAAGTTTCTCCTAGGTTAAACCCTGCGAGAAACAGATTCATTTGTATTCCCTCATCTTCACAAAATCCATTTGGCCCAAGATGCAGGACCAGTAGTAGCCAGATTTAATAGACCAAAGACCACTCTACAATACAAAGGAAAACTACATACCACTGGAAAAGACAAATATCTGTCAATGGAAAGGTAGGAATTAAGGCCCATTGCTGAACTTGCTGAGTGAAACATAAAGACTATTTGAAAATTATATTCTCTGACTATGAACAAAACATAGGATTTTTGAGTTTACTTACAATGAGAAAGAAATATGAATGCTTGCCTGGGACCTAACACTAAAATCAGTAGACCAAGCTGAAAGACAGGTAATTTTTAGAAAGTCATTGTAAAATGGCTTGGGAAAAAAATTCAGAATTGTTCTGCTGAAGACTACCTTACTGTCACAGTCATTTACAAGACCTGTGATAGAGTTGCCTTGTGATTCCATGCTGTAGGATCCTAAGCAGGACTCAGTGTCCCAGTCGAGGTACCATGCAGCCTTCTCATTCCTCCACACCCCACCAGCCCCTCAGGTACAAGCTGGTCAGAGTCCCAGTCCCAGGAGAGTGGGAAGTCTCCAAGTGTTGCCATCCCTCAGCACTCCTTCCACAACCAGAAGCTCAGTTCTCATCTTGCTTGTTATGAAGACTGCAGAACAGCCCACAGGAAGCATTGAAAACAACTAAATAACAACCAGCATTGCTCACATTTAATCCAGCAAGCTGTCAGTGATGGGAATTGCACTGATTAAAAAAACAAACTTGTAACTTTAATTTGGTGAAGTGACCCAAGTAAGTGTTAGAGACCTTTTTGCCTGCTTTTCCTGAAAGTTTTCCACTGAAACCCTGGACGAGGATATTTTTCAGGCAGCTGTAGTGCCTGGGTATACACCTCTACTGTCCTGCAGCTGCTGCCTTGAGAGATGGTGGCAGATTTTGCTGTAAGAGTCCATTGGCTTACTGAAGTTGCATTAGGAGGATAAAATTTGTGCACAACAAAATCTGGCTCAGTTTCCAATTTCTTTTGAAAGTGCAAAAGAAAGCATTCATCTTAATGAATGTTTGGAATCTGGCTTCCTTTAAGGTACTACACTGACTTTGCAAGATCAACAACCAAACAAATAAGGCAAATGATTACCACATCTCTGATTTAGATAAACTAGAAGCAGTGACTGGATGCTTTCCACAAGAAGACCTCCATGACATACTAGCTTTCCTCTGAAAAAGTAAGACTTTTCAGTCCTACATTAATAAAGTATTTGTTTCGGGGTTTTTTGAGTTACAATAGACTGCTAACACAAAATTGATGTTTTGTCAGTAAAGAAATCCATTGCAGTACTGAATAAAAAAAAAACAAAACAAAACAGTACACTTCAGATAGAAATTTAAAAAGAATGAAACTACCAGTTATGAATTCTTCTTGTAAAATAGAAGAGTGTTTACATCAGTAAAAGAGGGGTGGTGGAGATTAGAATTCAGATTAAGACATGACCAGATGCATGGAAGTAAGCAGGTGAGTCGTAAAAGTAGACCACATAGCAAGAAATAACACAGAAACAAATCATTAAAAGCCAGTTAGCATCCCAAAGAGGAAAGACAGGCAATGCAGGAACAGATTGATAATTATAAACTGTGAAAAGAACATTATGATTACAAGATGATAATGCTGCATAGATGAAAACTGTTAAAAAACAGCAAGCCAACAAAATACAGAGAAAACCAAGATAAGTTAAAAAGAAAACATCTTCAGTATGCGAAAAATCTTCTGTCTGCAGAAGATTTAGCATTTACTTTCTTCATTTCTAGCTTTACACTTTCTCTGGCTCACAGTATCACATACATAGAATCCTCTTCTCCAGTGAAGAAGACAACGATCACACTTTGTATAACAACCTTTACAGTAGAATTTGATGTTGATCTCATACTTAACAACTCTCTTCAGTGACAAAAAGGCAGCTATGCAAGCAGCTTCACCATTCAGCCAGGTAAGTCTGACTGTCATAGCTAACTGTGCACTATTCATGGCATGGCAAATTAAGTAGTTTAAAAAAACCCAAACAAACAAACAAAACCAAAATAATATCTGCACTTCCATCCCTCAAAAGTTTAGCTCCCCCAAACAGCAAATTATATCAGACAAGCAAAAATACTCATCTAGAATATGAGGCCAGACAACAGGATAGGAACAGGACTAACACTCTGCCTCAGTGGCAGGTAAGTAAATCGTATTAATTTAGCTGAGTCATGAAAGCACATTTGAAAATCCTAAGCATTTTCCATGCCAGCTGAAGATCTATCAATGAAACAGTCATAGATAGGAATATAATTAGAAGTTGAGTAGCTTTCTGTAAGAGCTTTGTCAAAATACCCCTCTCTGGCATTATCCATTTCTGTGTAATACAATGCCTTTCCCAAATCTTCGTTTGCGAAGCCCTGCCATGACAGTAATACAATGCCACTGGACTAAGCTCTACGTGCATTTTTGATGAGTTTGTCACAAATTAAGTTAAACTGGGCTGTCTACATCTCATCTCTGGTCTCATTTTTACCACTACTAGCCTTCTCCAGCCTTCCCCATCACCTGCTACATCCTGCAGCAAGCCCAAGGTCACTAACACTCACCTGGAGCCCTTGGCAGCTGGCATCTCTGGAAACACTGGACCCTTAAAGGAGCTGAATCAGTACTTCCGGATTTTAACAGTCTTCAAAAACTTAGTATCCAGTAGGTCACACTTGAAATTTGGCCAACTCCACAGCCTCCACAGGAAGAGGATGAAGTAATTACATTTAAAGTGGCGAATAGACTTTCCCTTAGCTGCTTTCTCCCCTGCCCAGGAGCTGTTAACAACAAAATCTCTTCCAAGTTTCGAAAGCAAGTTTATCCTCAGGCTGCTGAGGATTTCAGCATAAAGAGTCACATAAAGAGTCATTGAGGGACTGGGTACTCGACAGACCCTTGTAACAACAAGCAGGTGTCGTTTTCTTCTTTTATAGCTTCCTGTACAGCTTTGGGCTGTAAGTATTTCCTGAGAACTCGGATAATGCCAGGCACACTGTCTGCAGTGGGTTACAGGTATCCACCTGGGTGACAAACAGGATGTGACAAAAATTTGTGTTCTCTTGCATAGTAGCCCATCTAATACCAAAATCTCACACAATTCCTATCTGCACAGGCTAGGCAAGCAATGAAAATGAAAGAATCCAGGGTCCTAAAGAGGTTTTTGAGAGACAGTGTATTTCTGGCAAATGAACATCTGAAGAACAGTACAAACATTTTGATACTACTCCAAAATAGCTCAAAGTCTGTCTTGAGAAGTATCAATAACAAAGAGCAAAAGCCTCCAGAACATAAAAGCTGTTGACAAAACTGTCAGTGCTGTACAGCATTTGACAAGAAATACAAGAGTGAATCTGGAGCTTAGAGGAAAGAAAACAAAATCCACCACCCAACCTGCAGCCACCCAGCGCTCATCCCTTAACCCAGAACCAAGCCTGACCCTCACCACTGCCTTGCCCATGCACAGACAGTAAAAACCAGTAGACACATTACACAGACAAAACTGTCCTCATGACTAGACTTGGATACAAAACCTTAATAAAAAACCTTAATAAAAGATTTTGCATTCACTTTATACTAACATTACTAGATGGGAAAACAAAAGCCTAGTATCCTTTAAAAACAAAGCACATTTTCTTCTTGAATTCGAGGCTGAAAGACACATAGAAAGGAACACTATAGAAGAAATAACACACTTCTTTGAAAATCATTTCTGGTTTGAATACACTTTCATTTCAGAAACATAAAGGAAAAGTTCATTTCATCTTTCTGGTCAATGAGAAAAGAGAGAACTGACTAATTGAAACCTTACTTGCGTTACAACTGTTAACAAAAAATTCTTTTTCCCCCTATTGTTAATAAGCAAGGAGTCCCAATTATTTCTTTGTAGGTCATTCTTTTCTTTTCTCTCTTTTTATTAGAAAAGTGAAAAGAAATTGGAGTGGAAAACAGAAATAGGGTAAACAAAAAAGAAAAGGTAGTTTTCTGCTATTATCATAAAATGGTAAAGATTAGTTTGAAGAGAAACTTTGTTGTTAAAGACCATAAGGAAATGAAAAATTGCAACCAATTGTATTATGATATCCACTGATCTCCTAAGATTCATAAATTAATTCAATACATTCATCCTCTCAGTATGAACCTATTCTGTTGTTGCTTCTTAATAACTACTAGAATAAACATAATAAATTTACTTAAAATTTCAGTTACAAATCACGCTCTACTATTTCTTCATTTTACATTTTCACCCTTCTAGAACATTCAAACTATTTCTTAACATTTCTATATACGGCTTTTACAAGGACTTAAAAGTCCTGAATGAAACAGGTATTAAGGGGGGAGGAAACCTTTCACATTCTTCTTTCATAAATTAAAGTTCTCAGTCATTTATGTGTTTTTTTTTTTAATCGCCTCCCTTTTTTCTTTCCCCAGGGAGGCCTAGAAGAGATAAAGCTTCTATTGCTCTGTATGGAAATGGAATATATTGAAAAGCAGATTGAAAATTTTTTCTATGCTATAGGATGTGGTTTATTTTTAGATGGTAATAGAGCTTAGCCCTAGCATTTCATTAACATAGGGTTTTGTCTGCTTTCATTTCTAAAGTTAGATCTTATTTTGGTTTGTCATTAAAATGAAGCACAGTCCTTGCCTCTCTAGCCTAAATAACATACAGATGAGTCACAAAATGAGCTTCTGTTTGACTTGCTAGTTATAAGAAGCTTTGGGAATCTAACATTAGCCTTTTTTGGAAGTGGCGAGAAAGGAGAAGAGAAGAGGTTGCTTTTGTTTGTCATTCATATGATAGACTACACTCTCAAATAATTTCAATTTTTTGTGTGCCTCCAATATAAAGTTGCAGTATTATAGTTTACAATTTTATCGTGTTCATGGCTCTGTATGGAAATTTAACAGAAATAGAGCCTTTCAAAAAACAAAACCTGTGATTTATCAGTGTTCAGCAATGCTGAAGTACAAAGGGACATGAAGATTTTACCCGAACAATAACATTGACTCTATCAAAAAAATAAGAATAATCTTGAACACGAACTAAAATTTCCGCCAAGTTTCTTGTCACAATTCTGAGCAATTGAGAAGAGAGCACCACAGGAAAAACTTGCCACAAACCTTGAAACATGTATTAACATCCCTAATTTACAGATAAGGAAATTATGCACAGATGTTATACCCAGAGAGGAACATGTACCTAACTGAGAATTAACATCCAGAATTAGCATGCTCACATCTGAATAGATATATTGTAGAGCAGCACTCAACCCACACCTGGATAATTGCATCAAGCAGTAATCTTAGGTAACAGGGTTGTTGCTAGGATTCCTAGGGATCTCTCTCAATCTGCTCCTCACTAATTCAAGCCAATGATTTGACTTCAGATGCTTTCAGAGAGAACTTGCTTGCCCTATTTGAGTGGAGAGGTTTTTAGCTCACAGACATGTTTTGAGTGGGCTTTTTTGCCTACATAGATTCCTTCTGTCTATTTGTTTCTGCTGAACCCATATTACAACTCTAGCGCATAAATGTTTGTGTTATTGCAGCTCATGGAAAGATGATGATGGAGGGCAATAGAGATGTTTTACAGCATTTAATCCAGGTAGACTGTAATTTTCTGGCACTGGCAGTAGTGACATTACAAACACTGACAAGGCAAAGTGAAACACCTACCACATAATTCAGCTTTTCAAGGCTCTTGGTTCTACCAAAACTTGCAAACCTGGTGCAAGAAGACAGCTAGTGTGCTGGAAGCACACCATTGTTCACAAACAGTAACAGGATCATGTAAGAAAAATTCCTGTTGGAACTATGTGAAGAACTTGCCATGACCCATGTTAACAGAGACATATAACACATGTCCAAGGCTAGCCTGCTAACTCTTAGTAAATCAAGTGAGGAGATCTTTGGTTTATTCTAAAGACATGCCAAAGATACTGCTAGTGTGAATGCAATTATATTGACTGCTAAGTGGCCTTCTGCACCTCTCTGAAGCCATCAGTTCCACAGGAATGTCTGCTGTTCACTGAAGACAAAAAGTAGTAACACTCCAATATGATACACAAACATGGTGAGAAAGGAAGGGATGCAAACATCAAAATGTGCCACTCAAAGTCGGCAATACCAGTTTACAGAGGAAACCTAGTATTTATCTGCTTTGATATTTTTAGGCAGTGTGTTTGCCCAAACATTACAAGGGACTCTATCTTGACAAATAAACATGCACTCCCAACATCCAACCACAACTGCTGTTCTCCCTGTCTTTTCTGTATTAACAATACAGCATCTTCCATTCTGTGGAATGTTGGAGGTCTGTGAAAGGTCCTATGTACACTAAATCCCTGTTTATTACTCTGCTGTCCTATATGCAATTTTCTTTCTACATTAGTAATATCCAGAGACCTCCAAGTTCCATCTTTACAATAATTTATCACGTTTCTAACAATACAGTGAACTTTTCCAGAAGTATCCTGTCAAACATACTGAGGAAACTTCTTAGAAGTCCATATGCATGTGCAAAGGACTTAAAAATTATAATACTCCAATTTATTATTATTTGATTCCAGATTAGTCTTAATCTTTCTTTATGTGGAAGATTTAAAAATGCAGGAAACAAATTTATTAGTCTAGGTTTCCACATTGCTCTGGATTAACAAGAGACTTTCTCAACTCTGCCATTTTTTTTCTTTTCTGCTGTAATTTCCTTTATATACTATATTACAGTTCTTTCTTTTTCAGGCTGGATCTTTATAAATTTTTTATTTTAGTGTGCTTTTTATCTGCCATAAGAATGGCTGCAACATTTCTAATCATGCTTTTCTCCTTCTGATCTCTCTGATTTCCTGACTTGACATCCTAACAGTGTTTTGCAAGTGATGTCCTTTTTCCTCCATTAGCTAAGTATGGATAAATTCTATTATTAATTTCTTAATGGTGTACATATTAAGTACATAACAGTTGTTTTATCTGTTTAAAATCCAAACTCTATCTGAAAACTACATCAGAAGATGAGAGTAAGGCCAGTAAATAATAACTTTTCCCCCTCAGCAGCATATCCTTTCTGCTACCTAGAAACTAATTAGCACAACACAATCACATATTTTCTGTATAATAAACAAGCAAGTTTTATAGGCAAAATAAATTACATCATGAAACATCAGCTACTGCATAATCATATTTTTTATGTAATGAAGTGCTTTAGAATGACCTCTCATCTGCTACTCCTTCTCTGAAGCAGTAAAATCACACTATAAAAACACCTGAGGCAGTTCAAATTACTAACCTAGGCTGTTGAAGCTTTGGGCTGTTTTTTGTATACACTTTTAAAGTATAACTTTGGTAAATGATCATCTAAAAGAATTTTTTTCTCAGAAAGATATACAAAAGAATAAAACACAGTTATAAAAATAAACTCATTGGTATTGTCTAGCTACTATGTAAAAAAATTCAATGCACAACATGAACTTAATATTTAAGTATTAAATACATATAAAACATTTGTAAAAGGTGCTTTACTTCAGGCAAGTCAACACACTTGGTTTTTTACGCTGACATTTTGCATATGTGTTTTTGAAAACATTATATTTACCAGCAACATGAATTCAGATAGTCCATGAAACATGGTATCCTGACTCCAAAACTAGTTTTAAACAAGAGCTAATTAAGTGGTTATCACTGAATGTTGAGACTCTGTGCCAAAATGCACTGCAAAAGTTGACAGCAAAGCTCACAGCATAGTAGCCTGGGAATAAAACCTGATATTCCTCTTCACAGTTCCCTGCTAATAAAGGCATTAACTTAAGAGCACATATAAAGGGAAGTGAGGACCTCCTGCTGCCTCTGATAAGGTGTTGGTGGCAAATGGGCAATTTCCATACATGTGGCAATTTACTAGTGTTACAACCCATATCCAAATGCCTGGAGGCACTGAAGTGCCAGTCAGGAGAACAGGACCAGCATTAACATATAATTACAAAAGAAGCAGAAAAAAAGAAAACTGCAAAAAAAAATAAAAAACCTCTGAATTAATGCTTCAGTGAAAGTTTCTTTGTAGATGTGTTTTTAGAGGCACAATCTGAACTTCCATTTTCTCAGAGGCACAATACTATTCACTTTTCTGAAATTCTAAGCCAAGGCAGTAACCCTTCTTTTCCCTATGACCATTCCTCTGAATTTGCAAATAGCCAGATTAATCCAGAATTAAGCAAGTTGTGGCAAAAGTAAATAATCGTGTTATGAAAGGAGATGCACATTGTAATAGAAACCAAAAAAGTTTGCAAGACAGTTGGACTCAAATCAATACCACCTAGGGCTTCATGAATAATTAAAAATATCCTATGCTTGCCTTACTGAGGAAAATACCACAGGAAAGAGAGATCAGTTGTCCCCTCTGTTCATTATTTATCACACCATAATGTCTGGGAACTGTTTACCTTTCTCTTTTTAATGAACATCTCCAGCTGATATTAATAACACAGCAAATTATCTATCTCACTGAAATACAGACTCGAATTTCAAGAAACACTGTCAAGGTTAAGTTCCTTTTGTTTAGAAGGCTACATATATATATATATGGAGCCAAGTAGCTGTGTTAAAAGCAGCATCTAATATTACTGTAGGTAAGAGGAGGTACACTGTTAAAACTTTCAGAAGATTTTCTAGACTTTTCAGTTTGTTCACTTCATATAATTGGTAACAACTATAAATAAGTGGATTTTTTCCATGAAAAACACTTAATCAAGTTCCAAACTGTCCCCCAAACCAGAAAGTAATTGGGGAGAAAAAAAAAACAAACCAAAACTCAACAACCAGAAAAATTAAATATAGATTTCAAGTTCATGAAACATTTCTTCTGCTCGGGAGCCAAGCAAACTACAAGCTTTCGACAAAATATTTTTGTCCCTTAAATTTCATACATTAATTTTCTTCTTTGGCAAGAAGAAAAAAAAGGTACATACATCCCATTGTGCATGATTAGAGTTATATGGTTTACTGATCTCTAATGAACAAATACATTCTCTTCTAAATTCATTAATTCTAGGCCACATATCTCTTAAACCTACTTTTTCTTTATAGAACATGTTATCTGCAGTTGTGCTGTGCAATAGCCCAAAGCACAGTCCTTGTCACCTCCTGAACAGCTAACACATTTTACTGGTTAACAACCATCACATTTTCCTAGAACAGATACAACTATATACCCAATGGCTGATGAATGATTCAAAAAGTAAATGTCTTTGCTCTGCACTTTGTAAAGCAAATGTCAGGTGGCTTTCACTGCAGTATGATGCCTACATCATCAGTACACAAATCCAACTGCATGTCACTTCCTACCCCTTCCTAAATACTGAGCCTGTTGGATGAAGCTGTGCTAAACAGAACTGTAACAAGCATGGTCACAGGTACACCCCAAACAGCCACCTGTTCACTCAAGTCTTGGTGCACTTTCAAGGGAGACTGATTTTATGTTCAACATACAGAGTACACAGCCCTGTAATGTTCTCTAAAATTTCGCATATATTTTTCATATGCAAGAGGAGTATCTAGTATGTATAGGCTTGCTTCCACCCCCTCTACTTCCTACAGTGCAATTTTTAAGGAATGAGTTCTTATCCATTAAGTATTAGGACACAGAAAAAGCAAAAATTTGTGCTCTAAGGAATTTGGCAAATGAGCAGTAAATATTTACCAGCTGCTAAGATCAGCTGGCTGTTTTGAATTTAATCTAAGTATAATTAAACAAACAAACAATCGAGATATTGGGATTGGCTTTAACAGTGTGGAATAATACCATCAAACATTCTTCTATTTTAAAGTTATACCAGCATTAATGGCAATCAATGCAAATTCTTTTTTTTACTGCTAGACAAGTAGTAGTTTTTGGTTAACTCACAACACCATAAGAGCTTCATAAGTCATTGCAAGATATTTGTAAGTATTGCTATGTGAGAAGCATTTCATTTTTAAAAAGTTCACTGTCATATCATTAAAATGTTTTGCCAAGCAAGATTGTCTCCAAAGAAATCACAGTTTTGTCCAAATGAGTATCAATTCTTCATCTAGCAAACATTTCCTAAATGAGAACTGTTGACTTTTGGTTTGTTTGCTTAACATGGACTTTTGCCTAAGGCACTTTCTTTATTTATTTAGGAAAAACTATTAAAGTTTTTCTTATTCCTTTTTTTTTTAATTATTTTTTTCACAAGCATTTGAAATTTCAAGGTCAAATCTCAATATGAAGGTTTTCAAACTGCAAGTCATACATTACTGGAAGGTACAGATGAGGGGTTTGAGCTTTTAACAAAGCACAAGTTCTTTTCAAATTTATATAGGAGTTAAATAGATGCTAGTAAAACCAAAGCAGTATAAGGTGTCTTAATCCTTCCAACCATTAAATTCTAGTAGAATGCCAGGCTTCCTCTAGATATGAACAGCTTGTAAAACAAACAAAAAAACCTCCAATTCTCACCCACTCTAGGTTAGCCTTATAAGAGATATAATCATTATTTTTATGAAAATCTGAGACTATTGAAATAATAAAGATTAAAATATCTTTTCACAGCTGTGGAAGACCTGAACTTTTCTAGCACATTTGTTAAGTAAAACTGGTATATATGTATGCCTAGGATTACAACTATAAAATATTACAGTACAGAACAATAAATGGCACTTAAATTCCACAGCAGCTAAATTCCCAGTGCAATAATCCACAACCCCTACAATCCCACAGCACAGAACTACTGAGGTTTGTCCTCCACAAAGTTCAGGAAAACAGCTTTTTAACATGGAAAATTCTGAAACAGCATGATTTTCTAGCATTTAGCTTGCACATTGTTTCTTATTTGTTTCCTTAGGACTTTTTTTGGTGACTCATTGCCTTTACTTACAGATTTTCTGATTAAAAGTAAAAAGACAAAAAAACTCACTAAGTATTTTTAAAACCTTCCTCCCAAAAATATATGCAAATTCATTCTCTCCTTCTAAATCCTGCTGTTATTATTTTTAAGTCAATTAATTTCATATGTAAGATTGGATGAAGGCTAGAAAGGAAAAGAGAAACATGCTCAAGTCAGTGCCTGTAACCATACTCAGTGGCTTTGTTTTAGTATTTAATTTTTGTCAGTTACTGGGTATTCACTTTGTTAAGTCTTCAAGAAAAAGATAATTCAATGATGAAAGTAAATTAAAAAGCAAGTTTGACAGTGACATAAAGACCCATCTATTCAGTTAAAAAGGTAAATCTAAGATGCCTTCAACCACTCAAATAAAGTATATGGGTTAAGAGACTGATGTGTCAAATGTAAGAGGGGCAGTAAGCAGAAATAAAACAGCATGAAGAACAGACTGCACATGGTCAGAAAAAACATGATACAGATCAAACAGGATCCGTCTTAACAGACAATTAACCAAATATTTCTTTTCAGTTTTTAAAGAGCAAAACTGAAAACACTAGAAACATGCAGCTGACTGTGGGGTAGCATAGTGTCCTAAGAATTAAGAAGTTGTTAATTCAATGCTCAAGATTAGTCATACTATAAAGTTCACATTTGATGTTTTTCTTGAACACATGAGCTTCTGAGCTCAGCCAAGAAGAACACAGATGCACAGATAACTCATCACTGCACATATAACCTCACATTAGTGGTCCCTGACAGAGGATGGGAGATGGAAAAGATTCAGATATTACCTGCTTGAATCCCAACACTAAGATAGAGAAGAAACAACACAAAAAAAAATTTGGCTGAGAAAGAGAAGATACAGTGTTGTCTACTGCATACCTTGCTGCTGAGCATTTCCAGCTGTGGTTAGGGACTGGGGACTATTGCCCCATACTGAATACAGAAAACTACATAGATGCAGCTCTTACAAGCAGTCTGATAGCTAAAAGTGAGCTAATTAGCTCCTGGGTGCAAACGATTTGGGATCCAATACAGCTTTTAATTGCATTGTATCTCCACCCTTGGAGACACTCAAAAACCATCTGTATGTATTCCTGGGCAGCCTGCTCTAGGCAGCCCTGCTTGAGCAGGAGGATTGGACCACATGACCTCCGGAGGTCCTTTCCAACCTCAGCCCATCCGTGATTCTGTGATGAAGTCACACTAATGAGAAGGGCCCTGAACACACCTTTCTTCAGAGCTTTAAGCAAAGTCCAGCTGAGTGGCTGAGTCCAAACTCATCTATGCTGCTGAGAAGCATCATTGTGAAGTAGAAGGGAGGTTCTAGCCCACCTTTTCCTTGGGAGCTGCTTTTTGGCTGTGGCTGTACCACTGGCTCCCCTCACTGTTTCACTATAGGCTATGACTGTGTCTGCTCTTCCACCACCCTGATCATCACCCTGGCCCAGATTTGCTGGCTCAAACGTGCCCCAATTTACTGCGGGCTTTCTAGGAAATCACTGGTCAGACTCTGCCCCTGACTGCTGTCTCCAGACCTAATCCCAGCCCTGACTCACCACTCAGGACCCTGTCTCCTTGTTGGCATGATCACCCACCTTGTTACAATGCAGGGTTCCCAACCAACCCCTGCTGGTGGAGAAGTCAGATCTTTCTGCCCCCCAACAGCATAAAGACAAATTCATTCAATCAATAAAAAAAAAAAAAAGAAGAAAATTCAGTGGTATATTGGCACTAAATGTCAAAAGTCCAGGTATCAAGAGGATAAACAAGCTGGTATTTTTATTTTTTACCCTAAACCAATCTGAGATAGGTACAACCATATCTGCAAATACAGCAGGAATTCCCAGTGCATGGTAATATGTAATAAGCATAATACAAGTTACAATATAATACAATCTAAACACACAGAGGATAAAAGAACACTAGATTTATCTGGTAATACTACAAGGAATGCAAGATAATAGCAAATGCTATATTTAAATAAATACTATATTTGGAGTCTGAAGGAGTCTAAAATACTCCAAAGACTATAAACACATTATAGCAAGAGTATAAAATTGGCATTTCTTAGCTAGGGATATCAGTAGATATAGTCAGCCAACATCATAGTAAGTAGCAGGGGAGTAGAAAAAATATCTAGTTAACACATCAGGACAACCTCCTATTTTAACAAAAGACTCCCTTTGATCCTTAGTGCCTCTGAACAAAAAAAAAAAAAAAAAGCAAGCAAGCATTTCTTTCATTAGAGAAAGAAAAAAAGGGAAGACTTGTTCTGAAGTTCTTCCAGAGTAAACTCCAGTTCTCAGCAAATTTAATTCCTTGGGAAAACATATCAAGTTCACTCTGATGGAACTGGTAGACAGAAAAGGAAAAAGAGATATTTCTACAAGCTTAAAAAAGAAAGTGTTTCTTTTTACCTCCACTGTCCTGAGATGTGCTCAAAAGAAGCAACCATGAGGAAAATTATAGTACTATTGAGCTTCAGACCAGCCTTTTTTTTTTTTAATGCAATGTAAATTAAACTGAAAAGCCAATTAGGAAAAATGGTGAGCTCTTACTTTTATTAGAGATTGCTTTTGTTTCATTTTCTAAGAGCCTGGAAAATTTGTCCATTGGCAAATTTCTAAGGGATAACATGGTTTGTGAGTTTTCTGCCCTCATAACTTGCTGTAGGCATGCATTCTTTATGCCTTCCAGAATCAACACCTAGGAAAGGATTATTCTGGTCCTGTCCCAAACATTATTTACAACTTTCACATGAACTTGATTTACATGTTGTATTTTAAAGGCAGGTGTTTAAAATTGGGTATTTAAACACATGGTTGAGCTTCTGAGCAACAAGATAGGCAAGTTTTAGAGCTGCTTTTAAATGCTCATACAAAGCCAAACTGGAAAGGGAAGGGGAGGGCTGTTTAGAAGGAGATCTGACATTTCAGCTGACCAGAAGATGACGCACGAAAAGTGACTCTTTCTTGGCCCACACCTGTAACCATGAATTTGCCTGATGACTAGGGCTCTGGGCTGACTCCACTGCCATCCCCTGCTGGCCCATAAGTAGCTGTCTTCAAATTCTTCTCATATCAAGAGCGTATTTCGGTAAAGGGGGAACCATTATTTTTTGTGGCTTTACATGCCATTTCTGGGTTTTGGCAGAATTTCTCTGAACTCATCTAAACTCCAAACCAAATTTTTCTGAGTCAAGAAAAACAGTGAGAATGAGAACAAAACTACTTCTTCCCCTGCAGCTGTTCCAGGCATTTTTCAGTAGACCTTTAGTAAAAGATCTCTGTGACACATTTTCAGTGGCGCTTCACCTCCTCACATTTGACTAGACACAGTGTGAAATTCTTTACTGGTGAAGGAAGGACGAATGCATGATGAGGAATGCAGGAACAATTATGATGCCAAGGTACAGAAAACAGATGCATTTAAAAAAAAGACATATAAATATCTTCCAACCTCAAAGATATGTTTGTAATTCACTTTTGAAAACCTAAAGTGTCCTAGAGTTTGTATGCAGTAGACATCTGCAATGCATATGGAAGAGATTCAACACCTTTATTTTTGCTAAATAATCAGACTAGTTCTTCCCTTTGTGGGGAAGCCTCCTTTCTAATTCAATTCAAACAGGACTGCATTGGGGAAAACAACTCAAGCAGAGCTTCATATGGTCCCACTCACAAGCTAAATACAACCTGCTTAGATGACAAAGTAAGAAGCTACTTACAAGACTTGATGTTCCAGTGCTTGGGCCATCTCAAGTGGTATCTCAATGAAGCAAAACACTAAAAACAAACAAACAAACATATAAACATCATCATTAGCGACAGCTAATATCCACCTCACAGTCTCAGTACTAGTGGGGCTTATGCTAGAAGTAAGAAAGTCTGGAAAAGGAAACTCCTGTCACACATGCAGTTTCTCTCACCTCACTTGTAAACAGCCTTGTAGAAAAAGAAACAGCAAACACCCCAGAGAGACCAAACAGGAATGCGTAGATGGCCATTTTGAAGTCAAAACAGCTTGATTAGTTTTTGGTTTTGTTGTGTGGAGTTTTGGAGTCTTTTTTGTTTGGTTGAGGTTTTTTTTTTTGGGGGGGGGGTGTTTTGATGTTTGGGGTTTTTTTTAATCACTAAACATCAGTGTATGTGTTGGTCAAAACTACTGATTCAATCTTCTTAAGGAATTAAATGGGTATCATTGCATTTCCTATTCATGGATCCAAATTCATAGATGGTTCTGAACTACAAATATCCCAGAGACAAGGAGCCTCCCTAAAAAACAAAAACAAAACCAAAAACCACCAAAACAAAAACCAGGTCTAGTGGCAGTGTGCTACACTGTGGAAATCAAAACATTTGCTAATCTCAGCTTTTCTAAACATGCATGTCCCAGCTGCCACATGCTCTCAAGTCTTCTGATCTGTGTCTGTAAGGTCTATCTTTAATATCACTGAAAAATAAAGATTGCCAGCTCAATGGACTGGAAGACTTTTAAAGTTTCTGGACAGAATAGTGGTAAATTTTAAAAGGCCAAACTATTGCATCCCTTACCAGCCATTTCAATTTACTGACAAACATGCAAGTAAAACCCATTCCATCACTTGCAATAACATGAATCATTCCCACACAACAACTCTAAGCAATATTACTCCCCAAAATTCATGACAATAGAAAATTTTCAAATGAGAGATAACCTCACATATTCCATAAAATATACATTATATGAAATTCACTTATGTTTAGGTTTGATCACACTGACATTAATGAAGACTAAATATGGCCTTCAGATTTTAAAATAAAGCAACTTCCTAAAATGTTACCCGTTCAAGAGATTTATTTTTTTTCCTGCACCTCCTTTGGTTAGTCTGCTAAAGAAAAATCACTTCCTCTAGACTTACTGTTTCAATTTACACAGTCATCTCAGATTCCCCAAGGTGATGCTGCTAGATGCTGGAAAAGACAAACTGCTGAATTAAAAGTTTTGGCAGAGAAAACTTCTCTGACTTTTTGGCAAAATGATACTAAAGACTACAGAGTTTCATAAAAAGGAATGGCTCTTCTGAAATCTCATTAGAATCTATGTATGATTTATAAATTAGATGTAGAACATGCACTACCTCTAAATAATAGTTAATGTGCCTGTATTTAAATTTATTGTTAAATGGTTAATAAAGAAGACTGGCTTTATCTTCAGCTTGGTAAATCTATATTTTCCAATTGTCACAATCTAGTAGAAAGCATTTATTCAACTCTAAGCACTGCTAATAAACAATATTTGCTGCCATTTTCTGACAAGAAGTGATACTAGTTGTCACCTGTATAATGTAAATAGATGCATGCAACTTAGACACACAGGGACAGAAAAGGAAAGGAGTCTACATTTTTATAATTAATATTGTTGGGGGTTTTAAAATATTTATTTATTAAATATTTCTTTGTTATGTTCCTTGCCTTCTGCTTCACATAGTTAAATATGCTCTCTGGGATAATCTTTCATTTTTAAACATTGACAAAAATCTAAGAATCCTGACAAAAAACATTCAGTTGAAGAATGACTTTTCACTGCCACCTTCTCAGCTCATAGAGCTGAGGTTCCTGTCTGCAATCTTTTTCCCTTCCCATAATTTCACAAAATCCACTTAACTACAGATTCCTTTATGGGATAATTAGACTTTAAAATCTTAAAACCAGACGCATCTTTTACATTTTATTATTTCACATATATACAGATAGCAGCAGTGACCTTCAGGGTTGAATGCATGGGGAACGTGCAGCCTCTAAAGTATCTTAAAAGTATACTAGCACTAGTATCTCAGGCACACATAACATGCATATGCAGATTGCTACTAAAAGGAAAATCTACCTTTAAGATTGAGTAATGAAAAACTTCAAAGTATCTTATGTTGTCTGATCTTCTAGCATACAATTTGGCAGTAGAACAACATATTAAAGAACTCCCATTAGATAAATAGAGCAATAAACCAACAAATTATTTTATATCAAAGCCAGTTCATTATTTTATTACTACTCAGGACTAAAAAGAGAGAAATCTTACATGATCACTTAATACACCTACAGATTTGTATTAGCTTTCCTGGTCCTTGAGCATAACAATACACCTACCTGCAAGAGATTAAAAATTACTGTCAAAACATTTGATATCCCACAGTATCACACAGTGCTTAAATGGGTTTTCCTCCAGAAGTATTTCCTGAGCATATTGCAGTTGCTTGTCATGAACTTTTCCAAAGTTTCCCCCAAAATTTGTCATTACTTTCTCTACCTAAAGTCCCTTAGGTATAAAATAAAATTGCATTTAATTTACATTTTTAAAACCAAATTTATAGAACACAAGTATCACATTTTTCTTAATCATCAATATTTTTCTATAATTATGTGGAAAAATATTCACAATATTTTTCACCACTTTTAACAAAAAGTATGTAAAAACATTAAAATACAGTGGTTAAGAATGAAACTGAATATTACCCATGCTGCTGAGGTGTGGTTTGCTAATAATTACTGATTTTTTTTAAAGAGTGTGATCTATAGCAGCATTTTAATTTCCATTTAAAATATAAATGCATGCATGTTACTGTATTAGAACATAGAAATTAAATAAAGATAACATACGAAAAGCCTCTTGCCTAGAGACTGACCTTTTCAAGCTCATTCCAGTACTTTACTTGCTCCTAGTTATTGTTCAATATTCCTTTCCCAAAAGTACATTAATAATAATAATAAAAGAAGTCTAACAGCTATGATAGCTGATTTAGAGGTTCAAATTCTTTACTGCAGCAATGAGATGGTTTTTAAAAAGGCAAAATGCCAGTCATGAGATTCTACCAGACTATTGGTAAACTACTGACAGCAGCACTACAGCAAATCAATCAACAATGCAAAAAGCTGACAAAGAAAGAAGAAAATAAAGGCTTGAACAACTTTGCAGTTTACACGCTTTTGTTGACAAATTGTGCTGCCTAATGGCATTTTATCTTGTATTACAGGAAAATTCTAGATTTTGGTGCTAGAAGAGGTCAACAAAATCCAAATAAACTTCAAATTTCGGACTACATACAAAAAAACTAACTATGAAGAAGGCATAAAGATGGCCATGTTCCAAAACAGAAATAACTATTAAAAGGGGCTTTGGAAACAAAAGAACTTTGCTAATATTTTTTTCCATATTTTTTCAGGTTGCTATTTCTAACTAAATTATTTGCATTAAACTCGAAATCTAGCTGGGAATTAGAATTTTCTCAGTTGACTAATTGACTTTGCCTCACATGCATAAAAACTCACTAGATTAAATTACAAGCAATCAGTGGTATTTTTCATTTGAAGCAGCCTTCAGTGAGCCTCATTTATAAACAAACAAGACACAGCATTATTAATTTATTAATGGACTCAGTGTAGTATATAATGGCATCATTAATACCAAAGTCACTTCTGTTCATGTAAATAATCGGAATTCCAGGAGGGGGAAAATTAACATGACAAATGGGAGAAAATGTGGAAACCTTAAGTGTGCAAAACAATTTTTTAAAATGCCTGTTGAGGCCAGTGGCTGACCAGGTCCTGATGAGAAATGGCTGCATGTAGCTGTCAAAAGGAAACAGTGGAATTGGCCTGCCCCTCTGAACTGCCCCCATATCACACCAGTTTAAATCAACTCTCTAAAACACTGGCAATAATTAGCTTTAGAAAACATTGGTACTAAGTATGGTTGCTTATTTTTGTCAGGACCCTTGGGACTGTGCTCCATGGGTGAAGGTCACCCTTGGCTCCCCATCCCTTGGGACCCGCCAGCTCTTGCTGCTCCATGATAATTTTAACTGAAACAGACAAGAACGTCAAAGTGAAAGACAGATGGTGGAGTACTGAAACAATGGATTTATGTTCACAGAATAAACAGAATTTCCAGCTACACCTGCCTATTCACACATTTAAATACTTTAGCTTAGGATGCAGGGTTTTTTAACTATATTGTTAGATTTTATTCCTTACTTGCAGTACATAATTTTACAAGATTCTACAGAAACTTCACAAACCTTTTGAGCCCACAGTCAACACTGTCTTTAGCGCCTTCATTTTAATTCATGTGCTTTTTTAATATCTATTTGCCACTGGCTTTAGGAGAGCACTTGACGGCCTGAGCCACACTTCTCTTGGGCAGACATAAACCAAAAACCTAGAGTTTTTTTTAAGACCTTGCAGACTTTTTCTGTGGCAAAAAAGAACAAGTGAAAGAAGCAGAGGTGTGCAAATTAAAGAAATAATTTCTAAAAGAAAAAAAACCTAGTCAACCCAACAGCTTTCTAAGTCATATCTTGTCTCCTGGCTTGACAGGGTCCATGCTACAGGCACCAAGTCACAGACAACCATGAGAGAATGTGCAGGGCAGGGAGAGAGTGAGCAATGTAGGAGCTAGAAGAGGTTACAATTAGATGGTAAAAGAAAATTTATAAGAGACATGAGAAGGAAGAGAAGCCGAGCACTGAAGGGCTAACAGCACAGGTAAACCAGAGAAGCTCTCCACATTCCAACAGCTTGATAAATTAAGCATTTTCAGCTATTAAAAGTCAATTGACAGCTCAGCCACATCCTTTACCTTTGGTATATTTAGAAAGGAAAATTATTCCTCTTTGTCTTTCCCAGGCACATTCCCACTTTTACAGTCCATTTCAGACCCCAGAAACTATTAATGTCTCTGTTACAGAATGCACAGCCCCACCAGCCCCACTGACTAAGGTCTGCCCACCTGCCCCCACATTACCCTCACAATTCTCCTTCAACTGCCTCAATACCCCTGCCCCATTCAAACATCTACTGGTACCTGTGCCATTGTTGAGGTTGAGGCAGAAGAGACAAAGGCTCATGAGCCCACTTCTCAACTTTTACTAGAAATGCCTCCAAATGCAGCCTTTAAACTCTTCAAAATAAAATTTCTCATTTTATAGCAAAGATTTCAAACTCCCAGTGATTCTGTACAAAGTAAGGACAAGGCAGAAAAACAAGGATGTGCATAAAGGTAGCAAATGTCTGATGTCACATTTCAGGTTCCTAATTTTTCCAAGAACTGGGAGAATACTGTATGCACTTATCTCCATTACTGAGGGCACACATTAGGTCTTTCCCAATAAGCACAGGTTGCTTTCCTCCATTAAACCAATTCTGCAAACTTTGTAGGAACCCACAGACGTCCTCATGCATGAACCCACAGACCACTATCAGCTTTCCCAGAAGAAAAAAAAAAAAAAAGGAAAATTAAGAAAAATTAATCAAGGCAGCTGGGAATATATTTTTTTTTTCACCCTGAAAGACAGACAGGAGCAGAGAAAGGAGAAATACCACTGTTTATTTTTAAAAAGTCATTCTAAATTGATTTAGCCCAGAAAGTTCAAACATACTTTCATACATTGGATTACTGTGAGGGTTTGTCTCTCTGATTAGCACTGGGATACTAGAAGAATTGATTAACATTTATTCCTGTATAAATTATAACAGCAATTGATTCTTCTCTACTATCTGCAATTGATCTGAAAGCAGATGCAACAGAATCAGTCCAAAGAAGAGGAAAAAGTAGTGTCCCTAAAAAGAAGGGGAAAGTCACTGAACTAAGTTAAAGGTGACTATCAAGGAATCAACCAATTAATGTTTCCTGTGCATATCCATATATCTTTCATGTTTTGGAAGAAGACAGGTAAGCAAACGCCAAAATGAAGATCATGAGCTGTACTTGATGAGCCAAAAGAAGGGCTTCCAATAGCAAGAAATAAGATGAATTCACTCCTATGTCACTAAAACTGAAAAGCATCTGGCATACAGTATTTTATACATAACTTTTATAGAAATTTTGCAGTTTATAAATTTACCTCCCGATGATAAATATTAAGTCTGAAAATGCTATACATTGAATAAAGGACAAGAAGCATTGAATCACAACCAAAAATATTTTGCTTCTTATTTACTGTAGTGAGAACATGCAGCCTATCTGTTAATACCCCAGCAGCCACAGACAGGAAGGAGCTTGAAATGTATCCAGAATGTGTGACAATGTCTGGGATAGGGAAATGTTTCTTGGTTAATTCCATAAGAATAATCCTTTGTATTGGTGGCCTAGATGGTTGGTGGAATTGCAAAATAATTTAGACTGGAATGTCATTTGGCCCCAAGTCCTCCTTCAAATTTGTTGCTGAATCTGACTTCGAAGTTAAATCACATCATTAGGGATGAACAATATTCAGTTAAAGTTTTGGGCATTTCCACTGATGGATATGCCCTTGATGGGCAGTTTTCCTAGTGCTTAATCATTACCATATGTGAAAAATTATTCTCTTCTAACATCTAACCAGATTTGTCTTGTAACTTGTGCTGTTGCTTCTCGCTCATTGACTGCACAATCCTAAGGGAGGTCATACCTACAATCACCCATTAGATGACTGAAGATACCACTAAGATCACACACAAACCTTCTTTTCTCCAGATTGAATAACCCAGAGACTTTAGTCCCTCCTCATGTATCATTTCTCCAACACTCATCTTGGCGACCCCACACTGGACTCTCTACAGACATTTTTCTTGCGCTGGGAGCCCAAAGTTGCACATGGTAATTCAGCTGCAAACTCACAAATGGCAACAAAAGATGTAAAAAGGAAAAAAAAAAGAAAAAACCAAATCAAACCAAAACAAAAAATTAATAATTTCTACCTGTTCTCTGCATCCTTCTTATTACAATGCAAAATGTGGCTCATTTTCATGACACAGATGCACTGCTGACTTGTGTTCAGCTTTTCCAGAACAGTGACCAGGTCTTTTTCTACAGAACTGTGTTCCATACTGCCCTTACACAGCCTATGCTCTTGCACAGAATGACTGTCCAGAAGTGTAAAACCACCACAAGCTTACCAATGGCTCTCCCTCTGCCAAAGACCTGAAAGAGAAAGCCATTCAGGATAAACTGGCATATGAAGATTAAGAGCTCTGCCACAGAAAGATGGATGGATGTTCTACCCCAGCAGTTGTAGTCTTTTCTTTCACGTCTATCTCTGTCCATAACTAAACAAACTAAATCCAGAATCTAACCTGAAGTATAGCTAATCTGCTCTCTATAATTCTGCAGCGAGTTGTTCCATTTCAATGCAAAATGCCAACAAAAGCAGATTTATCAGCTTTTGTCACTGTCAAATACTCAAAAGGTATTCAGCATTTCAAATTTTAAAACTTTATAAGAACTGAACACAAACTTTTATCTAACATATAGAGTAAGGAAGTGTAAAAGGCCAAAGCAAAATATTTATAATATGTGTATGCCACAGAGCAGGGTATCAGGATGGGAATTTGAGGATGCAAAACCCAGCCATACAATTTCTCCCCTGTAAAAATGCAATAGATGTGATAATCAGGCTAAGGATAGGAACTTTATAGGCCTTATCCTCACATCCCTTCGAAGTGCAATACAAAGCAGAAGGTATATATATTCTATATGTATATTCACCAGATTACATTTATCTCCCTCAAATATCTGATGTATGTAAAAAACTGAACTAACACTTGTTACTTCAGTTCTGATTCAGTGAGGTATTTTACCTAGCAAGCTATTATCATTTCAAAGTCCTCCTAACTTTTTGATGCTTCGCTATGATCATAATAGACTCTATTTTAAATATTTCCAGATGATATAGCATTGCCCAGAGAATACACCAACCCTTTACAATAAACACTAATGAATCCTACTATTTAAGCAGCAGTTTCTTCTTGCACAATACTTAACATCAATTGCATCAGTTTGGTACAGCTTATTATCCTACTAATAATGAGTCTCTCTTTCCCCATGCCAAAAATTAATGAGGTGCCATCATTTTTTGATAATGGATGCACTGAACAGTGTAGCTGTACTGTCCTTAAGGATGGCTAAACTATAGACTCTCTGGAAAGGAGTTTAGACCCTGTCAATGTGAATATACTCTTTAGCCGAGCAAATAGTCCAGCCTTATAAATTCTATTGCCAGTTGGCAGATTGAAAACAATTCAGCAAACCCTTTATAGAGAAAAAATATGATCTGTACAAAATGTTAACATGAAAGTTTAGCCATGCTTGTAGCATAACATATAAAATTGACAGCTGAATAGTTAGTTATGACTCCCAAGCTTCCAAAACTTGTAGTTAAATCTCTATATGTATTTTGCTGCTACACTATACTTCTCAATTAATGGCAACTTTTAACTACTCTATGAAAGAAGCAGTGTTAAGCCCCTCAACAACAAAGCTTTTCGGTATGCGCTGAAATTTCTCTTGAGTCTGTCTGAAAAGACAGTGTAGAAACATGGGAATCAAGAGAGGAAATGCAACCAAAATGTTGTTTGAAAAAAATGAAAATGGTACACAGAATATCTGAAGTTGGAAGGGATGCTGGCAGGTCACCTAGTCCAGCCCCCTGCTCAAAGCAGGGCCCACTACAACATGTTGACCATGGATGTGCCCAGTTGGGTTTTAAATGCCTCCAAAAATGGAGATGTCATAGGGTTTCTGGGCATACCGATCTGGAAGTCTTTGACCACTCTCACAGTAGTAAAATTTCTTACATTTAAATTGAATATCCTGTATTTGAATTTGTGCTCCTTGCCCCTTGTCCTGTCACTGGGCACCACTGAGAAGAGCCTATCTCAGTCTTTTTTTACCCCTGCCCCAACAGATGGGGTACGGGGAATAAGAGGATCTGGAAATAATACTCACTGGTTGTGAACTATAACTTAACTATCTGCATTAGACTTACAAAAAGTATGGACAACATCCAGACAAAGGCCTTTTTCCACATACTTGTGATTAGATACCACTTCTCAATATCCAGGAAAATATACTGTATATGTATGTATAAAAATAATCTATATTATATACACCATAGAATATAAATAGAAAGCTTGCGGACTTCCTAGGTAAGAAGAAAGGTGCCATGTGTATGACAGAAATAGGCAGTACTCATTTACAGAATTTCACTCTTTTCAGTAACTAAAAAGGATGTTTCAATAATTAAAAAGTTAGTTTAAGTAAAACTAACTTTCATATTTTATTGAAAATCTCTTTTGATTCTATTCTAGAAAACATATCAGCTTCCTTTTGGTTCTTATTCTTTGTGTCTATCCAGTAATGTTCATATTTACATTTTCCAGTAAAAAAATAAATTCTTGAGAATATATAATTACTAAAAATTACTATTTTTAACCAATAAAAACACTCCAAATACAGCATTGAACTAAGCATTTTTTCAATGCTTTAGATTTTAGTGAGGTTTTTTGTTTGTTTTTCAGCAGGGTGTTTGTTTGATTGGAGGGTAAAGGAGAGGGCTTTTAGATAGAAACTCTATTCCTAATGTAATGTTCTTCCTTTATCCTGTCACAGTATCTATATTAATGAAAAAAGCATGGCAAAAGTAGTCCGCCACACTTTGTGTTAAGGTTTGATATACTGTACACAATTTCCGGTATTTTAAAATACATTAGGATATTACAGAAAGAAGGGGGTTATATAAAATAAAGGAAAAGACATTTTGGTTTTCCACAAGAGCTCTACACTCCTGACAGATGCAGCTTTCCTTGTGCCATGACATTTGTTTATGAATCTGTAGAGACTGAGGAGCCATGGAACTGTTCTGGTTAATACATATGTCATAACTACATCCAGGTGAGAAAGAGGACTGCACCCATAAATGAAGAGAGAGAGTAGTGTGATAATTCACATTACATTTAGAACAAAGGGAACCGTACTAATACTACCAAATAACACTGCATAGAAACTTACACTACATTGATTTCTTCAAGAAATTCCCGAAGATTTGCAGGAATGTGGTTAGCAATACAATTAGCTGGCTCTGTTCGATACGAGATTTTTTTTTTTTCAGTTCAGTTGTTAAAAAAGTGAAGTTCCTTTAACAAAATCCTCCAGAGGTCAGCTTTGCTAAGAAGTGAAACTGTCAGGCTTCTCATCCTTGCTTAGTAATTGCACACTTGATGCAACTGTAAAATGTATCCGTTGCTGCAAGCTGTTCTTTTCAGTGAAGTAAAAGAGAAAATTTTCCAACTATTTGCAACCTACAGATCATTAAAAACAATCCCATACACACAGCCACCAGAAGCATCTAGTTACACTGTTTTCCTGACTCCTTTCTGCAAGCTTCAATTACTCTTTTTAACTTTCGAGTAAAAAGACATTCTACGCACAAATTTTAGGTTACATAATAATGCTTTGGAAGAGCCTGCACACATTTCTTTAAAGTTTGCTCTTTAAAATTTCACTGACAGAATTTTAACACCAAAAGTATCAAATATTTCTATACTCATTACACTTGCCATACATTCATTGCATCCTGTACAGGCTAATGTAGCTTCTAAAAAGGAAAAAAAAAAAGTAGAAAAAACAGAAATCTGTGAGGACCACCTAAAGGTATAGGAAATCAATAAAAAGTAACTGTCTGGCTCCAGACAGTTTTCAGATGGGAGAAAATGCAAACCCGTACTTAATAATAAAATATAACTACAAAGCTCTAACACAGAACAAAAAGTCAAAATACCTGTTTCCTCACAGACAAACACTGTGGTTCACGAACTCCGTGGGCCTCAAATATCAGGCAGAGCCATAAGACTTCTTTAAAAGTTGAAACAGGTAAAAAATGTCCAGCTTCAAACAGGACTACAAAACATTTTGGACTTGAGCAATGTCGTCAAATTGTAAGGGAAGAATTGGAACAAACTAACTTAGATTCCATTTGCATAAAAATCTTCTAGTCTTCTTGACAAGTCTTTCAGGAAAAAAGGACAAATAACGAGCAGTTCAGCAGCAGTCTCTACTCACTGTCACTGCCACTGCTGTATTCAGCAGCATCATCTGTTTTTACACAACAAGTAAGAGACTTCCATATCCATCTTTTTAAGAAGTGGCCCAAACTCATTTACTTCAACCATCTGAAAATCTCAAAAGCTGATACATTGTTTTTGAGAAGTATTCCAGTTTGAAATCTGCAATCTTCTACCAGCCTTTGTCATATCATGCTCCTTGTTTAAAATAAAACTAGATGATGACATTTTACATGCCCAAGGATTTCTCCACTTTCTTGGCCTCTGCAGGACACACTCTCTCTCTTCTACCCAAAGACTGCTGAGTAACCTTCATCCTCTCAGCTGCACATGCCATCGCTTTTCCCTCACCATATTGAGGAGGGTTCAAAATCCCCATCCCCCATTTCCCCCTCCATCTGCTTCATACTAAGTTCATCCAGTCTTCCATCTCATCTGTCATGCCAGAACCCCAGCCACCTTTTTCATCCCCTGTGTGGGCTTATGCACACCTGAATCATCTCCCCACACTGCCAAATCATTCTTTTCTTGCAGACTTAGAAACAAATCACTATGCAAGTTAACATTTTAGAACCAAAAAGGGGATGGTGAGGCTTTTAATATGGAAGGTAATCGTTCATTCAAGGTAATCACTGACTAGTTTATCTTCTATAGCCACAAAGAAACAATGAAGTTGATGGTGCAACTATTCCTCTGCTCTGCCAGTCATCATCAAAGTGACTCAAATTCCACCCAGAGATGCCTGAAAGAACTCTTAAAATTGCCAGATTGATTAGTGCTTCTAGAGTTACTATACCACAGACTTCCACAAAAATGCCATTCAAAGCAAACGACCATTTCAATCAGCCAAAACACGAAAAAGACAATCAAATGTCAAAATATTTCTGGCTTACATTGCTGTCAGTTCAAGCTTAAATATAAAATAATGGTAATATGCAAAACTTCCATTCTAACAGTCATCAGTCATTGTCCAATAATTCTCTACAATTTTAAATCACATGTTTAATAATCATGTGGCAGCATGGGTAGTATCATAGAAAAAGTATCAAGTAAATGTGAGTTAAAATTACACAACTGAACAACCAGTAATAACATCTTATTTAAATTTAAATAGGCAGTTCTGAAAAAGACTGGAGGAGAAAAAGATCTAACTCTTCAATGGGAAAATTAACTAACAAAACATACACATTTAAAGTTTCTTGCTCTCACCTTTATTGTAGTTAGTATATTAATCAAACTACAAGTGCAAAATAAGATTAAATTATGAAAAACTCTGCCTCAGAGAACTGATGACTCAATTATCAGGGTAGCATTTGAGGAAGTTAAATATAAAATATAAAACAGATAAATAAAAGCCTCCACTGCCACCTTCCTTCTCTTCTGCAGAGAATACCATTCTGAAGATATCCATCTGTAAAATATGGGAAACCTATCAAATTGCTTGGGAAAGGAAGGATAAAAAAACTGGAATGCACTGTAAGTTTGTTCTGCTGATTTTTTCTATCTAAGCATCTGCTATTGGCCTCTCCTGGAGATGGGATACAGCATAAACCTCACAGCTATTCTGACCCCCCTAGTATAGACATTCTCATGTCACATCAGGGTGAAAGAGTTTGCTTTCTCTGAGCCAAGTTCCTTGACTAAAAAGAGGAAAGAGAAAGGTAACAGTACATCAAAGAAAATTCGTTTGTAGCTCCTATTCTGTGCAGATCATGGCTTGCACCCAGTTGCCTGCAGAAGCTCCCAGCAAAAGCTGACACCTGCACTACCAGGGCTGTCCTATTGTCTGCTCACACTCCAACTTATGGAAAAAAGGGTGGATGTAGCCACATGCAACCTTGGAACCTAAGTTACCCTGTTGTCCTACAGCAACTTCAGCACCAGCAACACCCAGAGGCCTGACAGAGCTCCATACCATGCTGCCAATCCAAACACAGAGGGTAGGACAGCAACAGGATTCACATCCCTGTCTGGTCTAGTTCCCACCTTCTTCCCCAAGACCCCATGTCTCAGTTTAACAAGATTACAACTTTGAAATTAGGCAGCTTCAAGCAAAAAGTGTGGAAAAGAACAGCTCTTCATATTAACAAAATCTGAATAAACAACAAATGGTGCAACCAAAATTTTCAAAAGAAACAAAACAAAATCCCAGTTCCCCAGGTGGGGGGAGGGAGGGGAAGGGCTGAAGGCAAAAACTGTTCCCGGCAGCTCAACAGCTTCTCACAGCCAGGTGAGCGGCCGGTGGCTTCACAGCCAGCAATGAAAGTCCTTTTTTCCACCGGCAGTCCCAGGTCAGGCAGCTCTGATAATGCAGCCTCACGCCTCGAGGGCAGAACACCTCGCTCCGAGATGGGTCGGTCGGTCGCTCTCAGTCATCCTCCACGAGGTGTCCGGTGGGGAAAAACTTCCCCTCAGGAAAAAAGAAAAGGAGGCGACCGAAAAAACCCACAAACAAACAAACAAAAAAAAAAACAGTCGAAAAGCAGCTCCCGCTTTTTCCCCTCAGTGGAAAACCCAGTCCTCCGGACAAAGGACTCCCGAGGTGTGGCCCCCGCCCGAGCATTTTAGGGAACCTCCCCGTCCGCCCCGCTCCCGCGCTGCCCAGCGCAAGTGTGCTTTGCCATCCTGTAAATCGATACAGTGACTTTAACAAGAAAAGTCCTATTTTTCCTTTGATAATGTTAATGTCACCTGTGGTTTTATGGTGAAAAAATAAATATGGTAGACTTTTCCAAGGATTTTACTTTTTAAAAAGTCCCAAGAAAGTCAGGAAAACACGTGGGGTTACAAATTTGTATCGGCATTTATTTGGGAGGAAAAAAATAGCCACTCATAATGATGGTTTAATGCTGCCTTTTTAATTGATGAGGTAAATCTATTAAGTTTTATATAAAAAAAATCAAGCACTGATTTATAGCAGACATGTACTTCTGTGTATTGCTATATACACATAGCACAAATCTTTCATTTTTAAAACCAGGTAGACCAAAAGACACAAACCAGAAACCCATCATGCACTCAGAACAAAATATTATCCTGGATTTGACAACGGGTGGGAGTAACAGCATACTTGTGTTTGTCTGGCTGTGCATGCACAGCAACACAATACAATACACAGACTAAGGAAAATTCATCCTTGGTTGTAAAAAAAAAAAATAAATTATTATTATTCATATGACAAGTTAATTTTCATAGAGAAAATAAGATAATTATTTGGGCTTTTTAGAAACATGTGTCTAAGTGGTAAAGTCCATGACAGATTAATGGGCAAAATACAGGCAGGACAACTGGGAGTTTACAGTAAATGAAGTATATAACACATCTGACAATTTTTCTACTGCACATAGCACATATATATGTATATATATGTGCTCATTTACAAAGCCCTAGTGGTTGAATTAAATTAAACCATTTTCTAACTCATAAATTGGCCAATTGTAAGAAGCTTGGCTGTCAGGTCTGTTTTAAAGAAAGATTCATTAAGCGGTAGCCTCCATTTCTTTCTTTGCAAGACAACATGAGATGCAGTTAATGATTTGAAAAAGAATCTGTAGGCTGCAACTAATGATCCATTTGGGTCAAAGTTTCTATTGAACCTGTTTATTTCCATTTACAAGAGATTTCCATGTCTTGCACAAAAGACATTTACATTTCTTGGTGGATGTCCTTTCAACAAACAGCCCACTGGATCTGCTGAGACTCCATATCATATGAAACTTGCATATCCCAAGAAATATACATATTTTTGAATGTCCTAATCAAAGACTCAGATAGTAAAATTGTTTTAATTTGATGATATACATGACAATGCAATCTAGTACTTCACTGCTTGGAAAGCACTTATTTTTCTGAAGTTATTGTGTCTTTTGTATACACATGGGATAAGTGTGGGAAACCTGTTAGATACCTAGTGGTTTTGAATATATTAACTGATTCAAGGCAGAATAATACAAAGCTGGTTACATAATAACCAAGGAAGAGAGTTATGATGGGGAGAAAAGTGTTGATTAAGCTGGCATAAGCAGCCTAACTATTAAATGCAGATCCACAACAGAAACACAGTTTCCTACAACTCCAACTAGAGAACAGACATTGAAGTGATCCTGAACTTGCATGGGTGGAGAGGGGAGGGTAAGGAGAGCTGTAACACAGCAAAAGATCAGATGAAGCAGAAGGGTTGCTACTATTTTTACTAAGTAAAATACAGCAGGAAAACATTTTCCCATTCATTGCTAAAGTCATATGTTCATAGACACACCTGTTCTGAGGAAAAGCTTTTGTTTTAAGAAGCCACTAAATTTGCCATATCTAAATGCTATCACATTGCTCATTATGTCTAACATCACATTTTCGACAGACTTCTTTAACTGGGAGCCTGGCTGGCAAAGCAGCATTTAATTCTGTCACCTTTTCCAATATTCTTCAAAGCTACCTGATGAAATAACACCAAAGTTCCTTAAAAATCAAGTTTTTATACTCCTTCATTCATTGATGTTGCCATCAGATATCACATATATATACATGTGTACACACACAGAGTCTGGATAAATTTCACACCAATTTCAATGTCAACATTTCAGCCCAAAAACCCCACAAACTTTGCTACAACAAAGTTGTTGCTACAACAAAGTTGTTGCTAACCTTTTTACCTTAGTGAAACCAGAAGCAGAAAAAGCAAAAATTTTAAAAACAAAAATGAGTCTAGAAGCCACTTGATAAAAGACAGCATTTGTTTTGATAGGTAGATTTCCTACCAGATTGTTATGAAAAACTTTCTGCAAATAGTTTTGGGGTTTTTTTCAGAGGACGTAGCTCTGTTATTTTCATTTGTTCTCTCTTGCCAAAATATGTCCTTTCAAATTTTCAAAGCCTTCCTCAACTGATAACTCTTCAACCCAAAACAGCAGCTTGTTCTGCTCTAGAAAAATAGATTGCATGTCCCTGTGAAGCGTAGTTATTTACAGTATCAGATCAAATGCATATACGAATCAGTTCCAATCTAAGGAATCTGTTCCAAGTAGGCAGTTTTCTTTCCTGAGGATGAAATAACTGATGCAAAAGAAGCAGTGGCAGTGGTAGAGCCTCTTGTTTACTGAATAAACAGAGTTGAGTTAAAGGATGGCAACTCTGTCAAATCACAATAGGACAGCCTAACTAGAAGGAAAAATTAGATAGAAGTTAAATGTTTACTTTCCATTTTTCTTCATTTTGTTATATGTCAGCTGGAAAAGAAATTCTGGCTGTAACACATGGCCTCATTATCAGTTAAAATTACTATCTTCTTTCCCACATTTTTTCTAAATTATCGCCCTTTCAGTTTCTAATAACTACCAAATATACAGTTCTTCTACAAAATAGTCAGGTCAGACCACTCGCAATTTCAATAAATTGAAGGATTATAGACTGAGCTCCTGACAAAATTGTTGATTGCCCTCCTATTAAGATTCTCATCTGATATAAATGATCCTGAACTTTATATCTCAACTTTCATTGGGTTTGAGCATACTTACAGTCTGCTTCCTCTTATGGGATGCTATTAACAATCATTACAAACAACTTCTCAAAAGGAACATAACATATCCTAATACTCTGGAGCATTGTATCTGCATGTTGCAGGTACCTCTATTCTAAATTATCCTCCCACTCCACTATTACCTCACCTCCCACTCTCTGCAATAAAAACAAGATTTGCTTGATTTATAAAGGAAGTAAACATTTCAGTAGTTTATAATAGCATAAAATGGACTGATTGTGGTTCAGTGATACATCTGCACAATTGCTTGATCTATAATTTAACCACATTGTATTATTTCAGCTTTACACTTTAATTGGCTTTGAAAGAAAGGTAGGGAAACTACATTTTTATGCCATTTATGCAAGATGGAGTCCTGATATTTTCTAACACACAAAATGACATTTGAAATTCTGAAAAAAAGTAAGTCTCAGAAGACACCAAATGACTGAAGACTGCCATTATTCAGGCTCAACAGGAATCCCATTCTCTTCTTTAGATTTGTATGAATAAATGAAGATCTCCAAGACTACCATTCACCTTGTATAACTTATTTTATTATACATATAGTAAAAAACCCAAAATGTTACAAATTTACCAGACCAGTTTGTTCCTACTATAGCAGAAGGAATTCTACCTGAAAGCCAATGTGATTTCAGAGCCAACAGGAGTACCACAGACATGGTATTTGTTCTTAGACAACTGCAAGAGAAGTGTAGGGAACAGAACAAAGGTCTCTAGGTAACCTTTGTTGACCTCACCAAGGCTTTCGATACTGTGAGCAGGAAAGGTCTCTGGCAGATTTTGGAACGTTTAGGTTGTCCCCCCAAGTTCCTTAAAATGATCATCTCACTCCATGAGGATCAGTCAGATACGGCAATGCACTTCCTGAGCCCTTTCTAATAACTAATAATGTGAAACAAGGTTGTGTTCTCGCACCAACCCTATTCACAGTCTTTTTCAGCATGATGCTCCAAAGGGCCACAGCAGACCTCGAGGATC